>NC_137467.1:163560658-164160658 GCF_964235325.1 Thermobia domestica | reverse complement strand
TCACTATCACATGTATAAACTTTTATATTATCATTTTCATATCTTTTTAATTCATTTTCATTAATTGTAGAATCGGGGAATCTGGATATTCTTTTATATTTTTACAACAACTTTCATTCTCAACGTCTAACTTATGTTTCACATCAACGTCTTCTACAAACTGACGGTTCTCCATCGCTAACAAAACTATACATGTCAATTTTTTAAAACCAATATTTAAATAAAAAATTCAAATGACGTCATGCGCTCGCGCCCGCGCACGTTAATATTTTCCGTTCGCGCCCCGTGCATTCCCGCGCCGTGTGCGCGTTTCCAGCATCCGCCGCCGGCAAACAAATGTTTTCATAAACACTTCGTCTATTGTGCAATATTCTCTTCAACTTCCCACGACATCAACATCTGGTATTATTCCTTTCTTTTCTTTATAACAATCTAGTATTGTTCAGCAACTAAATTATTATTCTTTAAAGCATACAGATGCGATGTTTCTCTTTTATTATTCTTTTTCTTTTATTCAAAATTCTTCTTACAATGTATTGTATAGTTCTATTATTCTTTATAACAATCTACCATTGTTCAATAAGTTTCCAATGCTTTTTTCTTTTCTATTATTCTTTTTTTACTAATCATTTATCTTTTTAACTTTGACATATTTCATTATTCTCTTTTGTGTAACTCCTATACATACAATAGTACCTCACCCATTACCTGTCATCATATGTCATTTAAACAATAGTATATTTCTATAGATCTAAGTTCTCTACCCATTGTCTGGGAAAGATCCCCTGCCTGCGAAGCTTGGATAGATATAGCACTAAGACTACTCTAGTGTAATGAAATACTTCCACGAGAAAACCTGTAATCAACACTGTCAGTAGCTACGTCCTCGACTAATGTACATTGCAAGTTCAGCTTTATTTTCGTATTTTCTTCAACAGTTAACCAATTTAAAATTGTATTATAATTCAAAGTACTTATCATATTTCTATCGTAAATAAGAATATATAGTCAACTTCTTAAACACTTCGCTCCGCAGGAACAGATTCAGCGCTTTGTAACAAGCAAAAACAACAGGTTAGGCGTCTCAGAAATGACAAAGGAGAAAAAAGAAACGCAAAAGCAGCACAATACTCTCTTATCGCAGTCAGTGCTGACAACATAGTTTCGGTCGTCACTTACAACGCAAGAGCTACAAGCTGAATACAAGAATTATACCGTTACAATATACGTTGCTTCACAGTAGCGCTAAAGGCGGAATGTGCACGAACTACAAATGAATATGTTTCTCACAAGTATCAGTCACTGTTGCACCCTCTTTACATTCTACATTTGCTTTTTTCTCCCACTTTTTACCTTGTAAAGCAGAAGTACCAGGGTTTCCGAGTTCACAACCATAAACTGTTTGTGACCAGAGTACGTTCTTAGGTCTTCGACTGACTGTGAGCAGGAAGAACAAGGGTGATGATCGGACGATCGCATACGGCAGCCAGAAACACCCGGTTACAATAATAATTGTAAAATACAAATATAGAGCCTTGACAATGCCGTGAGGATATATATATATATATATATATATATATATATATATATATATATATATTAGAGAATTATTCCCTATTTAAGATTTAATCATATTGTTTTTTACAGTTAGGTAGCCGATATCGTTGACATTTACATGCTAGATTTTTGCCTTTTAGATGCCGGTCGATTGAGGCCAGCGGAAAATTCCATTGTGTTCAGTTTCCCTTGCTTTAAATTTTCCATCCCAGTAGATGGCGGTAAAAATTTTTAAATGTTTTTTTCTAGCTTTGTTCAGGAGGCGAAAACATAGAAAGGCAGCCTCCCTCATATTTCGTCGCTGTGCGTTGTAGGAGTCTTTGAGTAAGGGATCTAGGCCAGCCAGTTCGCTTAACTGGAAATGAGTAGTACAGTTTGCAGAGAATCCCATCTAGTTAGTTACTGTATGTAGTCAAAAATGAAATGAAATCTTTAAGTTTAACGTCCCACGGCTATGCCGGTGAGGCTAAAGGAGACGGTGATAATGGGAGATGAGTGAAATGGTGGAATGAAGAAAGTGGGAGGAAACGGGAGAACCCCGGGAAAACCCACGAGCACGGTGTTTGTCCACCACAAAGTCCACACGGCGCGAGCTGGGATCGAACCAGGGACCCCAAGCACCGGAGGTGAACGCTCTACCACTGAGCCACCGCGCACCCCCGTATGTAGTCAAGTTAGACATCTACTACAATACAGATGCCCCCTAAAGCAATTGAGTTTTGGCCATAAGACAGCTTAAACCATGCTAGGGAATTAAGAATTGAGTTTGTCTCTTAGAAATTTGATCATAAGCCTTATAATAGAGGCTACTTGGGACATTTATTGCATCATCAAAATGGATATATATAAGCATCCTATGGATTCTATAAGGGAGGTGAGTGAAGCTCGAATAATATTAGGAATTGGTTCCGTCCTAGTGGTGGAGCAACTTTTTATTTGGATGCTAAGGTGTTTGGCTTCGATCCCCTGTGTATTTATTAGCACAGTTAGGTGCAGTGAATGATTAGAGATTTCTCACTACAACTTTCAAGCAGGAAAGTGTAAAAGTTAGTGTTGACAAAATTCCTCATTCCTTGAGTGCAAGGAACTTTAGTCAGAACCGAGGAGTGAAGCTGACAAGCTATTCAAAGACCAACCTATCTTACATATATAATTTAGATAGATTCTTTATTGTAGAGTTAATTTGGAGTCTCAGAATCAGAGTTGGCCAGACTGTGTCCTGTGAGTCAAGGTTTAATCTCTGAAATGTAAGGAGTACGGGCCAGGATTAATTGTTTCCTGTAAACCGTATTTCCACAGGTCCCTTCTAAATTAGAGAGATATTGAATAATTAATGAAATTAGGAAAATTGGAAGTTAGCTTGAATTTTTCCTTCTCCATTAGTTATTGGGTAAAGGCAGGCAGGAGATCTGGATGCATATAGGGGCGGAATAGCGTCCTGAGATAGTCTTTAACCCACCTCATAATTAGAATATTTATTTGTAATAAATAATAAACCATTCAAATTCCTCGATTTAATTTTCTTTGATATGAACCAATACTAGACATAACGAGCAGGTATTTATCTCCAATATTATCAGAAAAACAGCACCGCTTTTGTAGAAAAGTAAACCAAAACTTTCCCATAGCATAATGAAATAGGACGCAGACAAGGTTGGACGACGACAAGCCTGGACACTTAATTTTGGTCGCTCCCGACAAGGTTGGACAACGACAAGGTTGGACGACGACAAGCTTGGACAACGACAAGCTTGAACACTTCTCAATTTATCCTCTTGCACCAGACTCGAACGAATTCCTGAGATGTCCAAGCTTGTCGTGATCGATCCCGACAAGCCTGGACACATCTCATTTTGGGTCGCTGACGACAAGCCTGGACACATTCCTAATGATGTCCAGGTTTGTCGGGGTCGACCCCGACAAACCTGGACACGTCTAATTTTGAGTCGCTGACGACAAGGTTGGACAAAGACAAGCCTGGACACATTCCAATGGGCCGATTTGGTGCATTCAAAGCACGTAGCAATAAGTTCGTTTAGCACTGAATGAGCAGCATTGCGTGAATTTCCACCAGAAAAGTTTCGTTTCGTTTCCAGGTTCGGGAGATGATAAATACCCCGGAAAGTAGCACCGCAGGCTAAATAAAGTTGCTTTGTTCTTTCTTACCAATAATATTTCGATCCAAATATAAATTTTGTGAAAATGAATATATTTGTGCGTGTGTATGAAAAGGTACAAGTTCGCGGGTATTGAGCTATTGGTGTTTTCTTAATGTTTGTTAAAAGTAATAACCATATATAATGCGGTTTGAATACAATTTCAGCATTAAAAATTACTTTCATAAAGTTAAAAAAAAGGTATACACTTTTTATATACAGGGTTTTTATGTATCCTCTTCGCCATAAGTGCCTTTACATCGCAGTGACGGGTATGTGACCGCGCAGTACTCCAAGGAAGGGATGGTTGTATAAGAATTTGTGATTAATTTTGAAGAGTTTTTATTTTGACTAGGGAATTAACATAGGTGAAGGGAGTAAAGACACAGATTTGAAGCATCAGTTCACTGTTATTGAAGCATCAGTGCACGAAAAGATTCGTATTCTCAGTTTTTCTATTTATTGTTTTATATGTTAAGTTAAACACCACAATATGTATCACTGATATCGCAGATCGTATTATTTTTTAAAATCGTGTTTGTAACCTATTGTCAAAACATTCATCTCCAGACATGATGTAGAGAGAAGAGAAAGAGAAACGACATCTGTAATATATGTATATGTGATTCACTAAGTAACTGTAGAAATTAGTTAAAGGACACATAAGAGAGCGAAAAGGAGCTCTAGAAGTCTGAACTTTTTGAAACGTCCTAGATAAGTGAAAATATAGTTAAAAATTGCAGAAGGTATCATGTAAATTACCTCTCTTTTCTTATATTCTAGTATACTTTTTCTTTCACATCCAAACATCTCTATTCAGAATTACGAGATAAAGGTGAAGAGAGAAACATTCCCATTTCAAGAATTATATCAGGAAAAAAAACTTTTGACTTAAACTAGATTCGAACTCGCAACCGTTGAATCCATGGGTCAGCACTCTACCGATTGAGCTAACAACTACTGTTGGAAAAGCCAGATTTCTACAACTACCGGCTGCTGAATGGTGTGTATTAACCAAGTTTGCCGAGATAATTGCTTCATATAGCTATAATAATAATAATAATAATAATAATAATAATAATAATAATAATAATAATAATAATAATAATAATAATAATAATAATAATAATAATAATAAAGCAGAAGAAGAACAGAATCTAAAAAGTCACATATGTTGAAAGTTTGACGTGCAGAGTAAGTTCTAATATGAGATTTTATTAATTATATATAATAAATGTAAGCGTGGTTTATTCGTGTGTGCTACTCAAACTGCGCAACTCAATACCTAGTCCCATAAGGGTTGTACGCGTATGGTACAGTAGCCTTGCGTCCTCCAACCGTGAAGAATGTTTCTGTTTGAACCTATGCGTGTCCTAAGAGGAAGGAGGAGATTGAAAGAAAGAAAAGTGGTTTAGAAATTATGCAAACGTAGAATATCTCACGAGGCGAGGTGATATAGAGTTCAGCGTGTCTTTCAGCTACTACTCTATACAAGACGTACATCTACGACTTAACGTGGAACCCGAACCACACGACTCCTGACGGGAATCGAAACCCGTATCACCTCTAGTTCTATCATGGGAGACACAGGAACATGTAAAAATAATCGAAAATGAACGATATTAATGTTAAATCCATAGCTTTTGAGTGCATGAATTATGTATGATACACTCTATATCGTTCACATTAAATTTTAGCATTATCTGCATGGAGGTTTAATGGGAGGGGTGAAAATTAAAAAAATCCTAATTGAAATATATGAGTGTCTATTCAATAGCTTTCGGGGTCCCTGAAATGCATAATTACACTCCCGATACTATTAAAGCCCAAAGCTTTACTCTTTTGTTGGCAGGAAGTTTATTTATTTACTTAACTCAGGACACCTTAAAGTTAAGGATATGAAACTCGATGCATATATTTCTAATTCAAAAATATTAGATACGTATTGTAGCTTAGACTTCTAAGGAGGGGAAGGGACAATTTAGGCAATGATTTCCTTCACATTCGAATAAAATACTGCCCCATTATATTGCAAAAACTCATTTCGAGTGGTGTCATTGCTAATAGTTTTCCGTATTTGTTTATATCCTTACTCATTTATAACAGTATCTCACTTTTCCTGTGACGGGAGCAACACCTAAGCGAGCATTCAGTAAAGTAAATGCCATTAAAATCTATATTCATAGCACAGTGGTGCAAATAAAGTTGAGCTCTTTGGCAATCTTTAGCATGGGAAGCGAATAAAGCCACCACATTGGAAAAGCAGCTAATGAATTCCTCTCCGAAAAAGATCACCCGCACATTTATTTTACAGGTGGTGGTTTATAGCTATACTTAAGTTTGTTGAAATTGCTCCAGTGAGGCGAGACACTGAAGTCATTCGTAATAAGGGGGAAGGGACATGTAAAAGCAGTCAAATATGAACAATATTAGTATCGAAATCATAGTTTTCGTGGTCGCAGATGAATAGTGACGCTGTCGATGTTGCTTAGGTAGAAGTTAAGCCTTGGTTGGCATGGAGGTCAGAGTGGGAGGGTGACAGGCAAAAAATAAATAAAATAAAATCGAAACATCCTATATTTGTGTCAAATATATATTTTTCGGTATATCTGACATAAATAGTAATATTCCAGATGTGGTATATGACCAAGGTCGGCCCCATTCGCATGCGGTTTCAGAGGAGAGAATCGGTGAAGATTTCAGAACAGTTCCTTTGACTTAAGTTTCAGTACACTGAGAGGGAAGAGTGGTAACACACAAATACTGGTGTCACATCCGGACCTATCAGAAGTATGATTTCTGGGGAACTGTCGTTGCTCCAGGGAGGCATTACCCCCTGATCAGTCCCTAACATTCTTACTGCTTTACAGGGGCGTAGGCAGGAATTTATTTCAGTGATCGAAAGCATTTTTAGGGGTAAATTGTGCACCCTCCAGGAGCCCATGTAGCATCGTACGTTCAACAGTACTTTTTCTGAGTCAAAACTTTGTCTCTCTCTCTCTCTCTCTCTTTATATATAACAGTAACAGGGTCGGTTGTAGACATTTCGTAACTGTAAGCAAATAATATTTAGGCGCCCCGCCTATATGATAATAAAAGAATTGAATGCTGTAATGGACTAAAATTCTTCAGATAATTGTTACAATTACAAATTTCTTCAATATATAATAATTCAGTCTTCCAGTGAGTATTAAAGGAAAATGACAAAATTAAACCTAATTAACTGTGGATGAATCATGACCAAAGTTCCAGTTTTAATAATTTATTATTATTATTATTATTAAATAAGCACAGGAAACAACTAAAATGTATACCTAAGATGTATTTTGACAAATACAGTTGAAACATAAAAGTCGAAATAGAATAAAACTAATGAGCTTCAAGTCTAACATTATCACAGGTTTGATTTTGACAAAGAGATATGCTCTTACACTTCATTAAAAGCATATTTAAATAGTGTTTTCTAGTGATACAAATATGGTAATTAGCTTAATTTCTCGTTTTCTTTGTTACTGTAAAGTTCATGTTATAAAGATACTTTTCTGGCTTTCAATTTGGCAAAATCTCTTATTATTGCATCCATATTAATTTCATTCAGAATGTCATCTTCAATGGCCATCAAAGCTAGTCCATTTAATCGTTCTTGAGATATACTTGATTTCAAATAATTCTTTATTAATTTTAGTTAAACTAGTTCAATACACAACAAATGACAAAAGTGTGTCTTAATTTATATGTAATTTGTCCCCGATCAGTGGCAGAACTTTAAAATCAGGTTTCTCCGCAAAAATTCTTTTCAGGGCCCCTTATGCCTATAGAACAATTCAATTCTTTCATGTTTCTTTCCAACATAGACGTTCGAAATCAGGCAGTAACACAATGTAAACACAAGTAATGATGCACGCATTGAGGTCCGAAGATTTTTTCGGAATAGCCTACAAAATGCAAATAATTTTGTGTATTTGCCCCCTGAAATTATGCTAATTGGGGGATCCAGACTCTCAGACTGCCTGTTCAGTGTTTCGTCCACACATATTTTAGGGGGCCACTCCCCCCGGGAGGAGATCAAAATAATACGTCTATAATATAATAATAAATAAAAGAGTACCAGCAGTGGCCCTACTAAGTGTGCCCCCCGGAAGATGTTTTCTGAATAGAAAACTGCACCTATTAGGGATGTGCACGATACAAGATTTGTGGATGTCTCGTCTCGAAAATGTGCTGTAAAAGTGATGGCTCGACTCGAAAAATGTATATTTCTCTATTGGAAGAGCCGTGTCTCGACTCGAATTTTGTCTGGAAAATTCTGTCTCGACCTGGCCCCTTGCGCATCCGTAGCACCTATGTCGGTACATCCCTGAACACAAGTAACTAATAATCAAAACTCTAGTATTAGAATTATTACTAGTTTAAAATATCGCTCCATCTAAATTTATTAGCAGAGAATGGATTAATAATTATATTTATCTGTCATAATAAAACGAGCATCTGTATACGCTGCTGTGATTGAAAGTGAGAGTACTGAAAAAAATACTTGTCATCCAAATGACCTTTCGTCGCTTTCGATTATATCCTTTCAAGTTCTATACTTATATGCCACGTGAAAACTAATTGTATTCAAACAAATTTTGAAATACATGAAATTTAATTCAGACCCGTAACCGAAATGACCGTATCGTTCCATTTTAATTCAACAATTAAATTACTGCAATCAGGTTAAAATAAATTTGTCAGCTTCAAAAGAATGTCGACCTGCAAATGCTTCGTTAACAGTGACTGATATTGACAACTCCCCACCTCAATATTTGTCTAATTTTGTCCAGCACTCGAAAGAAACTCTTTTAGAGCCTTCGGTTGCCTCTTATCTTCTTTCACGTTTTGTAGCTTTCTTTTCCGATAAAATGCTCACTTGGTTTTATATCGTTGGTCATTATTATTACATGAAAAACAAAGTACTATTAAAAAGTGAAAGCACACATCATTATAAATTAAAAATATAAACAAAAACGAAATGTCTTAGGATAGAAAGGAAAATGTTGACGAATGACAAATGACTAATAGATATTAACAAAGTGAGCATTAAGCACTGGACAGCGATTGTGAGTCATTAGGAACTTAAGTTAAAATTTCCCTCAGAAATGATTTTTAAAGAACCCATTTGTACCGCCCGTCTTTTCTTAGTATTCGCTCCACTCCCTGGACGAATGGACAAGAAAGCCTACTTGCTTGCATGGGGGCCCGAAGAATGTTTTTAGGGTGGTCATCTCCCTCGTTACTATATTACGTTTAGTATTTTTATTTGTATTAAGAAAATCTTAAGAAATTATACATATACATTATACTTGTAAGCCAGGTGGGGCCTGGCCCTTTCGTCCCCTTTTGGGTGCCCATGCTTGCTTCAACTTTGATAATGTGCATTTCATTTACGGTGATCTTTCTCAACCCTTAACTGTTGAGAAAGGAATGAAGAGTCTGTTATATTTGTATTTTGTGCATATGGTGGGATTGTGGAAAGAATACCAGTCTTTAGCTCTACGGTCATAGTGCTTAATACAACATCTATTGGAAAGCTAAATTTACATTGATTTTATCTCATATTCGTAAAATATCCCTTTTCCCTCTTTAAAAGATCTATCCTGTGCCATGGAAATTTTCCTCAAACTAGCATCTCTTGTGAGTGTCGCATTGGCATCAATTTCTAGAGGATATCAGGCTTAGCGCCTATTTTGAATTCTCCCTGTATGTTGTTATTGTTCTTCAAACAAGAAATTGTAATTATTAAATAATAAAGAAGAGACTTCCCTATGTTGTCACCTCATCCCAATACAAATTAATGCTTACCATTCTCTTTCTAGTTTCCGTAACTTCATCAAAACAAGCTCAGCCACGCCGTTTCAGCAATTAACAAACTTCCCTATTGACCAAGATAATTGTGATGAGCTAGTCATCCACGTGCGGAGCACCAGGAAGAAGCGAAAGCAAAGAAGTAGAACAAAACCAGGGGACACGGAACCCTCGAGGTGAGAAGTGTGACAGAAGCCGCCAGAAACACACTTTGGACCCCTATTCAGAAGAGTCGTCGTAGCAGCAATTGAAAGACGGTCGGCACGCCTGGGCCCTCACCAACCATTGCATGACAGAGGTGTCATTCTGAAGAGGCCAGGACATCTGGGAGCTGTTGCCCTGAGGTCGAGAGGTTCTTCACTCTCGAACGTCCGGGATCGATACCAGACGGAAACACTCAACGAATTGGAGGATAAGGCTTCACCCGATATTTGAAGAGGCTCATCATATCGAAATGGCTGAGGTACAGTAAAACCCTTTCCTTTCCTAACCTTTGTGTCTCTGTGATTTCTTCTATTAGAAAACATGCATTTCATTTCATTCATCCCCAATTAATTACTTCAGCGCTGTACTACTCAGATCCTCACGTACTTTCTCTCTTGCCATGCGAAGTGCTATCCCCACATTCTTTCAGTAAAGAACTGATAATTGAGCAAATAACTGTGGTTGTAACTCCACAGTACAGTACAGCAAGACATTGATGTGCGAGTCCATTTCATTTGTAAAGGGGTGTTTTACAGCCAACCAAGCGAAGATTCGACTTTATTGTCGTTTGATGTATTTTATCTGTATCTCAGTCTGTACAATATTTATTCGAAGCTATATGAGGAAAATTTTTCATCATAACATTTTTAAAATGAATATTTACATTTAAAACAAAATTCATTTTTCTAATTTGGCGCCCTGTTCATCTGGCGCCTCCTGCGAACGCGTAGTTCGCAGGATTCAAGATCCGGCCCTGCAGTAACAATGGAATTCTCTATTACCGCCCGACTATCGTTGTTGTGAAAACATTCATCATAATATGACGTAGGAAAATGAGTTACATTAAGGTCTAAGATCTAATAACAAAGTTGAAACATCGCAAGTAAAACAAAAACATATAATAGCAAAAAGTTTTGAAAATAATTTCAGTTTAAACTAGCTGCGACTACATTTAATTCAAAATTGAACTTCTGGAGCGCAACATATGAGCGTAACTAAAAGAAAAAATCAATAAGAACAGTCGGGATTTGAACCTAAAGAAAACAAGTAGGAGTCCCTTATACTAACCATTCATCTACTATATTTTGTTTACTAAAAATATTTTCCATGCAGCAAAATGCCATTTCACATTGAAACATTAACAACATAAGAACAAAGTTTTCAAGAAAATTTGCCAAAGCTTATGTATTAAAAGTATCCCGGTATTCGCCCAGTGGTACTGCAAAATCACTAGTCAGGATGCCTCGTATCGAAATTTGAACCTGGAGACTCCCAATTACAAAGGTCAACGCTAACCAGTAACCTACGTTCGCTCAGTAAATGTCATGAAATTACTTTTCTGTAATTATTTTTGGAAAATGTTTATTATTTTCATGAAGCAAAGAGTGCATCTTCTACTTGGGTTGAGAACTATATACTATACTTCTAAGAGTCAACTAATAGTTGATGTTTATTATTTCCGTCGATTTTCTACGTCTGCTAAGTTATTTCAATTTTTTTTAAGTTTTCCCTTCCGGTTATGACAATGATTAGAAATGAAGAGTCCTCTTCTTATACAATTCTTGATCATTGTAACATTTTTTAGTCTAAATTCTGAATTATTGAAAATATTTAAATTAGTTAGAATGAAGAGGATAATACTAAGAAACATGATTAGAAAAAAAAAGAAACTTTGTTGTTTAACGAATTGATAGAATCAAGCTTTTTCAAAACATAAAAAATACTGTATGGTATGGGATGATCATGGAAAAAGTAAAAATAGCCATCGAGGACACACTAACCAACCACTGTACGCAGGTAAGTCAAGGTTCGTTAACTTGAAAATGAAATGAAATGAAATCTTTGAGTTTTACGTCCCGAGGTTATGCCGATTAGGCTAAAGGAGACGGTGATGATGAATAATGAATGAAATGGTGGAATGAAGAAAGTGGGAGGAAACGGGAGAACTCCGAGAAAACCCATGCACACGGTGTTTATCCACCACAAAGTTCACTTGGCGGGGACTGGGATCGAACCCGTGACCCCAAGCACCAGAGGTGAACTTTCTATCACTGATTCGTTAACTTGGTAGACGTATATGAAGAAATCACTAACAGAAAATAGCTGATAGCTTTACGCCTAACCATCTCAGCGACCTCGAAACTATGAACTCTACATGAACATCGGCTGTCGTTTTCGATCATTTTATATGTTACTACCTTTCAATGTCGCCCCTTATCCCAATGATGAAAAACAAATGATATTTTCGCCAACCAGGGGCAGGGAAGGAAGAACGCACACAACTCGCTGTATAGCTTTAGGGCAAATACCTAAAGGCACAAGCAATAAACCACTTGACCAAGAGCAATGTTGCAAAACATAAGACAAGGTGAGCCCACGCTCAGCCTGTTCGACACAAAATCACTGACCCTTCGAACAAGATAACATTATTGCGCTCTCAGATTCAGGTTTTAATTGCATTTGTGTTGAAGTATGTTTTCTTTAATTTTTAAACATTTGATGAATTTCTTACACACTGTTATGTCTGATATTTTCTATGTGGAATATTATTGAATATTTTCTACTGTACACATTGTGTAAATAGAACTCATCTGTATTTCTTACATTGACTTTGAAAACTTTAGCAATGCCCTCATGCGCTGTGTACGGCTTTAAAATGAACAGACGAAATAGAAAAGTTGGTGAAGAGAATGTCAAGTTCCGTTCATTTCCAAAGCAGGGAGATTTACAGCAATTGTAAAGCAATAGGGGTGTAATTTTGTCATCTGTGGTTGGACCCAAAAAGCCGTAGGTCCACGCTGCTTATGCCCTTAGCAGAGCTGAGCTGATTTTGAGTTTAACATCCCGTTCAGCAGCGAGGCTATATGATATGTAGACCTACTGGTTAACGTGGAATCCGAATCACATGAGCTCCCACCGGGAATCGAACCTGGGTCTCCCACGCCAAACGCGCGTACGCTAAGCTTGTGCCCTTAGTTTTATGAATTTTACCAAATGAATGAATATCTACATATTTTAACACAGTATATGAGTTCTTTGCTATATTGCTTTTGTAGTAATATTTTTGTCATTAATTTGCTTATTATGTATCTTTCTATATAAAATAACAAGTTCTGGCTGGCTGATTGATCAACGCTAGGCCAAACCGCTTAAGCTAGAAACTTGAAGTTTAGAAAGGGCATATGATTTGTAATGTAAGGTCCCACTAAAAGAAGAATATTTGGAAATTTGAAGGGAAAAGGGAGAAAGAGAAGTGGCAATTATCTTAAAATGCCTATACCTTGGAATCTTTGAGTGTTAACGACATGAAATTTGATATATGGACTTCTCATTTAAAATAATTAGATATGTATGTAAGCGTTTTTATGATATTTGCCCTAGAAAGGAAGAAAATAGGGTAAAGTTATAATTGTTATAATTGGATGGTCATAACTCGAAAATCTTTAAGGTTGTTGACATGAAAATTGGTTGAGTTGATTTTCAGTTTAACGTCCCATTCAGTAGCGAAGCTATATAAAACGTTAACCTACTAATTAACGTGAAATTCGAAATACATGAGCTCCCGCCAGGAATGAAAAATGGTGTTTAGGTTTTGCAAGTAAACCAAACCGCTTAAGCTAGACATTAAAGACATGTTTCTGCGTTTTTTCATTTTTCCATAGAAAAAAAAGGTTTAAATTGTAATTGGTAAAATAGAATGGCCATATTCCAAAATCCCTTAAGAGTAGAAACAGGGGCGGATCCAGGACCGACTTCTGGGGGGGCGGTGGGTTGTCATACTGCTACTTTTAAGGGCTCCAAACTTTGGGATGGGTTTTATTTATATATATAAAATAAGAAAGTTTCCTCTTCTGGGGGGGGGGCCATCGCCCCGATCGCCCCCCCTGGATCCGCCCCTGAGTAGAAACATCTTGATTAAAGATGTATTTCAGCGTTTTATATATATATATATATATATATATATATATATATATTACGGTTAGAAGAAAAACAGCAGGAAGACAAAGTTGGGAGTTGAAATTGTTACAATAAGATAGCCATATCTCGAAACCACTTAAGATCAGAGGTCTTAGGGATATGAGAAGTGAGAGGTCGGAAAAGAGCAAATGCAAGCGTCTGGGGGCGGACTCCCCGCCTAGCCCAAAGCAAGTTATGCAATAAAAGAAATTTGCATCAGTTAGACTTTACACGGCGGTTTCTGGGTGTTGGTTTTTGAAGCTCCAAGTTAATCACATAACTTCAATTTACATGTCTTTATTTTCTAAAATTCAGCAGTTGTTTATAAGTGGGTATTTTGGACTCAAATTTTACATTTAAATTCATATGTTTTTTCGTTATTTATATCTGGTATGAACTTTGTTTTCTTTATCAGAAAGATAGAAGAAATTTTCGATTATTTTTACATGTTCCTGTGTCTCCCATGATAGAACTAGAGGTGATACGGGTTTCGATTCCCGTCAGGAGTCGTTTGGTTCGGGTCCCACGTTAAGTCGTAGATGCACGTCTTGTATAGAGTAGTAGCTGAAAGACACGCTGAATTCTATATCACCTCACCTCGTGACATATTCTAAGTTTGCGTAATTTCTAAACCACTTTTCTTTCTTTCAATCTCCTCCTTCCTCTTAGGACACGCATAGGTTCAAACAGAAACATTCTTCACGGTTGGAGGACACAAGGCTACTGTACCATATGCGTACAGCCCTTATGGGACTAGGTAGTGAGTTGCGCAGTTTGAGTAGCACACACGAACAAACCACGCTTACATTTATTATATATAATTAATAAAATCTCATATTAGGACTTACTCTGCACGTCAAACTTTCAACATATGTGACTTTTTAGATTCTGTTCTTCTTCTGCTTTATTATTATTATTATTATTATTATTATTATTATTATTATTATTATTATTATTAGTATTAGTATTAGTATTATTATAGCTATATGAAGCAATTATCTCGGCAAACTTGGTTAATACACACCATTCAGCAACCGGTAGTTGTAGAAATCTGGCTTTTCCAACAGTAGTTGTTAGCTGAATCGGTTGCCGGTGGGTGTAGCCGAGCGGTCTGGGGCGTTAGGCTGATGATCGTGAGGTGAAGCCCATTGGGGGTTCGAGTCCCTCTGTAGTAGCAAGGGTGGAATTTTAACTGTCCTTGATGTTTCTGTGTTCGTGTCCCTGTCGTGTCTAGTAGTCCTGAAAGTGGTTGTAGTAGAAAATAAGTCAGGAAGTTTTAAAAAAAAAGATCGGTAGAGCGCTGAGCCATGTATTCAACGGTTGCGAGTTCGAATCTAGTCTAAGTCAAAAGATTTTTTTCCTGATATAATTCTTGAAATGGAAATGTTTCTCTCTTCGCCTTTATCTCGTAATTCTGAATAGAGATGTTTGGATGTGAAAGAAAAAGTATACTAGAATATAAGAAAAGAGAGGTAATTTACATGATACCTTCTGCAATTTTTAACTATATTTTCACTTATCTAGGACGTTTCAAAAAGTTCAGACTTCTAGAGCTCCTTTTCGCTCTCTTATGTGTCCTTTAACTAATTTCTACAGTTACTTAGTGAATCACATATACATATATTACAGATGTCGTTTCTCTTTCTCTTCTCTCTACATCATGTCTGGAGATGAATGTTTTGACAATAGGTTACAAACACGATTTTAAAAAATAATACGATCTGCGATATCAGTGATACATATTGTGGTGTTTAACTTAACATATAAAACAATAAATAGAAAAACTGAGAATACGAATCTTTTCGTGCACTGATGCTTCAATAACAGTGAACTGATGCTTCAAATCTGTGTCTTTACTCCCTTCACCTATGTTAATTCGCTAGTCAAAATAAAAACTCTTCAAAATTAATCACAAATTCTTATACAACCATCCCTTCCTTGGAGTACTGCGCGGTCACATACCCGTCAGTGCGATGTAAAGGCACTTATGGCGACGAGGATACATTTAATTTGACAAATCAAAATATCTTTGGAACGAAGAAACAATTTTCAAATTCGGTTTACGCAAGAAGATAGATAGTGTAGGGGGCACGGTGAGACGCTATAAAGTAGAATCTGTGGATCTAGTCTTTTCCTTCTTCCCGAGTATTATCGATATGCAAAATACTGATTCCCCATTTCATCCACGGTAGTTCGCAGTGGAACAACATAAACAGTCTTTTTTATGTATCCTATCCCACACAAAGTGAGAACAGATGATAATCCACTATTAGAGATCCTCATGCCAGAAATTCTAGAAAATTTCTATGCAGATTTTTCGAATATCACTTCTGATACGAACATCACCCTTTTTCGAAATATTATACTGATATTTCCAATAAGTATATTATAATGTATACACGGTGTCCGGTGAGGAAATGCAAAGATTTTGGGATGTGATGGGGAGGGGGGATCGGGAAGGTCATGCTAAGCAAAAATGCTTATGTAAACATAGGGTCTATTCCCTTTCGTTTCGGAGATATGGGTGGGGGTAACGTTTTCCGTGGTGCACTTCCCGATTTTCATTTGAAACATTATAGCCCACCCAGTAGTTGGTCTTACGTTACATGCAGTTTATCCCAGTATTTTCTTATTTTTTAAAGGTTACTAGCCTTAACGCCCGACTTCGTACGGGGAGATCTGTTTTTTTAAAGAATACTATTACCTATTTCTACTACATTATACTACTACTACTACTATTACTACTACTACTACTACTACTACTACTACTAATATTAATACTACCACCTACTACTACAACTATCTACTACTACTACTACCACCACTACTATTACAATTACCTACTACTACTACTACTGCTACCACTACTACCCACTACTACAACTACCTACTACTACTAATACTAATATTACCACTACTACTACTGAAACTACCTACTGCTACTAACACTAAAACTTAGTACTACTACAACTACCTACTACTACTACTACTACTACTATTACTACACGTAAATACTACTACTACTACTACTACTACTACACCTACCTGCAAATACTACTACTACTACCTACTACTACTACTACTTACTATTCACCCAACAACAACAGCAACTACTACTACTACGGCGTTTGGAGTTTTAACATTGATCTAAATGACCTCAAAACCTATATAAACGACACTAATATAGGTCGTTTTCGACAAATTTTACATTTCAGCCCCTCCACCTCCGCCTCTGGACGCGCTAGGGATGTTCACTCCAACATTATTATCCACCAGACTACAGTATAAGGTATATGTATATTGTATGCCAAGTTTCGTTCAAATCGGTTTAGTCGTTCTTAAGATATTTCATTAACAGCATTTATGCCATTATTTATATTTCAACCCCTCCACATCCGCCCCTGGACGCGCGAGGGATGTTCTACTCCAATATTATTATCTGCCAGTCTATAAGCTATGCGTGTACCAAGTTTCGTTCAAATTGGTGTAGTCGTTCATAAGATATTTCATTAAAACCATTTATACCATTATTTATATTTCACTCCCTCCACCTCCGCCCCTGGACCCGCTAGGGGTGTTCTACTCCAACATTATTATTCGACAGACTATAAGCTATATGTGGGCCAAGTTTCGTTTAAATCGGTGCCATGTTCGGTCAAAATCGGTTCCACCGTCAACCGTCTGTGGAACATACAGAGTTGGTTAATAAGCCGTTTTTCTACAAAACTGGAAATACAATACTATTCCCAAACATACGAAAGATCTACATTTCCACGTAGGAACACAAGTTACAATAAAAATGGTGACAATAATAACAGCAACAATTAAAATAAGAGAAGAAATAATAATTATTATTATTATTAAACAAGCAAAATTGTTTGTTTCCAGTGGAAATCATTATCTAACAAATAAACCGATTAGTAAGAAGTGTTTGTGGCTTCTAAAGAAGATAACAACTTGACACCTGTGTATAGTTTTCCCCAAATCAGAAACAGTTTCTCTACTGACAGAGTTTCTACTCAAGAACAGTGAAAAATTGTGTTACAAAAGAGAATTTAAAAAGAAAATCCCTCTGTTACTTCCCTATTGTATGCAGTATTGACACAAATTGCAGACCTCCTAAAAGCCTGTTTCATTAGCTTTAAAACAAGCTATAATATGCAATGTAAGACCAACTACAGGGTGTGCTATAATGTTTGAAACAAGAATGGGCAAGTGCAATATGCAAAAAGTTATCTCCACCTCTATCTCCGAAACCCTATATGTTCATATAAACATTTTTGCTTAGAATGACCTCCCCTATCACCTCCCAGTCTTGGATCCAATATGGTGGCCGGAAGCATTTGTCATAAAAATACAGAGCCTAGACGCTGAGGCTAGAGACACCAAATGTGGTATAAATAATGACCATCACGAGGAGGTTACAAAAAGAAAATAAATTTGGGAAAGTTCTCCATCCTGAATCCAATATGACTCCTAAAATATAAGCACAGTTATATGCACAGCCCGAACTACTGAACCTAAAAATACGAAATTTGGTATAAAACCCTTTTATCAAACGTGCATTAAAAGAATAATAAAAATGTTCAAGAAGTCGCCATCTTGAATCCAATATGGCGGACGAGAATATATTTGACAGTCGCTGGGAATAGAAACACCAAATTACAACGATACCTTATTATTCCCGTTGTTCCGGCACCAATTTATAACGATTCCTGATTCTTTGTTCTTAGTATTGAGCCACTAAAACATCTTTATTTTTCTGTTTTCACACTTATTTTAATAATCAAAACTGAGAAGTGTACATTACGTTTACACACTTCTTCTTCAATATGTCTACCTCTTTAAATCTGAACAGTTCTATTTACTTTTGGTTGTCCTGACAACGCCGTTCCAAAATCTCATTATTTAAAACATTTGAATATCTTTATATATTAACATTATAACTATACACTATTTCTTTTTCTTTCTCTTCTTCTAATAGTAGAATCAGCCAGCCTAGTAAATATTTAGAATATCTTATGGCCCACAAATATACAACGTACCGTTGTATATTATGGCGCTCGAAGGACTTTTCTTTTTATTCATTTACTCAATAAAAAGAAAAAGAATTCTGGACCCTTTACTTTTACATGTTAATCATTCGAGTTTTTTTAATGCACCTCGTATATTTGAAAATTACAATTCATATAATTATACATATATATCATATTTAATTTTATAACAATATTATTATCATATTTATTATCACGTTTATTTTAAACTTTATCATCATTTCATTTATTTATACGTTTCTACAACGATAAGGTACATTCGAAATTTAATTTGCAAGTTATTTGATTTTTAAGTCCTTTTTTGGGTCCATTAAATGCTTCTTACAAGTTAATAATTATTTACTTAGGCATCATGAAGAAGGTTTTGAAAAAGATGTAAGTGATATTCATATAGTTGTCCTTTGAACGTAAAATGATCGGATATAAGATATAGTTAAACAAAGTATAGATTAAGATTGCAATATCGATAATAATCAGAACATAAGATAATAATTAACGTCTTCTTAACATCACAGAACTCAAATAAGGTACGAATAACAAACGAAATCATAATGATATTTAAAGCAAAATCAATTGAGTACGGTCTTCTCAGACGCCGTAACTTTAAGTTACATGTCCAACGGCTTCATATAAGTTACATTGAAAATCGTAAATCGGAATACGGTTTTCCGTGTTCTTTACTTCTACGGTTCTTAGTTTCTTACTTTTATTATCGTAATTCCTGCCATCTGCGCAGCGTTTCTGAAAAATTGTATTATTTCTGCTGTGATTAGATTGAGTTGTATTATCAGCCAAATTAGGTTCAGTTCTTCTTCGTTTCACTGGAGGTGAAATATCGTGCCTCCTAATGGATCTGTATTTGTCCTTTACATGACATCCACGGTAGTCTGTCCTGCCATGGTTTCTGTTTCTTTTGTAGTTAGGCTCGGTTACATTACCGGTACATATGGATTTAACATCACCTTTTACATTGGGATCACACCTTAGTCTCACATGGACACTCCGAACTTGGTTTCGAAGGTTAGTTTGATTCAAGCTAGCACTGTATTGCACCATTGATGGATTTTCAAAACATTGCAATATCATGCTTAGACTATTAAAGTCAATACACTGCATCACGTTCTGTGAAAACATCATCGGATTGTTTACTAACATCATTTTGATCTTTTCGTTGAATGAACAATTCAACAGATTCAATTCAATCGACCAATCAACACAAACACTAATATGAACACACGTTTTCTTTCTGCATTTCACGAATATTGGAATCAACTTACCTCCTGCTACATGAACCACAGGATTAATATGTTGAATATACGGGGAACACAGACAGTCAATAGCATTCTCTAGATAAAGATGATGATAACTTTTCGCACACTGATACATACCAGAATCTTCATTACACACAGTATCAGCAAAGCAGTGAAAAACATTCGAACGAAGAGAGAAGTCGGGATAATCCGATCCAACCAATACGGCAGTATGCTTTTGTGAAAACTCCGTACATTTCACTAATGTAATGTGCCCACCATTTCGCATTTCACTCTCGAGAATACACTTTTCTTTACTGAAATTTACTTCATCCGGCAACTGCTTAATTTGATTGGCGTGTTCATTTACCACAGTCTCTATAATATCTACAGAGTCCTGAACTTCAGTGCATCTCTGTACTATCTTTTCCCTATCGTCATCCTAACGTCCAAATTTGGCAGCAATTTGTTGGTTCACCTGATTTAATTGTTCCTGTATCTGGTCCCATTTGCCGTCGTTGCGTTGCTGCAGTTGCTCCAGTTTTTCATCAAGATGTTCCATCTTTTGGTCTATCTTCTGTACTTGTAGATTCATTTTTTCCAACTCCTGAGCTTGGTCCTTAATTTGTTGTGAAATCTGTCTTAAAACATCCATTAAGTTCTCTGGAGAATCGGTCTGGATAATTTGGGTATCAGTCGCTTCACTATTCGTCGTACTCATTATATTCCTGGGTACTACTTTTCCACTTCTTCAAATAGTGAAATTGATGTGTGGCTCAATGGTGCTCGTTTTACTATATCTTCTAAACGACGCACTTCTTTTCTCACTTTCGGTGTTCCGGCACCAATTTATAACGATTCCTGGTTCTTTGTTCTTAGTATTGAGCCACTAAAACATCTTTATTTTTCTGTTTTCACACTTATTTTAATAATCAAAACTGAGAAGTGTACATTACGTTTACACACTTATTCTTCAATATGTCTACCTCTTTAAATCTGAACAGCTCTATTTATTTTTGGTTGTCCTGACAACGACGTTCCAAAATCTCATTATTTAAAACATTAAATATATTTATATATTAACATTATAACTATACACTATTTCTTTTTCTTTCTCTTCTTCTAATAGTAGAATCAGCCAGCCTAGTAAATATTTAGAATACTTTATGGCCCACAAATATACAACGTACCGTTGTAAAATTTGATACAAATATTGATTATCAATATGTGATCACGCAATGAAGTATGAAAAAATCCACATCTTGAATCCAATATGGCCTCCTAAAATAAAAATCAAAGCTATATGTACTACTATGAGCAAAATAAATGACGCGTCTCTTTATTTTGAAGTTTTTTCAAAATATCTCCGTTTTCTTTATATGTTCGAAATTTTGGAAGGTTTTCCCAGCAGGAAACGTTAATAACAAACTCGTTACCAACTCTGCTAAAGTGGGAAATTTTCAAGAACGCGAGGGAATTCTGTAATTCAACACGAAGCAGCGACATCTATGTCATTGAGAGAAATGTGGATTAAATCTACAAACGAAACTTTTAACGAAACATTTCTAATATGTCTTATTACGTGCATTATCTGCAAACTCCAAATATATGAATCTATACTAAGTATTAGCGTTTAGATAGAGCAAATAGTTGAAATTGCCTACGGAAAAGGACGAATTGGTAGCACGATCGTAATGAAAAATCATCTTTACCGTAGAACATGTTCAGTTTGCGTAAGAAAACAAGTAGCTCAGTTAGTTAAAGCAACGACTCTGTATGCCGAAGGTTGCTGGTTCCAACCCCCATAGAGGTGCAACTGTCATTTTTATTACTGTGGTTATTTTATTTATTTTTTATGTGGGAAAGAATCAAATTGTAACATATGTGTAAAACTCATGACGATACCAAAAAAAAAGAAAAAATGTTGTCGCACTTGCATTAGTGTCCCTAATTTTGTTTGTAAAGTGTTTCGTAATTATTTTCCCTGTGCTCACTGCTCACAATATGCTCGCTGATGCATAATGAATGTTTCCCAGTAAACGCTAATTCTAATTTGGAGATTTTATAAAATTTCACAATGTTTATCATTAAATAGTCTTCTATCTACTTTTTTGGACACTTTGATACCAGATTTCCCTATTAAATGTTTAATTTTCCGTAGATGTTTTATTACGGAAAAGTTTTACAGTGTATTTGTCTTGAATTGAAATTATTTTGAATTTACCCCATGAGGTAAGTAGCCCGAAGGAGGAGAACTGAAGTAGCTGATATTCTACGTAAAAGCAACCAATTTTAGATTGATGACGCTTCTTACCTTCAGCACATAATCTTTACGTTAGAGAGTCAGAGAGAAAAATCCTTTTTTTTCCTCCCCTTTGACCACTCATCTTAAAGCTTTACATGTAATGATTCGTGTCACATAAGACATTCATATTTAATATTATTATCATTATGATTATATTATTATTATTATTATTATTCCTGAATATGCCACCCTTACATAATGTAGTAACCTTACATATCTTAGTTTAAAGTGCTTTTTTTAGTAATAATTTGAGCAACCACGTAACAAAATTTAAACTGTAGGAGGGGCACGACGTTGTATTTTGCCCCTCTATTTTCAGCACCCTCCCAAAAGAAAGTATTTAATTTCTGACAAGCAGGGCAGACAAAATGAATAAGAAATATATTTAGAGCATCCTTTCCTCCGTGAGTGGAATATCACGTAGCATTTTTTTATTCTACCGAAGATGACTCTAGGCGGTTATGATTAGTTAACAAAAGAAATACGTAATATATTTATAGCGCCCTTTGGCTGTAATATTACCGCTTCTTTATTTGTTCGAAGGCGCCCTACACAACCAAGGGTGACAGAAAGAATAGGAAAAGTGTCTAAAGATTATAAAACACTTTATATTTTCTCAGAAGCATGGCAGTGTATGCACAGCATTGCTTTCGTTAACAAGTGTTTCACCCTTGAGTCGCTTATAAATTAGCCAGAACAAACTTTTGCCGATCGTTGCTCTAGAGGGATTTGTCCAGGATAGTTTGGTGACGGGCTAATAACGATGAGTATGTTTATTTACAACACCGTTAAAGAAATATCAAACTTTCTTAAAGGAACTTACTTAGGAAATATCAGATCCTCCTTATACTTAGCCAGAGCCCATTCTCAAATATTGCATCTGGTGTTATGGGTGAAAGTTCTATGGGCCTATTAGAAAAATATATATTCCCGTTTCCACGCTGATGGTAGAATTTCTGAAACAGTTATTGAATTACGTTCGAAACATTGGCGTAAATAGCGCCCCCACAACCCTGTGGCGTGGGGACCGCACAAGCTGCAAAGTCAAAAAATATATAGAAAGTACGCAGGGACGGACCAGGCCAAATTTTCACCTGGGCAAAGTGACTTTATGGCGCCCTCCCCCCTAGTATTAGCCTATATTTTAAATTTTATCCTAGTGTTTTTAATAGTTTAAACCCATTTTTCAAAAAGACATTCATTACCTAGGAAAACTTCACAAACAATATGACCTGCCGTCCATATATATAAACAATACGAACACCGCCCCCCCCCGCCACCAACTTGGTCTAGTGGCTAGCACGCCTGCCTTCTGTGGTCCCGGGTCCAATTTCCGGTGGGTTACTGTTGAACGATAAACGTGGTTCGGATTTCACTATAATCAGTATCCACATCTCCTTTGGCCATTAAGGCATAAAACGCTAAACTCAAGCAAAGAAACAAACAATACTTACTCCCCCTCCACTCTTTATTCTACATGCCATCTCTCCATTTGTCGATACAGTCCCCTTAGTGCTATGAAACTCTTTTTCCATGGTGAAATGGAAAAAGATTATGTAACTGCCGCTACTTTACAAGAATATAAACCAAAAAAGTCAGTAGGAAACACATTATAAAATTAACTTTTTGAGGCTCGTTTTGGCGTCCCTCTGACTCTGGCGCCCCGGGCAGTCGCCGGGGTTGCCCCGCCCAAGGTCCGACCTTGAAAGTATGGACGCATAACTAAGGGCTGCAGCCAGCGTGAGGTTAACCTTCATGTTATGCGACTGGTGTTTGAAATGTTCAGTAACTAATGGGTTAGTAAAATAATTTCGACGGTTACTGATATTTAAAGTTTAGCTAAGACAAAGTTACCTAACCAAATACATTTGATATCGCGATGTTACAATTTGATTTTTCCTCACATAAAAAAGAGAAAACAATAGTAAAAAAAACTCTTACTCGTATTAGGCTCCAAGTAACAACCTAATTCGTACAGACTAGTTGCTCTGACCAACCGAGTTTCGATTTCTTACGCGAAAGAAGTCTGTTATATTACGAGGCATGCTTTTCATTATGATCGTGCTGTTAATTTATTCTTTCGATAGGTAATTTCCACTCTTTGCTTTACCTATATAAATAAATGTTTGGATTCATATATTAAGTGTCTTTGGGTAATGTGTGTAATAATTTCGCGACAAAAATACTTGCTTAAATGTATTGTATGCTATGATTTGCCCTGATTGTCTGTTCATATGATGGTTGGAAAACACACGTCAAAACTATTCGAAGTAATACGAACACAACTTAAGAACAGGGACTGAACTGAATCATCACTCGATTGACCTTGAGGGCAAAAAACACCAAAGGGTAGCTATAAACGAAAGTTCAGCATGCATTTCTGTGGAGCTCTGTTCAGTATCACGGTTCTCTGGCAAACACGTTTGTTCTTAGGAGTATATATTACAAACCTAACCTTTCGATAGAGCGCAATTGCAGAGAACCAAAGTAAAGGAATTCTTGCCCTTGAATTGGGGTACCACCATGTGCAATAAAAATATCGCGTCTCCTTGAAGTGATACTTTATCGAAAATAACTCTTTTTCCTTTATATATTCGAAGATTCTGAGGGTTTCAAAATGAGGAAACATTACTGACAAACAAGGATGCATTTAGGGGTGGGTTCAGGGGGTCCAGACCCCCTCTGAAGTCCCAACTTTTCTGTAAATTTAACCTAATTTTGGTGGTTATTTTTTTAAAAAATATTATAATTTGTCCTAATATTGAAGTCGGACCCCCAGATAACTTTGAACCCCTCCCGAAATAAATTCCTGCATATGTGCCCGCTGACAAATATATTTTCAATATATTCGTTAAATAATAAAGTAAAATAACTAAATTAGGAGCAAAAAGCTTCAACACGGTCCAACTTTTGTCCACTGCCAATATTGTTAGAAGGGATAAATTCAAAATCTCCTAGTCAGCAAAAACTCCTAGTCAATGCTGAACCTTGGAACTTCATCCCGAACACAAGCATATTTTCGAAACACACTAAGGCCTATCCAGAAAGCATTGTAGGCGAGTTACGTTTGGCAACATCGCACGAAAACAAATGAATGTTGAATTGCATTGTAGCCCGTTCCTACTACTACTATTTTTGCTACTAACTTCGCTATGGATCTGTATAGTACAAGGGCAAACTTATTTTAATGAAAATTTAAAAAAAATAATTGTTAAATCACTTTTTGAATATTATTTTAAATCTTTTTTTTAACGAAAGAAGTGTTATAAACTTTTTAAAAAATAATAAAAATAATTGTCCTTAGGAAGGATTTGAACCCACGTCAAAACCAACCTTCCTTACTAGCATGCTGCGCTAGCTCACTTAATATTTATTGTACTCTGTCACTAATAGTACATAGCAAAATTCCATGTAGACAATATAGGCGCAATCTAGGACCGACCACTGGGAGAGAGTCCAAGATGTGGTTCTGAGCGAACCTACTCCGCTGTACGATGATAATGGTTATGCATCACAAGGAAAATGTTCACAAGTACAATTCATGGCCTCCCGGTCTTTCCCGACAGGTGGGACAGAGCTGCTTGCAAAAAACCACTGAAAGACTGTCGTTCTAGATCGACTGAAAAATATTTGCGGCGTTCCCGTTGTAAAAAGTCAAAATATAAGCATTCATCATTCCACGGCATGGAATGATGAACATATAACAATGTGGTACCAACTAACCAGAGGACCGTATTGTGTTTGGTTTTTGGGTAATACTGAAATGCAGGAAAGAATAGGAGATCTACGGTAAATAAAGGAACAGGTGTACGGCAGATCAAGCTCAACATACGAAGGAAGAGGTTCCAAATAATATCGGCACCTGAACATGACATGTAGCGATGAGGTAGTGTGTCGGAGTGGCCACAATATTTGCAGGTGAGGGTTGTGGTACGTCCAATGCGCAGAAGTCTTTCTTGTGTGGCAGGCAGTTGATGAACTATGGTCGTCCATACCGCTTGTGTGTGCAAAGGGAGGACATTGGTTCTTAGATTTTGCCAAATATGGCGCCATTGTTTATTTTGGAACATATCCTGTACCCGGACTCTCACATCTACAAGTGACGCTCTCCACAATTGCTGGTATAAGGTTTGGTGAGTATATGTAGTAGGGGAAGCAAGCTCACCAGAATATGTCCATGCTTGAACAAGATTGGTGACATAGGTAGGACATAATTTGCCATATCTTCAGAAAGGCGGATTCCTTGGTTGGGAGTATTCGGGCCAGAAACATTCGATCCACACCCGTGTATAGTCCATGTGGGGCTCAACGTCTTGATATGCATCTAGCATGTATAAAACTTGACTTTTAAGACGAATGTTTACGAGTCCAAGGCCCCCTTCGCTGCGAGGAAGATAAATAGTGTTGTGGCGGAGGCGGAAGAAGTAGCCCCGCCAAAGAAACCACATAAATACAGATTCAATTTGGCGAGCGTAAACAGAAGGGAGGGGAAAGGTGCGCGCGTAGTACCAAAGTTTAGCAGCAACATACTGGTTGAGATATTGAATCTTATGTATTATATGCAGACCTCGGAACCGTTGTAAGTATAGCATCTGCTTAATCTGATGAACGATAGGAAGCCAGACAGCATCCATTTGTTTGCGTACATCGCTATGAAAAGTTATGCCGAGTACTGTTAAAGCATCAACCGTGGGAATGTGAGAACGTGAATCAGGTAAGGAGGGTAGGGAGAATCCGTGAAATGACAGGAGTTTGGTCTTGTGTTTATTGTATGCCAAGCCGGAGCACTGGGTGAACTCGTTAGTTATGCGGATGGCGGTGAGCATATCTTTGGGCGTAGTTCCTATTAAGGTTACGTCATCCGCAAATCCGAAGACGTGTAATTGATGGTATTCCGGTATACCGGGAGAGGTAATCTGAGCCAGAGCCCGGAGATAGGTATCTACAACTATCACAAAGAGGCTCGTCGAGATGCTATCGCCTTGCCGTAATCCGCGTTTCAGAGCAAATGTGTCAGAAAGATGACCATTTATCTGTACTCGACATTGGGCCGATTGGTATAGTTGTCTTATAACTTGTTGAAATGCAGGAGGAAATCCCCAAGCGTCTAAAGTTTGAAGAAGAAACCCGTGATCAACGCAGTCATATGCGGAAGAAAAATCTATGCCCAGGACCCCCGCTTTAATGCGCCGAGTTTGCACGTACGCTATAAAATCCCGTAACGAACGTAACACATAGTAGATGTTATATTTGGGGTGGGTGGCTGCCTGAAATGGACTAATATACTTTTGCAATAGGGGTTTTAAACGTGCAGTCAGAATTTTCGTGAACAGTTTCAAATCGGTCGGCAGTAAAGTGATGGGTCTGTACTCCTGTACAGAATGGGAAGTGGCGGATTTCGGGATAAAGATTGTGATTCCGACGTTATCGCGGATGGGGCCTCCCTCTAAATATGTATTGAATAACTTGACTAGGGTATCTGAAAGAAAGGTCCAGTATTGTTTATAGAACGCGTACGGCAGACCTTCATATCCTGGCGCGCTCTTTCCTTTTGTTGCCTGGAGGGCCATCCATATTTCCTGACAAGTTATGGGGCGCATGAGATCACGACCCTCTTCCTCCGTAATCAGATTGGGAATAATCGACAAAAACTGAGTTGTAACATTGGTGTCAGAAGGTCGGGGTGGTACTAATTTATGGTAATTCTCACGGAAAACATTTAGGATCTGACTCAGCTACGAGAGCCGACAGCATTTAGCGTTTACTTTGTGCTATATTCACGTCATGACTCGTGATGTCACCAACAGGATCACGATATAGACGTCATTATTTTTCCTACATTGCAGAGTCCCCCGAGAATTGATCATTGTCTACTCGGACTGGAATTGTCATTTGGAACAAACACTTGAATATGAAGCCAAAAGTTCCTTTAAAATAGACGAAAACTTCGAAAGTTTTAAGAATTTTAATATTTTTGCCTTTTCCCATAAGGGGGTGTTAGCCGAAAAGCCCCCCAAGATTTGATCATTGACCACTCGGACTGAAATTCTCATTTGGAACCAAAACTTAATTATGAAGTAAAAAATTAAACTTTTACATCAATTTGAACTGACTGGGTTCCGGTTAACCACACTATTATGTTTAGTTAGTTAAGTGGTAATTTGTGACAGCTTCACATCATCAAAACAATCCTTCACTTCACCGCTCCCCCCCCCTTCCTCAGGAATCCGTGCTGGATCAGCCACTAGAATCAATAGACACTTTTCCTATTCTTTTTGTCACCCTTGGTTGTGTAGCAGCTCCCTCGAACAAATAAAGAAGCGGTAATATTACAATCAAGGGGAGCTATGTATTAGGTATCTCTTTAGTTACTTACCCCTACCCGCACAGGGTTATCTTCAGTAGAATTAAAAATGCTACGTGATATTCCAATCATAAACGGGGAGATGGTGATATAAATATATTTTCTTATTCATTTTGTCTGCCCTGCGTATCAGAAATTATGTAACGTTGTCCCTGTTTGTCAGTAACGTTGTCCTTGAGTTGAGTTGATTTTAGTTTAGCGTCCCTTTCAGCAGCGAGGCTATATGAGACGTGGACCTACTGATTAACGTGGAATCCGAACCACATGAACTCCCACCGGGAAACGAACCCGGGTCTCCCACGCCAAAGGCGCATACGCTAACCGCTTAGCCACGGAGGTAACGTTGTCCTTGTCTGTTGGGAGGGTACTGAAATGAGAGGGGCAAAAAACCGTCGTGCCACATCTAGTGATGGGCAGTGGGAATATTCCCGGTGGGAAGGAATTTAAAAATGGGAATATTCCCGGGTTTTTCCCCTGGCCAATAAATTCCCGGGAAGGAATTTATTTCCATTTCTTTAGTTTATCTTCCAAATTATAAGAACCATATGACTAATTACTTTATTTTAATATATTATGATTTACTTCTAGGTTTTAAAGAATTTGGAGGTTGGTACTTTATATAACTAATAATATAATTTCTTAAGTTCCATTTCCATTTGCACTAAAAAGTAAGGTAATTGTTTAGTATTGGAGAGCCAAAACTAGCAGAAAGTACGAAGATTTACAGAAGAAATGAGTAGATAGTAATGTTCAAGTAGTCAAGAAAGTAACGAACACATTTTTTTTAGAGCAGTAGGGGATTTATACGAAACGGAAAGGTAAGTGGATGTGATTTATGTGAGAAAAGAAAGTGAATTGTTGGTAACAAATATAGAAAACAACGTGCCATGCGGGGCTCTTACCCGCCTTCATTCGCTAACGCTCGCTCTGCAATGCTGTCTGAATTCAATGTTGGTAACGTAATTTAACGTATGAAACCACAAAACAACCGCATCGGAATAGAATATGTATCGCAAAAAAGTAGGTGCCAAATCTGGCCCCCAATGCTAAAGAACAGCCAAAATTAGCAAAGTAATAATTTACAAATGATGAAAAGGAAACATTTTGTAAAGTAATTTAGAATTATGTAGAAATAGAGATGAAGTAGGCTACTATTAATAAACATTGAACCACCACTAGTAGGCTTAATAGACGTCGGTCTGTCTCCTCTCTCTGACTCGAATTTCTGAAGAGGTACTCGGACTTCTTTTACATGTGAATTAATGTATGGAATTTCGAGAAATAGGTAGAATGAAAGGTTGTGTATGGCAATGTTACGTGCTAAAATATAAAGATAAGTAAGTATCTTGCAATTTTTGTGAACATAAATATGTATGCGCAACTGTTGATAAATTGGTGAGACATGTATCTTCTAGCATTTACCCAATCTAATTGGTTTATAACATTTATAAATATAATGTGTTCATAATATCAGTAATAGAGTCAAGTTCAGCAAATCCACTTACATATAAATTAAAACTGTTACTATATAATTTACTATATAATTTTATCACACATATTTAATTGATAGAACATATTGTAAATAAATATACATTTATGCGGCCTCTCTAAATATAATAAAGTAACATAGTACCGTTCAGAATATACATTTTAAAGAATACTCTGTGGACAAAAGTAATAATATGCTGTGATATAAAAATTAATTCGACTTTGAAATCATAATATAGTAATAGAATGCAATTATCTTTCTGATTGAACATAAATTCCCGGATAAATTCCCATTTTGGGAATCTTCCCGGGAATATTCCCAGGGAATATTCCCGAAAAATATCTTCCCGGGAATTTACCCATCACTAGCCACATCCCACATGGTTGCTCAAATTATTACAAAAGAAAGCATTTTAAACTAAGATGTCTAAGGTTACTACATTAGGTAAGTATGGCATCATGGGCGGCGATTAGGGGGGGAAAGGGGGGCATTTGCCCACCCACTTTTTTGAAGTAACCCATTAATGTATATAGTTTCATTTGGAAATGTAAAGTTTTTGTATGTATTACTGTCTCATAGAAAAAATGGTGCCATATAATATTGTGACTATATATTGCGTGAGTATATATTGGTTGTTTTCCCGTGAAGTTAAGAAAGCAACAGGAATTGCGTTTTAATTGCCACGGAAAACAACCCCAAAATTAACCTATTGAAGCACAACAATTCCAGCATACTTTCAATTCAGGGGTATAGAAGCAAAACCTGATAAATCCATTATTCAATTTTGTCAGGAAACGGAGAAGTGACGCCCTTATGCTTCAGAATTGTTGAACATTTTTTTTTTGTTCAGTGATCAATAATACAAATGAGTGAAATCAACAACTAAACAAAAAAGTTGTTCAGAAATTCTGAAAACATGAGGGCGTAACTTTTTCTTCGTTCCCAGACAAAATTCAAAAACGAATTTAGAAGGTTTTGCTTCTATACAACCTTCTTACAACGGCTCGATATGTTAGTCAGCCGCTTTGAAACTAATTGAGAGAACATTTGCAAAAAAAAAAAAAAAAAAAAAAAGTATTTCACAAGGAATTCTTTAATTGCACAAAAATTGACCGTTCCTAAAATGTCTTTTCTTCTTTCTAAAGTAAGGAATATTGATTAAAAAGAGCGTAATAAGAAACAACTTCTACCTTTTCCATTGTTTTGTAGTGTAATATACGAGTGAAGTGGTGTGTTTAGGGGTGTACGAGTGTATACACAATTAGATTTAGTAAATTCAACATAATTCTAGGTTTTAGAATTATTTTGTATAACTGGAGTGTGAAATGATTCTAAGTGTGTTTGTGTTTTGATGTATTCCAAGTGAGTTAAAACTGCACCTAATGGCAACGAAAATGTTTCGAGAAGCTGCACAAGCAAATACATGTATTGCTTTAAATGTCGCAGCAAATGTTTGTTGTATTTACTGGCTTTTATTTTCCAAGAGTAATAACATTCATTTAATGGCATATGTGGAATTAAAAATTAAGTTGTTCATTAATCCCCAGTTTCAATATTACTTCTACATAGCATACCTTATTATTCATTACTATGATTAATATTATCCTTTCTATTTATTTGTTTTGTAAATTTGTTATTAAATAATCTGATTACACAATTTTCCAGACAGAGTGTTAAGAGAAAGAAATGAAATGAAAGTTTTGAGTTTTATGTCCCACGCTTATGCCGGCTAGGCTAAAGAAGACAGTGAAGATGAGAAATACTGTAAATGAAATGGTGGAATGAAGAAAGTGGGAGGACCCACGCACACGGTGTTTGTCCGCCACAAGGTCCACTTGGCGAGAGCAGGGTTTGGACCAGGAACCCCATGCACCAGAGGTGAACGATCTACCACTGAGCCACCGCGACCCCCAGAATTTTAAGATGTTCATGAGCAAGTAATCAAATCTCTTCTTACACCTCCGTTGTTTAAGAGTACAAAGGGCTAGTGCCTACTTCTGTTGCCCTTGTCAATTTATTTAATAAAATATAAAAATACGATGTACGGTATTTTAACCGAAAAAGATAGTATCCTATTAGTTATACAACCTTTTGTCAAACAAAGTGTTGGAAACAACCAGGGAAACTAGCAGTGATATACAAATATTCAGATCATGTCTTGCCCCCCCCCCACCTTTAACGTCCAATCGCTGCCACTGTATGGCATATTCAGGATTATTATTATTATTATTATTATTATTATTATTATTATTATTATTATTATTATTAGAGTCTATTATTATTATTATTATTATTATTATATGAATGTCTTTGGAGCACCGAAATTGTGTAAGACGAACCATGGTATGTAGAGGTGGTTTAAGATGGGTGGTCATAAAGGAGGAAAAAACAGGATTTTTCTCCATCTGACTCTCTAATGTAAAGATTATGTGCTGAAGGTAAGAAGCATCATCATTCTACAATAGGTTGCTTTTACGTGGAATATCAGCTACTTCAGTTCTCGGGCTACTTACCTCATGGGCTAAATTCAAAACAATTTCAATTTAAAACAAATACATTGTAAAACTTTTCCGTAATGAAACATCTAGGGAAGATTAAACATTTAATAGGGAAATCTGTTATCAAAATGTCCAAACAAGTAGATAGAAGATTATTTAATGATAAACGTTGTGAAACTTTATAAAAATCTCCAAATTAGAATTAACGTTTACTGGAAAGCATTTGTTATACACCAGCGAGCATATTGTGAGCAGTGAGCACAGGGAAAATAATTACGAAACTGATTGCAAACAAAAATTAGGGACACTAATGCAAGTGCGACAACATTTTTTCTTTTTTGGTATTGTCATGAGTTTTACACATATGTTACAATTTGATTCTTTCCCACATAAAAAAGTATATCAAATAACCATAATAATAAAAGTCACAATTGCACTTCTATGGGGTTCGAACCAGTTACCTCCGGCATACAGAGTCGTTGCTTTAACTAACTGAGCTATTTGTTTTCTTATGCAAACTGAACATGTTCTACGGTAAATATGATTTTTCATTACGATCGTGCTACCAATTCGTCCTTTTCCATAGGTAATTTCAACTATTTGCTCTATCTAAACGCTAATACTTGGCGTAGATTCATATATTTGGAGTTCGCTGATAATGCATATAATAAGACATATTAGAAATATTTTGTTAATATTTTCGTTTGTAGATCTAATCCACATTTCTCTCAATGACATAGATGTCGCTGCTTCGTGTTGAACTGCAGAATTCCCTCGCGTTCTTGAAAATTTCCCACTTTAGCAGAGTTGGTAATTCTCGTAATTTCGGTCGATTTAATGTTTTTTGCTTCTAATTTATTTATTTTAAGCTGATATCTAACACAAATATGTAAAACGGGCTTGTTATTAACGTTTCCTGCTGGGGAATCCTTCCGAAATTTCGAACATATAAAGAAAACGGAGATATTTTGAAAAAACTTCAAAATAACGAGACGCGTCATTTATTTTGCTCATAGTAGTACAGTCAAAGTGCAGAAGTTATATGTACCAAATTTGGTAGAAATATATTTGAGAATGAGCAAGTCAAGGAAATAACGCCAAATTTTGAAAACGTTGCCATCATGGATCCTATTTGGCAGCCTAAATAAAATAAGGAGTGTGTATGCACAAACCAAATGGCTGAAGCTATACGAACACAGAGTTTGGTATAAATGTGCATTATGATAAATTGGTAAATCCATTAGGTAAATTGGAGGGAATGCAAGAATGTAATGGAGGCAATACGAGGTATTCGGCGTATACTCACCTTCAATTTTGAGACACCATTGTATGGCTACCTAAAATTTATGAAGTCTATATACCGCATCTATAGAGTGTGTAATAAATGTCAGAGCGTATACCCACCTAAAATTTTAGGATGACATCACTGGAGACTTTGAAAATGTTGTCATCTTGAATTCAATATGGCAACCGTACATACAATTTCAAAGTAGCCAGCATTTCCGTACAATGTAAGCGTAGTTTGTTTTCGTCCACTTTTTCGAGGGCTTTTCAAATATCTTCGCTTTTTTTTCTGTATTTTCATTTTGTGCTTTAATTCAGATACCAATTAGTAGTTGTTTCGATTAAAGTCATATACAGGGAAAAGTTCCTATTTCGTGATTGCGACCATATTGAATCCAAGATGAAAACCATTTCAAAGTTTCATATTATCCCATTTACGTAGTCATCATAATGCACATTTATACCAAATTCAGTGTTTCTGCCTTCATCCATTTATTGGGTTGTGCATATACTTTCGTTATTTATTCAGGGCGCCATACTGATCCACAATGGGAACTTTTCTACATTTGGTATTCTTCCCTTTACCTGCCCATTCTCATGAACATTTCTACCAAATTTGGTACCTTCGATTTTTATTTTAGGAGGCCATTTTGGATTCAAGACAACGACTTTTTCACACTTTATTTATCATTTCGTGATCACATCTTGATAATCAATATGTGTGTTTCATTTGGTATTTCTATCCCCAGCGATTGTGAAATACATTCTCATCCACCATATTGGATTCAAGATGGCGACTTCATGAACTTTTTAAAGAAATTATTTTCGTAATACACGTTTGGTGAAAGATTTTTATATCAAATTTCGTATTTCTAATTCTCATTCTCATTCCCATTCATCATAATCAACATTTGTCTTTGGTGTTTCTAGCTTTAGCCACTTCACTTAGAAATATAGATGAAGGTTCTGAGGTCCAGGGACTTTACCGTCCTTTAAAAATAGGACAAATTGCAAGAAAGGGTATTTTTGCGGGGATATGGAAGATTCGGTGTAGGGAAGTTCGGTGCAGGCCCTGGACATAAGATGAACGCTTCCAGACCCTGGACCTGTTGTATCAGCAATCCATCATTCCTAGCAATTCTTGTGCAGTTTAGCACATTTTACAATGATATAATGCATTGAGGAAAAATAGTTCTTAAATAAATATATATATATATATATAATTTCATCATCATCATCATCATTTTCAACCGATGTCGATCCACTGCTGGATGAAGGTCTCTCCAACTTTTCTCCATAACCATCTATCTTCTGCTTTTCTTTTCCATGCTATTCCACAGTGCATTTTCATTTCGTCACTCGATCTTGTATTAGGACGCTTTCTTGTGCGTTTCCTGTCTCTAGGTATTCAGTCGAGAACTGCCTTTGTCCATCTGTCATAAGTTCTTCTTACGATATGTCCCGCCCACTGCCACTTCAGTCCCTTTATTTTCGCAATAATATCCGTCACTCCTGTCATCTTCCTGATCCACGTATTTCTTTTCCTATCTCTTCGGGTTATTCCGAGCATACATCTCTCCATGCTCCTTTGTGTAGTCTGCAGACTTTGAACAGGTGGGGTGAATAGGAACAATCATTAATTTTTTTGTGTTACTTTCCTATTGTATTGCAACTGACATGAATTATCATCATTCCCTTACAGTAAGGCTTTTTCTGCGAGAGTTTCCTTTTTACCTACCCAAAATGGAAATCGAACACATCTGGAACGTCGGGATAGCCACACACGAACTCGATATCTGAGATTTTTCGGAATGACGTTGAAGAAAACGTACAAGCAAATTATTTTTGAACTTTGGAAATGTTTTCCCTTATTTGTTAAGATGTCTTTTGATCATCAGTGTTATGTCATACTCTTGTAGGGAATAACCCTACTCTGCACACTCCACAATTTTATCAATAATCATTTCTTCTGTATTTTTTTTTACAGTATTCGATCTTGAGACTTCACGTTATATTGGTTTACATGTCTCTGTAAAACTGCTGTGGCTTTGTCATATTTTTTACTAACACATCTTTTACGTTAGTTTGTTAACGATAATGCCCTTTTAGCTTTTTCAGTTAGGTCATTTGGGTATTTGCGATATTTTTTGGCACTGGGTAATGGTTTATAAACTCAAGACATTATGTACCTGTTCACCTACCACTCTCAAAAATGCTGTTGTTAATTTATCAAAAATGTCTTAAAATCAAATTATGAAATTTCAAAACTAGTTTTGCACATGAAACATCGAAGTGCAGTCAAAAACAAATGCTTGAAGCCCCACACGTCAAATTTCTTGCAGCGCCACCTTTGGAGTGAACAAAGTTAAACTAAGTTAATTAGTATTAAGATTCTTCGAACAGTAGACCTCGCGATAAATTTCTGAAAGTTTTACTTAGGTTCGTCAGTTCTCATTTTTGGATAATTCATTTTCATTTTCTGGCTACATCCTTATCTGATTTCACCCCCCCCCCTCTACCTTCCTCCGAAACAACAGTAATTCTCGAAGTATATTTGTTCATTTCCTGTCAAAGTATCGTTTCGATTCATCAGATTCCATTTTTGATCACCTCTGTTTCATTTTCTGGCTACACCCTTAGCTATTTTACCCCCACCCCCTCCGAAAGAATATGCCGTAATCCGCTAAGTACATCTGCTCGTTTTCTGTGAAACCCACACAGCACATAATGTATAATATACGTAAATTAAACGTCTAATACACGTTGGAATGTTTATTATACGTTTAATATACGTATATTATACATTGTGTATTGCGTAGAAAGTTTTGTTTCGATTCGTCAGTTTTCATTTTTTGATCACCCCCTTTTCATTTTCTGGCTACACCGTATCTCCGGAAACAAAGGTCGTAATCCCCGATATATGTTTGTTCATTTGCTGTGACAGTTTCGTTTTAATTCGTCAGTTTTCAATTTTAGATCACCTTCGTTTTTGTATTCTTGCGATTTTATTCCTTATCCGATTTTACCCCGCTCCCTCCGAAAAAAAAATGAAATGAAATCTTTAAGTTTTACGTCCCACGGCTATGCCGGTTAGGCTAAAGGAGACGATGATGATGAGAGATGAGTGAAATGGTGGAATGAAGAAAGTGGGAGGAAACGGGAGAACCCCGAGAAAACCCACGAGCACGGTGTTTGTCCACCACAAAGTCCACACGGCGCGAGCTGGAATCGAACCAGGGACCCCAAGCACCGGAGGTGAACGCTCTACCACTGAGCCACCGCGACCCCTCCCTCCGAAACAATAGGCCGTAATCCCCAAATATGTTTGCTCATTTCCTGTGAAAGGTTTGTTTTGATTCGTCAGTTTTAATTTTTTTAGATCTCCCTTTTCCATTTTCTGGCTGCATCCTTATCCTACCCCTCCCCCCCACATATACACACCTACAAAGTAACAGGTTGTAATGTCCGAAATATGTTTTGGTCATTTCCTGTGGAAATTTCGTTTTGATTCGTCCGTTTTCATTTTTAAATAACCCTCTTTTCTACTTTCTGGTTACACCCTTATCCGATTGTACCCCCTCCCCTTCCTCCGAATCAATAGCTCATAATTGCTTATTTATTATATTAAGGTCTTGTAACAGAGAGGAGTTCATCAAATTCGTTTTTAATTGTGGTTTTCTTCGTTTTTGTATATTTTCGCACTATTAAGAGGGAATTTCACCACCTTCCCCTGGTCCGATTTTGTTTCCCAACGAACTCGACCTGTCATTTGAACCAATAAACACTCTGTGAAACGAACAGTAGACCTCGTGATAAACCTGCGAAAGTTTCATTCGTATTCGTCAATTTTCACTTTTAGATAACCCCCTCTTGTAATTTTCTAGCTACACCCTTGTCCGATTTAACTCCCCCCTTTTCGAAGAAATAGCTCCAGATCCCCGAAGTATATTTGCTGATTTATAAAGCTCTTGCAACAGAAAATAGACCATTAAATTCGTTTTTATTTTTTTAATTTTCTGTGTTTTTCTACATTTTTGTACTTTTAAGGGGGTTCCACTCCCTCCCCTTGGTTCGACTTTGTTCCCCAACGAATGATCTGTAACTTGAACCAATAAACAATCTGTGAAAGTTTCATTTGAATCGGTTCACGCGTTCGACTTTTATCGTGTGACATACACACAGACAGACAGACAACACAAATGCCAAACTTTCGACTAGGAAACCTTCGCAAGCTCGGTCAAAAATTGTCAAAAGCAAGTCGCCAATCCTATTATTGCATGCATAGCAAGATTATAATATGAAGAGTACCTAAAACAATTAATATAGGGTTTCTCTTGCATTTATAAAACGGAAGAGTGAACAAATTTTTTAAAAAAATGAAAATTTTGTTCGTATTCACCCCACTTGACGGTATAAAGAAATTAGTGTTTGTGATTGTATTACGTGGTGAACATTTTGGAGTTCCAATTCAAAATAGAATCAATTTCCAACTAACGTATTCATTGATTTTTCGCGTCTGAAATGTAGAGTGGCGACGGTTTTCTACATGCTTTCAATTTATGCTTTAAATCATGTTCACTTTCACACGCGATCACCTAAGAAAATGCAATGTTACGCATTTGATTTGCAAGATATCTTGATCAAAAGTTGTTAGTACATTCTCCTATCCTTCGACAATAAAGATATAAAACTAAACTATGATCACTCTGGCGGTTTCTTATACAATTTTTGTCCGTGAGCATCTCAGAACGTTTAGTTCCTAGACCCGGGTTTAGTAGGCCTATTGGGAAATCCGGGCCTGCAGGAACAGATGATGAAACCTAATTGGAAACTTTCGAAATGTGGGCATGGAGAGAAAGGTAAATTATCAGACAAAATATGTAATGAAGGAGAGCAGAAGAAATTAAGTGCTGTAACAGCAATAATAAAAAGATGGAATTAAAGAGAAGTAGAATGGGTGAGACTACGCACTAACTGAAGAATGCGATAGGCCAGGGGGAGCGAGAAAGAAGCTTAGTATTAATGCAGAATCTTCAGATCAAATCTGTAACACTTGTACGAAAAGCAAGTATCAACATTTAGCTGCCCGTCTGTCTCATTTTCCTTGGATTAAAGTGATAAAACTATCCACTCTTTCATACACTGATGTCAAGCAAGAGAGTTCCACACAGAATATTCTCTACCATTCAAGACTACATCTGTATAGCTCAAACGTTTGATTAAATTCTAACATTGCAGTTTGGAAACCCACACTTTCTTGTAACATTGTTCTCAATCGAGATGGCGTCCGTAGAAAAACACACTGTGCGATATTGGAATATTCTTGGTTTATATTTCAAAATTGCTCATGTTCTCATAGCCCGAAAATAACATCAAGATTAGCACAAATACTTGTTGTCCCAGCCTAATGCTGCTATGACACTGTTAGTTTCCTTTATTGTAGTTACTGGTTTAAATAAAATACAGTGATGCACCTCTGAAAATATCCTAAATATGGCCTATACCCTCCTCTAAATATTCTAAATATGGCCTATACCCTCCTTAAACAAATCCTGGGTACTGCCCTCTTTAAGACGAACCCCATTCTCAGCTTTGGAACATCCTACTAAGGGGCACGCAAACAAAAATGCTCTACATGGTCATAGATCATGATTTTTTTTTAGATATTCCTTGTTCTATCAGATAGTCTTCCAGAAACCAGATATACTTAATTTGCTTACGATTGCTCACCAGATGATCTCCCCAAATAACTCACTTCTTCCATAATTGTTCATCAAAAAAATGCAAATTTTTTTGCGAAGTGTAGGCCTACTCACACTAATAATTGATTCACCTCCCGTAACGAAATAAGCGCTTTCGCGAAAAGAATTTCATAACACTAGGCATTTAACCTGATCAAAGAAAGCATTTAACCTGGGCGATGTTTAAGAACGCGCCCCTAGAGTCAGCGGTGCATGAAAACGTGGCTTTCACGACAGAAAAAATGAAATGAAATTTTTGCGTTTTACGTCCCACGATTATGCCGGCTAGGCTAAAGGAGACGGTGGTGATGAGTAATGAATGAAATGGTGGAATGAAGGAAGTGGGAGGAAACGGGAGAACCCCGAGAAAACCCACGCACACGGTGTTTGTCCACCACAAAGTTCACTTGGCGGGAGCAAAGTTTGAACCCATGACTCCATGCACCAGAGCTGAACGCTCAACCACTGAGTCACCGTGGCCCCACTTTCACAGCAGAGTCGCACGGTCCGTACTTACCATGATTTTTTGGCGGAAATATTGCAACGATTGCTAAATACTGCTTGTAATTTTTTAAGTAAAACAAAAATTTTGTAAATAATAATAATCTCTTTTAATAAAAGATAAATAAATTTAAAACAATTCGAAAATCCTCTAGTAGAGGGCAGTAGCTGACTGGCGAGGATCAGCGAATAGCGATATAGATACGAGTCATGCAACTCTATATTGAAGGGCATGTATGTATGGACTGGAAACGCCTTAACTGGCAGAGTTTGTTGGAACAGACATTTCGAATTGGCTCGTTGACGACAAGCCTGGACACATTCCTGAGGTGTCCAATCTTGTCGCGGTCGATCCCGACAAGCCTGGACACATCTCATTTTGGGTCGTTGACGACAAGGTTGGACGACGACAAGCCTGGACACATTCCTGGGGTGTCCAAGCTTGTCGTGGTCGATCCCGACAAGCCTGGACACATCTCATTTTCGGTCGCTGACGACAAGGTTGGCCAACGACAAGCCTGGACACATTCCTGAAGGTGTCCAGGCTTGTCGGGATCGACCCCGAGATGCTTTGACATATCTCATTTTGGGTCGCTGAAAACAAGGTTGGCCAACGACAAGCTTGGACACAAAAAGTGTCCAGGCTTGTCGTCGTCCAACCTTGGCGCGGTCCCAATGAAATCCAAAGTCGAGTCGAATGTCTGCTCCATTTCCATAATTTTCCTGACGTTTTACACACTCTCCTATTTAATTATAATTAATTCAACACTAATTTTTGGTGTAAGACTTTTCGAATTAGAGACGAAGTTGATTGTGCCAACTTCACTCAGTACCAGTGGTTTTAAGTACCAGGGGAAATTACAAGAGTTTACATTTTACAGGCAAGAGTTTAGGAATTAGGCCTGATTATAGCTACATTTTTATTTGCTGGGCGCATGGTTAGTATTTGGGTGTCAGATTAGTCTCCCGGCCCGCCATTTTGGCCTCACCGCTTTATATAAACAATAAACCAAGTTCATCTAAATCAGTCATGAAGGCATTAACAAACACCAATACATTTTTGTAAATAGAACAGGGACACTAATAATAATATTACAAATAGATAGAAACTTCGCATTTTATCTGCAAGGAAAAAAACTGTATCGCTCAGACCCCGAATACAAAGGATAATGATTTCACACCACCCCTGCGAGTAAGCAAGGATTAGAAATACCAGTTTTCCAGGCTTTCAGCATCTATGACAATATTAGCCCTTTACGTATAAGAGATGACGTCCCTCCGCGACCACACTGCAGGTGGTATTGCAGAGCGAAAAAGGAATCAGAGTTGAGTTGAGTTGATTTTGAGTTTAACGTCCCTTTCAGTAGAGAGGCTATACAGACGTGGACCTGCTGATTAACATGGAATCCAAACCACATGAGCTCCCTTCATGAATCGAACCCGGGTCTCCCATGCCAAAGACGCGTAAGCTAACCGCTTAGCCACGATGGAGCTCAAATCAGAAAGGAATCAGAAAGTAAGGAGATGCCTGGAACCATTATTTTAGGTTCGACCGTAGTGTGAATGAGGAAGAAACAGGAAAACTTCACTCAAGATGACTGACCTGAGCTTTCAAAATGTTTCAGGCGAATGTACTTACCGGGAATTAAACCAGGGACCGAAGGCGAGATTGTTATCGCTTACGCTGAGCGTGCAAACACCTACGAATTAATATAACGTGCATTAAATTACATTAATTTTAAAGGTGGAAGCATTCAATAATCTACCTTAAATCCTATTTTATTCATCAAGTTTTTCATATTTCCATAAGTGCTGACAAAATGAAGAAATAATATTTCTTGTATTAACTTAGCATTTATAAAAGTTTTTTTTTTTTAAAAAAAAAGGAAAACAACGTTTATACTGGATACATTTATACGTGTGTCCAACAAGATGTTTCTTCGTGGACAATACTGTGATTTATACCGTGAATTCTATTTTGAAATTTGTAGAAAAGTACTCAGTGGAATTATAACATGCATGTTTCACTTTTGAAATATACTTTAAAGGTTTAGAATGGAGCTGGTTAACAATAAATTCGTGGTCGACTGCAGTGAAAGTTCATTTATTTTTCATAAGCGTAACATCATTTCCTTAGTGGATAGTTCCTATTAATATATTAACAAAATGTTAACTTCTATTGTGAGAGATATCATGCCATCGCATTTTTATTGCATTTTTTCAGTAAACCTTTAAGAAACATAAGACGTAGAATTGAAGTAGTAATTTAAGTTTTGCTTTTTCTTGATTTTGGAACATAAGCAATTTATTCAAGTATACTACTGCATTAACAACATAAACTAAAACCTATGTAGATATATTATGGGAGAATCATGTCCTGCCATCTTACCTAAGATAAACCCGAAAGGAAGTTAATGGTGGGAATATATATTTCCGTTTTGGATACTGACCAAATCTGAATCTAAGAAAAACGTATTGAATTGCAGCATTAAACAAGAGCACACATGTAGACTGAGAAATTTATCTTTAAACAGATGATTTCCTTCTTTCTTTTCTTTTGCTTCCATTCCTTTGACAATGCAACACCGAAATAACGACATAAGTGAAATGAATTAACAGTGCCATATCTTCTATAATTTACGTTACATAAAACAACTCCTCTTCTGCGTCTTTAATTACATTACGGGCAAAGGCTTAGAATGCCTATCTATGCCCCTCCAAAAAGTCTACAACATGTGGTTTTCCAGAACTGGTCCTGAAAAAACTTTTTTTTTAATGCTAGCCCGCAGGCTAGCTACCCTGTAGAGGGCTACACCCTCTTTAAGGGAAGGGTTGCATAGGAAGTATATGGATGTGGAGCGACGGGCGTTGGGCTATGAGACTTTATTTAACAATTACTACAGATGTCAGGTCATTATGGTCTTTGCGACCATAATCATCAGTGAGGCAAAGGGTATACAAGACATAGAAAATATACACCATACATACATTATAGGTTACAGAACAAGTTGATTAAAAGTATTTTATTTGCAGAGATGATCATGAGGGATGAAATGAGTGCAGATGACGCCACAACACGTAGGGAATGTTAGCAGAACAAATGCGGGTTATCTTCTGCCTAGGGGCGACGCTAGGCCAATGAAGACGAGGGAGGCCCTGTTAGGTACAGAGGGTAATCACTGTGCTTGATGCGAGGGAAAAATATGAGGAAGATGGACATGCAATCGATGATCCTGCAATAGCTCTAGGTCGGGATGATTTGGCGGCAAGGTATAACAGTATAATGTAAACAGCAAATTTAGAGGGAGATGGTAAGAACGAGGGCGAGCAGATGAATTGGCAAGGTAGTGCATAGTGGCGAGGAGAAGTGGTTGCTGCTGCATATATCGGACAGTGATGAACTTGAGGCGAAGAGATTCGAGGTGGTAAAGTAATGTAGGGAAAGTAATGAGTGAATAGAGGTATCTAGTCGGACTGGGAAGAGAAATGCGGTAGGCAATGCGGAAGGCATGACGTTCAAATGTTGCAAGTTTGTAGTAGTACGAGGTAGGAGCTGAGAGCCAAGCGGTGAAACCGTATGTAAGGACAGGACGGAGAAATGCTTTATACGTGTTGAGAACCATGGTTGAGGTGGGGCCCCAGGTAGTGCCAGTGAGGCGTTTAAGGAGATTCAGACGATTATATACTTTGGTTTTGATGTAATTAAGATGAGGAAGCCAGGTGAGATGGTGGTCAAAAACTATACCAAGGTAAGTAACAGTTTTGGATGGACGGATCGCTGTATCTTGAATTTTTAGAGAAAGAAGTGATGGATTTCTGTGGGTCTTGGAGCGTTTGCGTGGCGGCAGAAATACTATGGCCTGTGTTTTCGAAGCATTTATGGTGAGGTTCCATTTATGACACCAGTGCGAAAAACGATTCATAGATTCTTGTAAGATGAGGTTGATATGGTTGATGGTGCGACCAAGCGCAAGGAAGGCTGTATCATCTGCATACTGGAAAGTATACACGTCGTCTGGAAGAGAAGGAAAATCGGAAACAAATAGTAAATACAGCAAAGGGGACAGAGCTGAGCCTTGTGGGACACCAGAATTTAGGAAGATAGGATGTGATAGATGGTTGTTGATATTAACATATATGATACGACATGCCAAGAAGTGAAAAATGAAGCGAATGTAAGACATGGGCAATTTAAGCTTGATGAGTTTGAAAATAAGTGCAAGGTGCCAGACTTTATCGAATGCTTTTTCTAGGTCGAACAGAACAAGGCAGGATGGACGAACGGAATTATAGTGATTTGTAATGAGAGTGGTTAGACGTTGAAGCTGATCGTTAATGGAATAAGATGGGCGGAATCCGGCTTGAAAAGAAGGAATGAGATTACGTGCGTGGAGGTATGGATGAAGTCTGTTGACAAGGATGCGCTCAAGAATTTTGCTGAAAGTGGAAGTAAGTTGTATAGGTCGGTAGGAAGAGACTACGCTAGGAGGTTTGTTTGGTTTCGGAAACATGAGGGTTTTGGACATCTTCCATTCAGCGGGGAAAAAGCCAGTTCTGAGAATAAAAGTGTAAATAGAGGCTAGAAGAAGAAGTAGAGAAATAGGACTTTCTTTGATATGACGATATGTGATGGAATCAAAACCAGGAGCAGAGTTTCGTTTATGCTGCACGACTGTTGTGATGTCTGTAACAGTGATTGGAGCTGTGAGTTCATGCTGCGGCAAAATATGATTGAGATTTGGTTGAAGGATAGGATGTGCGGTGTTGACATGATCGACTGGATGAGCAAAAATGTGGTCGTGACGGGATGGTGTGAAGATGTCTTGTAGATAGTCAGCAAAGGCGTTTGCTTTAGCTTGGTCAGATGGTGCGTGACTGTTGTCGATGATGAGAGGATATGGGGTTTTGCTGTACTTGCCACAAAGTGCGTTGAGACGTTTCCAATAACGTGAAGGGTGTGCATTGTCAGTAAGGTTATTACAGGCTTTGATCCATTGACGGCGTTTGTATGCTTGAATGTAGTATTTGACTGAACGTTGCAGTTGATGGTGAAGGTGAAGAGCTTCGGGGTTTCGTGTTCTTATGTATTCCCGATAAGCTTGCCGGGAACGTTTGATGTGAGTGAGGTAATGCGGAGGTAATTTAGGCTGATAAGGGGTGGAGCTGGTGGTGGGAACGAACAGTTCTGATGCATGGGTGATTTCTGAAGTGATCGTTTCAATATGTGTGTAAAGCTCCTCTGATGAAGTGGGAGGGTTTAAATGAGCTACGGCAGTGGTAAGATAGTTGCGATAATGATCCCAATCAGCTTTGTCGAAACGTGGAGTTCGAATTGGCGGAGGTGCATCGTGAGGTCGAGCATTTCCCATATGATATGAGAGCTTGAGCGGGGCATGATCACTACCGAGTAGGTCCAGAACTGTAAGGGTGATCTTAGCGGCAAGTGTATTTGAAGTGATAGCAATGTCAGGTGTGGTATTTGACACAGGTCTAGTAGGAGTCGGAGGAATGTGGAGAATGCCAGTGGTGTGAGTGGTTATATGATCTGAGAATTGTATGCGTTCAACAGGAGTGCGACTATGATAGTTTATGTCAGCGAGGATGATATAATTCTTATAGGTGTGAGAGATGTGACTAAAAAATGCGAGTGGAATAGGATGACCTGGGCGAACGTAAATAGTAGCGAAGGTGATCATGATAGACTTGAAATATAAGGTAGTGATTATATGCTCTGGGAGGTGAGGAATGGAACAAATGTGATTGCGATGAGGTATGTGATTTCGAAAACCTATTGCTACGCCTCCATTTGCCCGTAATGCTGGTGCTGTGTTGTCGTGACGCACAAGCGTATAACGAGGAATGCTACAGGAGGTGGTTTTCGTAAGAAATGTCTCGTTCAACAAGAAGGCTGAGATGTGTTCTTCAAGTAAAAGTGCTTCAAATAAAGTTTTATTCTTGGGCAGAGAGCGGATATTAAGGAAGAGAAAGACTAAATCCATAATGTACAGAGTTAGACGGCTGTTTCTTGTGGAGATGTATGGAAATGGACGTAGTTGTTCGTATAAGTGGCGTAGAAGTTAACGTTGAAAACAGATTTAGCGGCCTTGGTGAGTTGCTGTAGAATGTGATTGCGCTGAAAGGGATGGATGTTCTGTAAAGCGAGAGTTAAAAATTGAAGGAGTTGTTGAATGGTAACTGGATCGGTAGTTTGTTGGCTGGGAGGAGGTGAAGAGTCTGGGATACGGAGTGGAACTACTAAATGTGGGTGTTGTTGGTCAGGTTGTGGTTTATTCTTGCACTTATAGCTGTAGGCCGGATGTTGGTCGTGGCAGGTTGGACATCCTGAAAAAACTTTTTTTTAAGTTAGCTAGCTATGGTGTAGCTAGCACCCATTGCGAGGGCTACACCCTCTATTAGGGAAAGAGATTTAACATATTTCTGTCGGAAAAGAAATATTTTCTGTTGGGCAAAGAGACATTTATGAACTGTATTAAACCGCCATAAGTTTTATTTAATTATTTATTCATTTTATTATACGTGAGGAGGTCCTGTTAGAGACATGCGGGTTTACTGTGCATGATATGAAGGTGAGATATGGGCCGGTACGTGTGATGTGCTGAGGATACTGATGATGTTATAGTCCGGATGATTTGGAGGTACGGTATATTTATATAATGCGAAAAGCAGTGAGAGAGGTGTAGAGGTGTGGTGATGGCTGTGAGTGTAGGGAGCGTCGCTGTAAACGGTTTCAAAAAATAAAGCATGTTCGTTATCATACCGTTGAGTTATATATTTAATACGAAGAGCTTCAATATGATAAAGTAGGTGAGGAAATGTGATGCGGTCGTACAATTCACGGGTTGGACTTGGTAATTTAATGCGGTAGGCTAGGCGGAGAGCATGTCGTTCCATTATTAACAGCTTTTCGTAATGTTTTGCGCTTGCTGATATCCAGGAGGTAAAACCATATGTAAGTACGGGACGGAGGAAGACCTTGTAGGTGTTGATAAGCGTAGAAGAATGGAGACCCCACGTTGTACCTATGAGACATTTAAGTAAATTTAATCTATTTTTGGCTTTGCTTACAACGGTAGCGAGGTGTGGACGCCATGTAAGATGATGATCAAATGTTATACCCAAGTATTTCACTGTCTTTGAGTGCTGTATGGCAGCATCATTGACGGTAAGGGCAAGACGAGCTGGGTTTCGATGAACTCGTGATCGACGTTTTGGTGGAATAAAGACTATGGCCTGAGTTTTGGTAGCGTTTATTGTTAAGCGCCACGTCCGACACCAATCGCTAAAGCGACGGATAGCTTCATTCATCGCAGTGTTTATTTGAGAGATAGTCTTTGTTAACGCCAGGAAAGCCGTGTCATCGGCGTACTGAAATGTATGAATATTTTGCGGTAAGGACGGCATGTCAGCGACATAAAGCAGATACAGCAGTGGGGACAAGGCAGAGCCTTGCGGAACGCCGCTATGAAGAAAAACAGGATAAGAGACACTGTCATTGATGTAAATGTAAGCCAGGCGGTTTGAGAGAAAATTAAAAATGAAGCGGATGTACGTGATTGGAAGACGGAAAGACAGAAGCTTGAATAAAAGTCCCAGGTGCCATACTTTATCAAATGCCTTTTCGAGATCGAATAAAACTAAACAGGCAGGCTTGGAAGAATTGTAATGATTAGTGATCATGTTGGTGAGGCGAAGTAACTGATCGTTAATACTATATCCTGGTCGGAAACCAGCTTGATGTAAAGGTAGCAAATTTTTCACTGTTAAGTGAGTGTGAAGTCTTTTGACAAGGATGCGTTCCAAGATTTTACTGAAAGTCGGAGTTAATTGTATGGGCCTGTAAGATGATACGGAATTTAGTGGTTTGTGTGGCTTAGCAAACATGAGTGTTTTGGAAGTCTTCCACTGAGGGGAAGATAACCTGTGCGGAGAATAAACGTAAATATAGTTGCTAAAAGGTGTAGTAAGGCGAGAGGCGCTTCTTTGACATGACGATAAGTGATTGAGTCCAGACCAGGGGCAGTATTGCGCTTGCGAGCCGTGACGGAGTTGATATCTGTTACAGTGATAGGCGTAGTAAGAGGATGTGCGGGTAAAACATGAGACGTGCTGGGTTGAAGTTCTGGTGAATTTATGTTAAAGGTATGTGTGGGATGCCTGCGAGGAATGGCTGCTTCAGACGGAGTGAAAATAGATTGTAGATAGGTTGCGAAGGCGTCTGCTTTTTCTTTATCTGTGTGAAGAGGATTTTCATTCTCAAGAAGAGGATAGGTAGTGTGGGTCTTGCGACCAGTGAGCATGTTGAAACGGTTCCAGTATCTGGATGGGTGTGCATCGTCTGCCAAATTATTGCAAGCTTTTATCCATTGACGGAGTTTATATGCTTTAATATAATTGTGAACTGTGCGTTGAAATTGACGATGTAAGTGCAATGACTCTAGATTTCCTGTACGTTTGTAATCTTTGTAGAGCGCTCGTGCACGTCTGATAAGTGGTAAATAATGGGGTGGGAGCGTTGGGCGATAACTATGGGATGTACTAGTCGGAATAAAACGGCTGGTAGCGTCATGGAGTGCTGTAGTTATTCTATCCAAAGAATTATGAAGATCTTCCTCCGTTTCTGATAAAGTTGAGTTTGCAAAAATGCTACTGAGGTAATTTCGGTATCCTGGCCAGTCGGCTTTGTCGAAGCGCAATGTGGTACGAGTGACAGGAGGTAAGTGGGGTGTTGGACGGTGTGAAGAAGTGAGTGATAATTTAACGGGAACATGATCACTACCAAGCGGGTCGAGTACTGTGAGAGTACACCGTGCAGAGATACTGGCTGAAGTAATGACAACGTCTGGAGTGGTATCCGAGATCGGTCGGGTAGAATGAGGCAGGGTATGGAATGTGCCGGATGTTTCAGTTGCAATGAAATCTAGAAATTCTTCCTTTTGGCGGGCTGTTCGACTGTGAAAATTTATGTCTGCCATAATGATGTAGGTGCGGAAAGTGTCTGAGATATACTGAAAAAAATTTAGAGGTATGGCATGACCAGGGCGGATGTAAATGGTAGCCAAAGTGACATATATATCTTTGTAGTATAGAGTGGTAATGATGTATTCCGGGATGTTTGGTATTGACAGTAAATGTTGGCGATAGGCGATTGATGGAGAAAACCCAAGGGCGACTCCGCCATTTGCACGGCACATGGGTATGGTTGTGTCATGTCTGAGCAGTGTGTATCGTGAAAATTTGCAGCTTTGTTTAGGCTTCAGATGAGTTTCGTTAAGGAGAAATGCATTGACTTGTTCTTCTAGTAGCAGTTGTTCAAACAGTGGTTTATGTGATTGAAGAGACCGGATATTAAGAAACAGAAATATTAAAGCCATAATGATCGATATACAGTAAGTGAGGTTTTTAAGAGCTAGGTGGAACCGCAGTAGCATGGAAATAAGCATACGGACCTGAATATGTAGCATTTAATGTGACGTTTAGAGTTGCCTGAGCTGCAAGTTGGATTTGTTGGAGTACATATTGTCTTTGAAATGGATGAATGTTTTGCAGAGCTACGGTGAAAAATGCAAGAAGTTGTTCGATTGTGATAGGTTGATATACTGAAGTGATAGGTGGAGATTCAGATTTAGTTTCGGGCGTTCTGATAGGCACGACAAGTTCAGGTTTAGTCTCGTCCACTGGTGGCCTGGCTTTGCATTTGTAACTGAACGTAGGGTGTTGTTCAGGACATGTGGTACATTTAGGCGGTTGGTGGGTATTTGGACAGACCTTAGTGAAGTGAGACCCGGAGCAAAAGCCACACGTTGGTTGATTTGGGCATTTTGATGTTGGATGCGAATTATATTTTTGACACTTTTCGCATCGGAGCGGGAGAGGTTGTGGGGTGCGAGATGCCTCGACCCGGTGTCGACGTTTGAAGATAAATGCCCCTGAAGTTAGAAGTTCATCGATAGTTTCTTGGCGCGAAGTAAGAACACGCATCATATATGTCGGGCCCATATTATTCTTAATGCGGATGCATTTCGTAATGACATGGCCTTCCTGTTTGAGCTCGTCGGCAACTTCTTCGTCTGTGATCGACGGGTCCACACCACGTATAACTACAGACAAGGTAGGCGATTTTCGTGGTGGTGGTGGCTGTTTGGCTCTTTTGTCGGCTAATCGTGCCATAGTGGCTGTTTTGCCAAAGACTTCATAGCTGCAGCGGTTCAGAATTTTATAGGCCAGTTTCTCATCTGTGGATTTTATGATGATGCCATTGCGAGTGGGTATTAGTTCAGAAATTGACGTACGAGGTACGTACTTACAGAATTGCTGGAGCAGAATTTTGAGATTGGCGAATTTAGGATCAAACTGTTGAAGGATAAAGTTGTATAACGGTGGACGTTGCGGTGTTTGTAATCTGGGAAATTGCCGGTCGTCTCCTAGATCTATCTGAAGCTCAGATTCAGAATCGCTAATTGTGTGTGCTTTCTTTGATGGCTGGGACAGAGGTTGTCGTGAAAGAGCTGGTGAACGTGAGCGAGATCGAGATCCAGATGGAGATCGACTAGTGCCTTGAGCACGTTTGTGGCTTTCCCTGCGTTGTCTGTCAAGAGCAGCAGCGTCAGCCGGACCTGGGATGATCTGTGGTAATCCGCAATGCTGATATGAGGGTTGTGTAGGAGAAGCCATGGTACTGTTAGGAAAACAGAAAACGAATTCGTTTGCCGATAGATATGCCAAGGTCGTCAACTGTGTACAGGTATCTCTGCCTCCAAAGAGGAGAGTATCAAATAAATCTAGAAGCCAAAAACAATAGCAAGGGTCGTCAACTATTAGGATCAATTTAGTATTTTTGCCTCCGTGGAGGCTTATAATCAATTCGACGGTTGTTTCCTTGGACCTCGAGGAGGCAAGTAATCCAACCGTATACAGAAGATCGCGAGTAAAATCAAACAATGGGGATGGAAACACCAGAGGACTAGTTTATTTTTCTCCGCCAGCAACGGATACCCTATTTTTTTACCTGGTTAGAGATTCCAGGTGGCCAGTTCGTGAAAAAACATTTTTTTTAGTGTGTTTTACCGCAGACGATAACGTCGTCTCTTCGGGAGTGATTGAGATAGACATTGGGTATGAGTTATCACATATATGGGCTATGAGGTTTAACAACAATAATAAAGTAAGTCACTTTATTCATACACAGGTGAATTATTATTGTTGTTGTGAAACATAGATAGTAGAAACTAGAAGCACAGATATGAATATGAAATATTAACATGTAGTATTGAGGACAGATAGTAGATAACAATGATCACATGTAAGGATGATGAATTTTTAGAAGGAGATGTTTATTCAGTGAGCGAAGCGAATGATGAGATGAAGTGCTTGGACGCCACAGTACACAGGGAAGAGTTAGTATTCACAAATGAGCTTATCTTCTGTGTTGGGGCTACTCAACACTGATGATAGACACGGGGGAAGCCCTTGTTAGGTGGAGTCACTGTGCAGACGATGGGTAGATGTGCGGATTGAATTCTGATGGATGATAGGTAGCAAAGAAATGATGGTCAGGGTGCTCTGGATGCGTCCGGCTATAGATGGAGAGAAGATGTCGCAGTGGAGGATAGTAATATGTAGGTGAGGCGAAAAGTCTACTATCAATGTGTATGGTGTCCATAAGCGTATGATGGTGTATTCTCCATTTCTTGTCTATGTAGCGAGTGCGAAGGTCTTCCAGATGTCGAGTGATGGGCGGGAATGTTAGTCGTTCGTATAAGAGACGTGTCGGGCTGGGTAATTTGATTCGAAATGCGAGACGCAAAGCATGGCGTTCTATAATACGTAGACGCTCGTAGAAATCATCACTCGCACTAACCCAGGCAGTGTGACCGTGAGTGAGACATGGGCGAAGAAATGCCTTGTACGTGTTTAGAACAGTATCTGTATGCAAACCCCAGGTAGTACCGACGAGCCGCTTCAGGAGATTTAAACGATTTTGCGCTTTCTCCTTGATGGAAAGAAGATGAGGTTTCCAAGATAACTTGGCGTCGAAGGTTACCCCCAGATATTTAGCAGTAGTTCTAGGGTGGATGGGTACACCATCTACATTAATGTTAAGTAATGATGGATTGCGGCGTACTCGACTGCGTCTCTTGTGTGGAATGATGACGAGAGCCTGGGTCTTAGTACAATTTAATTTCAACTTCCATCTACTGCACCAGTTGGTAAAAGCATCTATGGCTTTTTGCAGAGAGATGTTGATTTGGTGCATAGTTTTGCCACAAGCGAGCAGTGCGGTATCGTCTGCAAATGTGAAGGTATAAATAGGCTCAGGCATGACAGGCAGGTCACTGACGTACAAGATATATAATAGTGGCGATAAGGCTGAACCTTGCGGAACACCGGTGTAAGGAAAAATAGGGAAAGATAAACTGTCGTTGATGGAGATGTATGCAATACGATTCGTAAGAAAGTGGTACACCATACGTATATATGCGGCAGGAAGATTGAAGAAGTGTAACTTATACACAAGACCATTATGCCACACGCGATCAAAGGCCTTTTCAAGATCGAATAAAAGTAGGCATGAGGGTGCAGTTTAATTATAATGGTTCGTAAGAATAGTGCTAAGTCGTAAGAGGTTATCAAGGAGACTATGCTCAGGACGGAAACCAGCTTGGTGTTTAGGTAACAGATCATGTATTAGCAAATGCCTATGAAGTCTGCGGACTACGATGCGCTCAAAGATTTTGCCGAGTGTGGACGTGAGCTGAATTGGCCTATAAGAAACTGTATCCGTTTTATCTTTGTGGGGTTTCAGAAACATTAGCACTTTAGAGACTTTCCAAGTAGGTGGATAGTAGCCGGTTCTGAGGACAAAATTGTAAAGCGTTGCCAAAATATGTAGCAAAATAGCAGGGCCTTCTTTAATATGTCGGTAGGTTATACCATCAAACCCTGGCGCAGTGTTTTTCTTGTGACGTATCACGTCTGTAATATCCACTGGCGTTATTGGCGATGTTAAAGGATGCTGGTCATCCAGAGTATGGTCGACGGTAATTTGAAGATATCCATTATGAGGGTTGGTATATCTGGCAATGCGTCTGTAAAGTATCGACCTATCTCGAAAAGAAGTTTCTGGTGTAAAGGTGGTCTGAAGAACATGCGCAAAGGCATCCGCTTTCGCAGAGTCCGTTGTAAGAGCAGTATTCTTGTCTAGTAGAGGATACTGAGTGGTGCTGGTTTTCCCTATTAGCCGATTGAAATGTTTCCAATACTTAGTTGGATGACTTTCCTCTGCTAAAGCGTTAACTGTCTTTATCCAGTTGCGTTTTTTGTATGCTCGGATGTAATTTTGAACCATACGAAGGTACTGACGATGAAGTCGCAGTGTGACATCGTTACGGCTGTGTAGGTATTCCTTATACGCTTTCCGAGCTAGAGATATGAGTGAGAGATAATGAGGTGGTAGTTTAGGCCGGTAAAGATTACCTGTGGTTACAGGAATGTGGTTTGCACCGCTGTTTTGAATGCTTTGCGTAAGGCGATCTAAAGTGGTGTCAAACGTAGGAATGTCAGATGGAAGTTCAATATCTGCTAGTGTGTCATGTATATCCTGCCGATAGTCTAGCCAATTAGCACGCTCAAAATTTGGCCGGGAACGGAGAAATTCCTGAGGTGGTTTTGATCGATTAGGAAAATTTATATCTACCTTTATAGCATCATGGTCGCTACCAATAGAATCGAGGACACTGATATCAAGGTATGGTACTATACTAGAGGAGGCAATCACCACATCAGGAGTTGTATTAGAGGATGGACGAGTCGCTCTAGGCAGTGGACAAATTTCGCCGTTCGTGTGAGTGTTAATGAAATCGGAAAAAGAGCGTTTTTCGATAGCACTTCTGCTATGATAGTTAATGTCAGCCATGACGATATACGATCGGAAATTATTATCCAGGTAAGTGAAGAACGAAGTGGGTATACGAACATATGGTCGGATATATATGGTTGCTACAGTGATAGGTCTGGAGTTGAAATAAATGGTGACAATATTGTGCTCCGGTAAAGATTCAGTGAATCTATGATTAATAGTTTTGCTGGGTAACTTATGTTTAGTTCCGATAGCTGTTCCGCCATTAGCTCGCTGGCCCGGTGGTCCATCGTGGCGTATGAATTGATAGCCAGGAAAATAAACAGATTGTTTGGGAGTCAGGAAGGTTTCGTTCAGGAGAAAACTATGAACCTTGTGCTCATTTAATAAAGCAGTAAGTAGGTTTTTTCTGGTACAGAGTGACTGTATATTGAGGTAAAGTAACGTAATAATGAAGCCCGTATCCATGATATATGACAATTAAACTTCGGTTGCGAGTGGATAGATTTGAAAATGTACTGTCTGTCCGGAATAAGTTGCTTTGACATCTAGGTTGTAGAGTAGTTTAGTTGCATAGACAACTTGGTGAATTATGTGAGTCCGTAAGAAAGGATGTATATTTTGGAGAGCTAGACTAAAGAAGCGAATCATGTCTTCGACTGTAACTGGTTCTCTGAGAGAATTATGCGGAGGCACTGGTGTATCTGGTGTACGTAAAGGCACCACCAGTTCGGGTTTAGTGGGTTCAGGTTGAGGTTTGGCCTTACATTTATAGCTGTAAGTAGGATGCGCATCATGGCAGGTGTTGCAATTTGGTGGCGCTGCTCCATTAGGACAGTCTTTAGTCAAATGATTTTGGCCGCAGTAACCACATTTAGAAGTGTTCGGACAGTTAGATGTCTGATGCTGGTTGTAAACCTGGCACTTTTCACAGCGAATCGGAAGGGGTGGAGGTGTGCGTGATGGTTCTACTTTATGGCGGCGTTTAAATATGTAGGCCCCATATTGTAATAAATGGTCAATAGCTTGCTGTTCGTTTGTCAGAACTCTAACTAGATAGGTCGGACCAGTATTGTTGCGTATGCGAATACATTTGTGGATCTTGACGCCTTCAGCAGTAAGCTCTTCTTCCACTTCCGAGTCAGTTATCTCGGGATCGACACCCTTGATGACGACAGATAATAGCGGTGGTTTTCTTGGTGGTGGAGCTTGCGTCTGACGTTTGGGTTGCAAGATAGTAATATTTGCATTCTTGCCAAAGATCTCAAAGGAAGCCTTGTTACGAACGTGGCGATGAAAATCTGGGTTCTTTGACTTGAGAATGACACCATTGTTAGTGAAACGAATCTCGGCTATCTCCAATCGTGGCACATATTTAACAAGCTGTTGAAAAATATGCTTCGAATTTTTGAATTTAGTATCAAAGTTTGTCAGAAGGAAATTATAAATTTGATCGCGAGATGGAGTTGGTGTAGGGTCAGAGCTAGTGGAAGGTTGGATGTCCATACTCAAGTCCTGGTCATCAGCAGTGTTAACATTGGCCGCCTCAGGAGCAGACCCCGAACGGGGACGCTTATCAACAGACTTATCCGAGGTATCCGATTCCCGCCTAGTGCGCCTACGTTGATCCCTAGGCTGGGGGGCCACAGGTGGTAGTTTATGCATAGGGCCAGCGGCCCTTCAAAAGTGATGAATGTAAACGTATAGATGATACTCGAAACCAGCTGAGAAGAAATGAAATGAGATGAAAACAAAAATACAGGTTTGAACCCTCCAAAAGGCGCAGAATCCTTTTGTCCACCCTGTAAAAAGCGTATTTGCACCGATCTCAGAAATACGTATTGCTATACTTTGTCATCGGAAGGTGCAATAACTGCTTTAAGACAGGTTAGGCTAACCCAGAGAACAATGATGTTTTGAAAAAACGTTTATTTATTTTATTTTTTTTACATTGCTAGCTAAGGCTAGCTACCTCTGAGAGGGTTACGCCCTCTTTTAGGGAAGTGATTTTAAAGGATTGTTGGTTTTTAGGGCTGTGGTTGGTCTAAGTGCTTTATTATTTATTTCATAGCAGTAATGGTCATAAGGAACTTTGCGTTCCTTAACATTAGGTGTAGAGATAAACATAAATACATATATTTAACATAAAACATACATACATAGCTGGTATGAAAGTAGATGAACAATGATTTACAAAATATTAAATGAGGAACACTAAATATACAATAAACACGATAAGGAGATTAGCAGATAAGTGATAGTAATGTAATAGTTATATAATTGATGAGGATGAAGGATGAGATGAGGTGCAATCACAGGACAACACATAGGAAAATGTTAGCGGACGAATGCAGTTATCTTCTTGCCTAGGGGGACTCTAGGCTATAATGAGAGACATGATGAACCCAAGTTAGTATGAGAATATTACTGTGCATGAAATGATGGAAAAATGAGAGGTAAATGAGCATGAGTGACGTAATCGTTCAGAAGCAAGAGTGAGGGATCATCAGGAGGAAGAGTGTAATGGTATAACGTAAACAAAAGAGATAATGGAGTGTGAATATAACGGGTAGGTGTAGGAAGTAGTGCTAAATAGTGCATTGTGTCGAAAAGTAGTGGATGGTGGATTTGAAATCGGCGGCGTATGTATGAGAGTCGAAGGGATTCGAGATGGTACTGCAGGGCGGGAAAAGTAATGCGCTGATATAATTCTCGTGTGGGGCTAGGTAATGTGATGCGATAAGCAATTCGGAAGGCATGGCGTTCGAGAATAAGAAGTTTGTGGTAGAATTTTTCTGATGCGGCAATCCAAGCTGTGAAGCCATAGGTGAGAGTAGGGCGAAGAAAGACTTTGTAGGTGTTCAAGACTGTGTGTGATTTGAGACCCCAGGTGGTTCCTGTGAGACGTTTAAGCAGGTTGAGACGATTGTAAGCTTTTGTTGAAATTGTTTTAAGGTGTTGCATCCAGGTGAGGTGTGTGTCAAACGTGATGCCTAAGTATGTGACTGCGTTTGTAGCTTGCAGAGGAACCTGGTCTACATGGAGAGAGAGGCAACGTCGATTTCTGCGGACTTTGCTTGTTTTCTTTGGTGGAATGAAGATGATAGCCTGCGTTTTTGTAGCATTGATGGTGAGTTTCCAGTGACGGCACCAAAGGCAGAAGTCAGAGATGGCTGTTTGTAAGATCTTATTTATATGCTGGATGGATGTTCCTAGAGCGAGAAAAGCAGTATCATCTGCATACTGGAAAGAATGAATGTTGTCAGGAAGGTGTGGCATGTCAGCAACAAACGGAATGTATAACAAAGGTGAAAGGGCAGAACCCTGTGGAACTCCTGACAGTAAGAAGATAGGATGAGACAAATGTTCGTTAATGGCAACATAGGTGATACGACCTGAGAGGAAGTTGAAGATAAGTCGTATGTATGCTGGAGGAAGTTGGAGCCTGATCAGTTTATAAACAAGACCGAGATGCCACACTTTATCGAAAGCTTTCTCGAGATCGAATAAGACTAAACATGATGGTTTCACTCTATTATAATGCGTAGTGATAAGGCTTGTGAGACGTAAGAGTTGATCGTTTATGGAGAAACAAGGACGGAAGCCTGCTTGAGTGAGAGGGATAATATTTCTGGTGTTGAGGTAAGTATGAAGCCGTTTAACGAGAATGCGTTCGAGAATTTTGCTAAATGTGCTTGTGAGCTGGATTGGTCTGTAAGAGGAGATCTCATGAGGAGGCTTATGTGGCTTTGGAAACATAAGAGTTTTAGATGTTTTCCAGGGTAGAGGAAAGTAACCTGTACGCAGTACGAAGGTAAAGAGATTGGCAATGAGGATGAGTAATGTAGGTGGACACTCTCTGATCTGGCGATAGGTAATATTATCAAAGCCAGGCGCTGTGTTTCGTTTATATTTGATATTATCTGTGACCTCTTCAACAGTGATAGATGAAGTAATAGCTTGGTTTACACTGAGTTCATGCATGGTGTTGGGTTGCAAGAATGCAGAGGTGTCAGCACTGTCTGCAACATGGGTGTAGTTCCAGGGGGCGGTGGAGTGAAGATGTTCTGCAGATGGTCTGCGAAAGCATTTGCCTTCTCCGTATCTGTTTGAGCAGCAGAATTGCCGATCAGAATTGGGTATGGTGTTTTCGTGAACTTGCCGCACAAAGCGTTAAACTTTTTCCAGAATTTGGTAGGGTGACTGGTGGTAGACAGGGTATTGCAGGTTTTAACCCAACAACGAAGTTTATATGCCAGGATGTAGTTGCGCACAGTTCTTTGCAATTGGTGATGATGGAGTAGGGCTTCAGGGTTTCTGGTGTGAATGTAATCTCGATATAGTTGACGAGAGCGTGAGATCATAGTCAGATAATGTGGGGGCAGTCGAGGTTGATATGGGATATTTTTGCTAGTAGGAATGAAGAGAGTGCTAGCTTCCTGTATGGTTTGAGTAAGTGTATCAACTGTGGTGTATAGATCGTCTTCTGTAGTGGGGGATGACAGGTGTTCGGTGCGTTGAGCGAGGTAAGAGCGATAGCTGATCCAGTTGGCTTTATCAAATCGAAAACAGGTACGGGAAGGCAGTTGCGAGCGAGATGATGCAGAAGAATGGAAGTTTATGGTGAGTTTAACAGGAGCGTGATCACTACCTAGTGTATCAAGTACTGCAATGCTGCTATGGGTTAGGAGATTGCTAGATGTTATAACGATGTCAGGTGTGGTATTTGACTCTGGGCGAGTAGGTTTGGGCAACTGATGAATAGTTCCAGTAGTGTGTGTGGTGATAAAAGCTGCAAAATTGGTACGATCGAGATCGGAGCGACTATGCATATTGAAATCTGCCATGATGATGTAATGGCGATAGGAGTTTGAAATGTGCTGTACAAATTGTAGTGGAAGAGGATGCCCAGGCCGGATGTAGATAGTAGCAACAGTAATGATAATAGATTTGAAATACACAGTGGTAATGATGTATTCGGGTAACGGAGTAAGAGCACAGTAGAACTGGCGATAAGGCAAATGAGGAGAAAATCCAATCGCTACACCCCCATTAGCTCGCTGTGCAGGCAGGAGATTGTCAGCGCGTAGAATTGTATATCCCGGTAGGCGACATGAAGTTGATTTGGTTAAAAATGTTTCATTGAGGAGAAAAACTGTGATATGTTCCTCTAGCAACAGAGTTTCAAACAGTAGTTTGTTCTTTGAAAAGGACCTGATGTTCAAATATAGAAAGTTAAGTGCCATGATGAAAATTTAACTGGTTGGAGTTGTTGGAGATGCATGAAAATGTACTGAAGTCCCAGAATATGTTGCGGTGAAGTGAATGTGAAGTGTTGCCTTGGCTGCAAGTGTGATTTGCTGTAAAATGTGTGGACGGATGAAAGGGTGGATATTCTGTAGTGCAAGAGTGAGAAAGGTGAGAAGTTGATTTACGGTAACTGGAGTATCTACTGTAGGAGTGGTGGGGGGAGTAATGGACGTTACACGTAATGGGACAACCAATTCAGGATGTTGCGGCGTTGGTTCCGGTTTCGCTTTACATTTGTAACTATATGTAGGATGGTTGTCTGGACATGTAGCGCATTTCGCCGGCTGATGCAAGTTAGTACATAGGCGTGTAGAATGTGGTCCTGCACAGTAGCCACATTTGAAATCATTCTTACATTCAGCTGTACTATGGGTGTTATATGCCTGACAACGTTCGCAACGTACTGGTAATGGTGCCATTGAACGTGATGGTTCGACTCTATGTTTCCGATTGTATATGTAAGCTCCATGAGCAAGCAGGTCGTCTATTGTCTCCTGATGGGGGGTAAGAATGCGAACCATGAAAGTTGGCCCACGGTCATTGCGGATTCTAAGAACTTTGGAAATGGTGAAACCATCCAGTTTGAGTTCATCGTGAACTTCCTCGTCCGTGTAAGACGGGTCGACTCCGCGGATGACAACGGAAAGTTGGGACGGCCTCCGAGGTGGAGGGGGCTGCTTTCGAGTCGAAGTGTTAAGATGAGTGATTTCGGCTTGTGCCCCGAAGGTATCGATAGGAACTTTGTTCCGGATCGTGTTGTATAGATCAGGATCAGTTGTTTTAAGGATGTAGCCGTTTCTGGTGTGCACGATTTCCTTGATGGAAGCACGTGGAAGGTATTTCCTGAGCTGAAGAGCAACAAATTTCTCATTTGAGAACTTAGGATCATAATTACGAAGAAGGATGGAAAATGTTGTTGGAACAGCTGGAAGAGTAGAAGCTGCTGGTGCGTTTCCTGTATCCATGGTGTCATTATCAGAGTATTCCGTGTGATGCTTTTTCTTTGGAGGAGAGTCTTGGACTCGGGCGGCATAACTACTCTTGGATTGAGGTGACCTGGATCGAACTGAAGCAGAAGATGCAACGGATGTACCGGAAGTTTGAGAGTCTCTCCGTTGGCGAGAGCCTGAAGTACTTTGTTGTGATTTTGACGGCCCCTTCCGTGGCCCCACCTTCGTGGAACAAACGGATGGTCCATCAACAACAGAAGGTAAATTTTGATGTCGACCGGTAGTTCGTTTGCCAGGTTTCGTGAAAGAGTCCGCCATAGTGAGATCTATCCAGTGGGCTAATGCCCAGAAAACAAAGATAATACGATAGTGTGAATATGATGAGATGTAATGTAATGTAATGATCTGATAGCAAGGTTGGACTACCCGTTTGGATAGTAGTCCAGGTAAGACAGTTCTCCTATTAATGCAGTGACACTGTACACCCTTGGCTGAGATAAGTCTGATGAACAGTGTCCTGAAAAAACGCGGAGAAAAGCCCAGGAATAGGAGTAGGAAGGTTTTTTCAAAAAATCGTCACCGTTCTAAGTAGGTGGCGCTTCAGAGGCATACCTCTGGAAAAGTATCTTTGGAAAAAAAAACATTTTTTTTAATGCTAGCCCTAGGGCTAGCTACCCTGTAGAGGGCTACACCCTCTTTTAGGAAAGGGATGGAAAGGAATGAAGGAATTGAAGTTTATAATCGTTGGGCTAAGAGATATTTCTTTATTTATTACTGTATATGTTTGGTCATTATAGTCTTTGCGACTATAATCATTTTATAGATTAGGTAATTAACAAAATTATATAGTTACAAGTACAATAATTATGATTAGAATAATACAAAACAATTTGTGGAAATAATGCAATCTGTATAAATGAATATGAGGTATGAGATGAGGTGCGATGCACGCCACAACACATAGGGACTGTTAATATAGACAAATGCGGGTTATCTTCTGCCTAGGGGCGACGCTAGGCTAATGTAGACAGAGGAGGCCCTGTTAGATGACAGAGGAGTTACTGTGCTTGATATGACGGGTAGATATGCGGTAGATGGACATGAAGGCGGTGATCTTGCACAAGTGCGAAGTCTGGATGATTAGGCGGTAAGGTATAGCAATAGAGTGTGAAGAGTAAATTAAGAGGGAGATGGTAATATCGAGGTCGAACAGATGATAGAGCAAGGTAATGCATGGTTTCGAAAAGCAATGGTTGTTCTTGCTGGAAGCGAATGGTGATGAACTTTCGGCGGAGAGATTCAATGTGATAAAGCAAGGTAGGGAAGGTTATTAGAGAATACAAGTAGCGAGTCGGACTAGGAAGAGAAATACGATGAGCGATACGAAAGGCGTGGCGCTCGAAGGTTGCCAGTTTGAAGTAGAATGAAGGTGGTGCTGATATCCAAGCAGTGAATCCATAGGTAAGTACAGGACGAAGAAAAACCTTATATGTGTTTAGAACGATGTGTGATGTAAGTCCCCATGTCGTGCCAGTCAGACGTTTGAGAAGATTGAGACGGTTATAGACTTTAGTTTTTACGTAGTTCAGATGAGGAGTCCAAGTAAGGTGTTGATCAAATATAATGCCAAGATAAGTTACTGTTTTGCTGAGACGAATTGGCGAATGCTGAATGGAGAGAGAGAGGAGTGATGGATTTCTATGGATTCTGGAGCGTTTGCGTGGTGGAAGAAATACGATGGCCTGTGTTTTTGAAGCATTTATAGTGAGCTTCCATTTTCGACACCACTGAGAGAAACGATCAATTGATTCTTGTAATATTAGGTTGATGTGTCTGATGGTACGGCCGAGAGCGAGGAAGGCAGTATCATCGGCATATTGAAAGGTGTGTACGTCTGCGGGCAGAGTTGGAAAGTCGGAAACGAATAGCAAGTACAGCAAGGGAGACAGAGCTGATCCTTGAGGGACGCCAGAATGTAAAAATATTGGATGTGATAAATGATTGTTAATATGAACATAGGTAATACGGCAGACTAAAAATTGATAGATAAAACGGATATATGGTAATGGCAATTTAAGTTTAATGAGTTTGAAGATGAGGGCGAGATGCCAGACTTTGTCAAATGCTTTTTCTAGGTCAAAAAGCACAAGACAAGATGGTCGCACAGAATTATAATGATTTGTGATAAGGGTACTTAGTCGTTGGAGCTGATCATTGATGGAATATGACGGGCGGAAACCGGCTTGGAAAGATGGAATGAGACTGCGTGCACGGAGATAAGGATGAAGCCTATTGACTAGAATGCGTTCCAGTACTTTGCTAAAAGTCGAAGTGAGCTGTATAGGGCGGTAGGAAGATACGGCGTTCGGTGGTTTATTCGGTTTTGGGAACATGAGCGTTTTTGACACCTTCCAGTCGGCAGGAAAAAAGCCTGTTCGAAGGATGAAATTAAAGATAGAGGCCAATAAAAGCAGGAGTGAGGGCGGACTTTCCTTGATATGGCGATAGGTAATTGAATCAAAACCGGGAGCAGAGTTTCGTTTAGTCTGGACAACGGAAGTGATATCGGCAACAGTGATGGGAGAAGTGAGTTCATTAGGCGGCAATGTATGACTGGCACTAGGTTGGAAGAGAGGACTCGCTGTGTTTATTTTATCTGCTGGATGAGAAAAAATATGATCAGAAGGTTGAGGAGTGAAGATGTCCTGGAGGTAGTCGGCAAAAGCATTAGCCTTGTCTTGATCAGAGGCAGCTGGACTATTATTGATGATGAGTGGGTAAGGGGTTTTAGTGAATTTGCCACAAAGCGCATTGAAACGTTTCCAGTAAAGTGATGGATGTGCTGTGTCGGCGAGAGTGTTACAAGTTTTAATCCATTGGCGCTTTTTGTATGCTTCAAGATAGTTTTTTACGGAACGTTGGAGCTGATTGTGAAGGCGTAGAGCTTCAGGATTTCGTGTCCGAACGTAGTCACGATATGCTTGGCGGGAGCGTTTGATCTGAGCGAGGTAGTGGGGAGGCAATTTAGGTTGGTATGGAGTAGAACTGGAAGTTGGAATGTACAATTCAGATGCACGGGTGATTTCGGAAGTGATTGTAGTGACGTGTGCATAGAGTTCGTCAGATGATATAGGAGGGTGGAGATCTGCGACAGCAGTCGTAAGATATGTACGATATTTATCCCAATTGGCTTTATCAAAGCGAGGCGTTCGGAGTGGTGGAGGTGCATTTTGCGGTCGAGCAGTACCAAGATGATATGAAAGTTTGACCGGGGCGTGGTCACTACCAAGAAGATCAAGGACTGTGAATGTACTGTTTGCAGCGAGTGTATTTGAATTAATGGCGATGTCGGGAGTGGTATTGGACACAGGTCTAGTAGCAGATGGGAGAGTATGTATTATGCCGGTAGTGTGAGTGGCGATATGGTCTGTAAAGCGTGTGCGTTCATTCGGAGTGCGACTATGAAAGTTTATATCGGCGAGAATGATGAAATGTTTATAGGTATTAGAAATATGACTGAAAAATTCAAGTGGGATGGGGTGACCGGGTCGAACATAGATAGTAGCAAAAGTGATGATGATTGACTTGAAGTACAATGTAATGATGAGATGCTCAGGGAGGTGTGGAACAGGACAAATGTGATGGCGAGATGGTATGTGATTGCGAAAGCCAATTGCTACTCCCCCATTGGCCCGTAATGCAGGAGCTGTATTGTCATGACGAGTGATTATGTAGCGAGGAATATTACATATGGTAGACTTGGTGAGAAAGGTCTCATTCAGCAAAAATACAGAAGCGTGTTCTTCGAGTAACAGTGCTTCGAATAGAAGTTTGTTGGTAGGTAATGAGCGAATATTCATGAAAAGGAAGACTAAATCCATGATGATGTGTAAGTTAAACAGTTGTTTCTTGACGTGAGGTATGGAAATGAACATAATTGTTGGTGTAGGTGGCGTAGAAATTGACGTTGAAGACAGATTTAGCTGCTTTAGTAATTTGTTGTAGAATATGATTGCGTTGAAATGGATGAATGTTTTGTAGGGCGAGCGTGAGAAATTGAAGAAGCTGCTGTATGGTAACTGGATCTGTGGTGTGGAGATTGGTTGGAGGTGAAGCGTCTGGCATCCGGAGCGGAACGACTAAATCAGGATGTTGTTGGTCAGGTTGAGGTTTATTTTTGCATTTATAACTATAGGCCGGATGTTGGTCGTGGCAAGTGGGACATTCAGGTGGCTGCTGAAGATTAGTGCAAAGGCGCGTATGATGTGGTCCTGTGCAATGTCCACAGACTGGCGGATTTTTGCAATTAGCAGTGTTGTGGTCATTGTATATTTGACAGTTTTCACATCGCACAGGAAGAGGAGCTGGAGTACGTGACGGTTCAACCCTGTGACGACGTTTGTAAATGTATGCGCCAGTAGTGAGCAATGTGTCGATCGTATCTTGTGAAGCTGTAAGAACGCGCACCATGTATGTTGCCCCTTGATTGTTCCGTATGCGGATGACTTTGTGAATGTTATGTCCCTCATGTTGAAGTTCTTCATGAATTTCGGTGTCTGAATATGTTGGGTCAACTCCCCGGATGACAACAGACAGAAATGGTGGGCGTTTTGGTGGTGGTGCTTGTTTCTGTCGTGCAGAGGAGAGAGATGTAAGACTGGCGTTCTTCCCAAAGATCTCAAACGAGGCCTTGTTTCGAACGGTGATAGCGAACTGCGGGTCTGTGGACTTTAAGATGTAACCGTTACGAGTCTTGATGACTTCTGCTAGTGGAATGCTGGGTAAATACTTCCGTAGTTGTAATGTGATGAACTTCTCATTGCTGTACTTTGTGTCAAAATTTTGAAGTAGGAATGAATGAAGAATGTGGCGATTATGAGGCTGATTATTGGTGAGAGATGTTTGAGAGTTTAGAGTAGTTGTATTGCTATTCTCATCGGCTGCATCCATATCAGAAGTTGCTGAAATGTCGTCTCTGTGCTGCTTTTTCGACTGATGGGAGGCTGCTTGAAAGTATCTGCATACAATTGTGAGTTTCGTGGGGACCTCGAACGGGTGGAGACATTTGAGGCTGATGAAGCTGTAGAGCTACCGGATATGGTTCGCTGCCGGCTGCCAGTGTCCTTCCGCTTGACCACCTTCGTGCTCGAAGCGGTCGGAGTGACAAATACCGGAGGAAGACCACCGTGCCGTCCATCCACCTGTGGTCCAGAAGCAGCTTGATCTGCCATAGCAGAGACCGATAGATTTCGAAAGAGCCGTGAGACCCGAAGATGATGTGTAGTGAGTTATGAATATGATGAAGGTAGGACAACCCGTTTGGATAGTTGCCCAGGAGGAGCGGCTCCTCTGGCTCGATCCGTAGATCCGGACGCCCTTGGCTTGATAAGTCTGACAGACGGATCTCTAGAAAGAAACAGAGGAAGAGGCTCAGGATATGGAAAAGGAAGGATAATTCAAAAATCGTCACCATATGCAAGGTAACGCTTCAGAGCAAGCTCTGGGTAAGTATGATGGAAAAAAACAAAAACTACTTTTTGGATACTAGTTCTAAAGAACACAATATAAAATTGCGTTTGTTTTGATGATCCTTCATAATACACTAAGATGCTAACAGGAATATCCATACTAAGGATACATTCTAACGAAGTCTATTACACGAAATAAGAAATTTAAAAAATTGTTCAGTACACTTTAAGATTGTTAACACATTTGGCAAACATTTACTAAGTCAAACATGCTGCCATCTATTGCGAACAGTAAACACTGATGGAAAAATGAAACTATAATTTTTCCACCTTCGCTAGTAACATAAGTAAGTTGCTTGTAGATTAACATGTCTCTTTCATGTTAATCATATGGTGGTTCTGCCTTCTGTAATTATCCAGAACTTGTAAATAAATCAATATCTCTCACCAAAATGCATCTTTTTCAACAAGTAGTTGTCTATTGTTTCCAACCTTAATCCAAGGAATAGATTATTTTTTGCAAACACCAAGTGCTTCCATTAAATTTATTTTTTTCTCCAAGAGGTAGCAACAGTGGTTTGAAAGAAGTGGTAGATAGTGATTAATATCGATTTCATTAATTAATTGTTCGACGAATAACGCATTTCTCAAACTCATTCAATGAGATTTTGGTTTTTCGTTGTGCTCGCTTCTTATTTGGAGTAAGAAAGCTCTTTCTCATAATTCTGTTTATTTCTCGCGCACTCGTAACACGTTTTAGAGTACTTACTGAAACAACGGTAGCGTCAGATACTCCCCTTTGCACTTCTTTTACGTTAATTTGATTTCAATTGTCAGCCTCTATGTTCATAAAATCATAAACATTAACCAAAACCTCTCAGCATTTCCTGGGAACCGTTTTGGTTTTCAAAGTTTTCTATCCTTTTTAACAGGTGCATTTCGCCAGCCCCCCACCTTGGAATTTGGAAACAAAACCTATGCCAATCGTTTGTGCTAGGTTCGATCCGGAATGTACCGAAAAAAGTTTCGTTTGTACTACTTGCGGTACGAAGTTATAAGAGTTTTAAGGTGGGGGCCTGGGGAAACGGCAGCCTCCAACCTTGGAATTTCGAAACAAAATCTATGCCAATCGTTTGTGCTAGGTTCGATCCGGAATGTACCGAAAAATTTTCGTTTGTACTACTTCCGATACGAAGTTAAAAGAGTTTTAAGGTGGGAGGCTGGTGAAACGGCAGCCCCCAACGTTGAAATTTCGAAACAAAACCTATGCCAATTGTTTGTGGTACGTTGGTGACGGAATATACCGCAAACATTTTCGTTAATATCGCCTCCAGTACAAAGTTATAAGAGATATAAACTGGGGGCTGGGGAAATGGAAGCCCCCAACTTTGAAATTTCGAAAAAAAAAAACCTCTGCCAGTGGTTTGTGCTAAGTTTGTGCAGAAATGTACCGGAAAAATATTCGTTATTTCCACTTCCGGTGCCATGTTATAAGATTTTTAAAGTGGGGGATGAGGAAACGGCAACCTCCAACCTTGGAATTTCGAAACAAAACCTGTGCCAATCGTTTGTGCTGGAATGTACAGCAAAAATTTTTTTTTGTACCACTTCCGGTACGAAGTTATAAGAGATTTAAAGTAGCGGGCTGGGGAAACGGCAGCCTCCAACCTTGGAATTTCGAAACAAAACCAATGCCAATCGTTTGTGCTACGTTTGTGCCGGAATTTACCGCGAAAATTTTTGTTTGTACCACTTCCGTCACAAAGTTATAAGATTTTTAAAGTGAGGGGGCTGGGGAAAAAGCAGCCCCACTTTGGAATTTCAAAACAAAACCTATGCCAATCGTTTCTGCTACGTTTGTGCCGGAATGTACCGCGAAAATTTTCTATTCTACCACTTTCGGTCCGAAGTTATTAGAATTTTAAAATAAGGGGCTGGAGAAACAGCAGCCTCCAAACTTGGAATTTCGAAACAAAAACTATGCCAATCGTTTGTGCCGGAATGTACCGCAAAAATTTTCGTTTGTACTACTTCCGGTACGAAGTTATAAGAGTTTTAAAGTGGGGGGCCAGGGGAAACCGCAGCCTCCAACCTTGGAATTTGGAAAAAAAAAACTATGCCAATCGTTTGTGCTACGTTTGTGCCGGAATGTACCGCAACAAATTTCGTTTGTACCACTTCCGATACGAAGTTGTAATAGTTTTAAAGTGGGGGGCTGGGGAAATGGAAGCCCCCGACCTTGGAATTTGGAAAGAAAACCTATGCAAATCGTTTGTGCCCAAATGTAACGCAAAAATTTTCGTTTTTACCACTTCCGGTGCAACGCTATAAGAGTTTTAAAGTTGGGGCAGGGTAAGCGCAACATCCAACCTTGGAATTTCGAAACAAAACCAATGCCAATCGTTTGTGCTAGGTTCGACCCGGAATGTACCGAAAAATTTTTCGTTTGTACCATTTCCGGTACGAAGTTATGAGTTTAAAAGGGGGGCTGGTGAAACGGCAGCCCCCAACCTTGGAATTTCGAAACAAAACCTATGTCAGTCGTTTCAGCTACGTTTGTGCCGGAATGCACCTCAAAAAATTTCGTTTGTACCACCTCCAATACAAAGTTATAAGAGTTTTAAACTGGGGGATGGAGAAATGGAAGCACCCATCCTTGGAATTTCGAAACAAAACCTATGCCAATCGTTTGAGCTAAATTTATGCCAAAATGTACCGCAAAGATATATTTTTTTTCCACTTCTGGTGCCACGTTATAAGATTTTTAAAGTGGGGGCTGGGGAAATGGCAACCTCCAACCTTAGATTTTCGAAACAAAATCTGTGCCAATCGTTTGTTCTGGAATGTACAGCAAAAATTTTCGTTTGTACCACTTCCGGTACGAAGTTATAAGAGATTTAAAGAAGCGGGCTGGGGAAACGACAGCCTCCAAAATTGGAATTTCGAAACAAAACCTATGCCAATCGTTCCCGCCACGTTTGTGCCGGAATGTACCCCAAAAATTTTAGTTTGTATCACTTCAGGTACGAAGTTATAAGGGTTTTAAAGCGGGGTGCCTGGGGAAACGGTAGCATCCAACCTCGGAATTTCGAGAAAAAAATATGCCAATCGTTTGTGCTACGTTTGTGTTGAAATGTACCGAAAAAATTATCATTCCTACCACTTCCGCCACAAAGTTATAAGAGTTTTAATGTGGAGGGCCTGGGGAAACGGCAGCCCCCAACCTTCGAATTTCGAAATAAAAAATATATGCTTATTGTTTGTGCTACGCTTGTGCTGGATCGTACCGCAAATTTTTTCATTTGTACCATTTCCGGTACGAAGTTATAAGAGTTTTAAAGTGGAAGGCTGGGAAAACGACAGCCTCCAGCCTTGGAATTTCGAAACAAAACCTATTCCAATCGTTTGTGCTACATTTGTGCCGAAATGTATCGCAAAAAGTTTCGTTTTTAAAACTTCCGGTGCAACGTTATAACAGTCTTAAAGTGGGGACTGGGGAAACGGGAGCGTCCAACCTTGGAGTTTCGAAAGAAAACCTATGCCAATTATTAGAGCTACGTTTGTGCCGAAAGGTAGCGCAAAAACTTTCATTTATACCACTTCCGGTGCAATGTCATAAGTGTTCTATAGTAGGGGCTAAGGAAACGATAGCCTTCTCCTTGGAATTTCGAAACAAAACCTACGCCAATCGTTTGTGCTACGTTTGTGCCGGCATGTACCGAAAAAAATTCGTTTCTACCACCTCCGATACAAAGTTTTTAACAGTTTTAAAAAGGGGGCTGCGGAAACGGCAGCACCCAACGTTGGAGTTTTGAATCAAAACCTATGCCAATCGTTTGTGCTACGTCTTTACCGGAATGTACCGCAAAATTTTCGTTTGTACCATTTCCGATACAGAGTTATAAGACATTGAGAGTGGGGTCTGCTGAAAGGGCAGCCGCCACACTTTGAAGTTATGAAACACAACCTATGACAATCGTTTGTGCCGAAATGCGGCGCAAAAATTTTCGTTTGTACCACTTTCTGTACAAAGTTATAAGAGATTCAAAGTGGGGGCTGCGGAAAGGGCAGCCGCCACACCTAGGAGTATTGGAAATAACTATGCCAATCGTTATTGCTACGCTTGTGCCGCAATGTAATGCAAATATTTTCGTTTGTAATATTTCCGTTACAAAGTTATAAGCGTTTTAAAGTGCAGGTTTTGCGGAAACGGCAGCTCCCCACCTTGGTGTTTGTAAACAAAGCCTACGCTAATCGTTTGTGCTTCGTTTCTGCCGGAATATTCCGCAAAAATTTTCGTTAGTGCCACTTCCGGTACGAAGCTATAAGAGTTTTAAAGTGGGGGCTGGGGAACAACAGCCTCCAATTTTGGAATTTCGAAACAAGGCCTACGCCAATCGTTTGTGGTACGTTTGAGCCGGAATGTACCGAAAATATTTCGTTTGTACAGTTTCTGTTACAAAGTTATAACAGTTTTAAAGTGGGCGGCTCGCGAAACAGCAGCCCCTGATCTTGAAATCTCGAAACAAAATCTACACCAGTCTTTTGTGCTACGTTTCTGCTGGAATGTAGCGCAAATAATTTCATTTATACCACTACCATACAAAGTTATAAGAGTTTTAAAGTGGAAGTCTGGCGAAACGGCAGCCTCACACATTGGAATTTTGAAACAAAACCTATACTAATCGTTATTGCTACGTTTGCGCAGGTATGTACCGCAAAAATTTCGTTTGTACCACTTCCGATAAAAAGTTATAAAGTTTTAAAGTAGGGGGTTGGGAAGCCGCAGCCTCCAACCTTAGAATTTCGAAACAAAACCTATGCCTATCGTTTGGGCTACGTTTGTGCTGGAATGTACTGCAAAAAGTTTCGTTTGTACCACTTCTGATATAACGTTATAAGATTTTTAAAATGGGGGACTACGGGGACTGCCGCCCCAAACATTGTAATTTCGAAACAAAACCTAAGCCAATCGTTTGTGCCGGAATGTACCGAAAATTTTCCGATTGTACCACTTCCGGTACGAAGTTATAAGAGTTTTAAAGAGGGAAACTGGGAAAACGGCAGCCTCCAACCTTGGAGTTTCGAAAGAAAACCTATGCCATTCTTTTGTGCTAAGTTTGTGTCGGAATGTACCGAAAAAATGTCGTTTGTACCACTTCCAATACAAAGCTATAAGAGTTTTAAGATGGTGGTGGCTGCAGAAACCGCAGCTCTTCACCTTGGAATTTCGAAAAAAATGCCAATCATTTTGCTACGTTTGTGGCGGAATATACCGCAAAAAGCTTAGTTTGTACCATTTACAGTACGAAGTTATAAGAGATTTAAAGTGAGGTGCTGAAACACGGCAGCCTCAAACCTTGGAATTTTGATACAAAATTTATGCCGATCGTTTAACTACGTTTGTGTCGGAATGTACCGCAAAAAATTTCGTTTGTACCACCTCCGATACAAAGTTACAAGAGTCTCAAAGTTGGGGGTCTGCGGAAACGGCAGCACCCGACCTTGGAGTCTGGAAACAAAACATACGCCAATCGTTATTGCCATGTTTGTGCCGGAATGTGCCGCAAAAATTTGGGTTAGTACCAATTCCGGTACAAAGCTATAAGAGTTTTAAAGTTGATGCTAAAGAAACAGCAGCCTCCAACCTTGGAATTTCAAAACAAAACCTATGCCAATCGTTTGTGCTACGTTTGTGCCGCAATGTAATGCAAATGTTTTCGTTTGTGCCACTTCCGGTGCGAAGTTATAAGAGTTTTAAATTGGGAGGGCTGGGGAAACGGCAGGCTTCTCCTTGGAATTTCGAAACAAATCCTACGCCAATCGTTTGTGCTACGTTTCTGCCGGAATATGCCGCAAAAAAGTTTCGTAGTGCCACTTCTGGTCCGAAGCTTTAAGAGTTTTAAAGTGGGGGGTTGGGGAACAACGGCCTCCAATCTTGGAATTTCGAAACAAAGTCTATGTCAATCGTTTGTGCTACGTTTGAGCCGGAATTTACTGCAAAAATTCTTCTTTGTTCCACTTCCGGTACGAAGTTATAAGAGTTTTAAAGAGGGGGGCTAGGAAACGGCAGCCTCCAACCTTGGAATTTCTAAACAAAATATTTGTCTATCGTTTGTGCTACGTTTGTGGCGGAATGTACAGCAAACATTTTCGTTTGTGCCACTTCCGGTGCAAAATTATAAGAGTTTTAATGTGGAGAGCTAGGGAAACGGCAGCCCTCACCTTGGAACTTCAAAGCAAAATCTATGCCGTGCGTTTGTGCTACGTTTGTCCTGGAATGTACCGAAAATATTTCGTTTGTACATTTTCCGTTACAAAGTTTTAACAGTTTTAAAGTGGGCGGCTAGCGAAACAGCAGCAACTGATCTTGGAATCTCGAAACAGAATCTACATCAGTCTTTTGTGCTACGTTTGTGCCGGAATGTAGCTCAAAAATTGAGTGTGTACCATTTCCTTCCAAATTTATAAATGTTTTAAAGTTTGGTCTGGCCAAACACCAGCCCCCACATTGGAATTTCGAAACAAAATCTACGCCAATCGTTTGTGCTACGTTTGTGCCCGAGTGTACCTAAAAAATTTTCGTTTTTACCATATCTGTTACGAAGTTTAAGTGTTTTAAAGTGGAAGGCTGGCAAAATGTTAGCCCCACGCATTGGAATTTTGAAACAAAATCTATGCCAATCGTTCGTGCTAAGTTTGTACCGGAATGTACCGGGAAAAAACTTCGTTTGTACCATTTTCGTTACAAAGTTACAAGAGTTTTTAAGTGTGGGGCTAGGCAAAAAGCAGCCCAACAGCTTGGAATTTCGAAAGAGAATCTATGGCAATCGTTTGCGCTAGGTTTGTGCCGGAATGTACAGGAAAAATAGATTTTGCTTCGAAATTTCAAGGTTTGGGGCTCCTGTTTCTCCAGCCACCCACATTTATACTCTTATAGCTTTGTAACGGAAATGGTTCGAACAAAAATTATTGCGGTACATTCCGTAACAAAAGTAGTATAAACGACTGGCGTAGGTTTCGTTTCGAAATTCCAAGATGGGGGGGCACCGCTCCTTCAGCCCTCCACTTTAAGACTCTTCTAACGTTGCAATGGAAGTGGTAAAAACGAAAATTTTTTGTGGTACATTCCGGCAAAAACGTAGCACAAACGATTGGCATAGCTTTTGTTTCGAAATTCCAATGTGGGAGGCTGCCGTTTCGCCAGACTTCCACTTTTAAACTCTTATAACTTTGTAATGGTAGTGCTATAAACGAAATTTTTTGCGGTACATTCCGGCACAAACGTAGCACAAACGACTGGTGTAGATTTTGTTTCGAGATTCCAAGATCAGGGGCTGCTGTTTCGCTAGCCGCCCACTATATAACTTTTACAACTTTGTAAAGGAAATTGTACAAACCAAAATTTTTTCCTTACATACCAAGAAAAAAGTAGCACAAACGAATGGCATAGATTTTGTTTTCATGTTCCAAGGTGGGGGGTGTCGTTTCCCTAGCCCCCTACTTTAAAACTCATAACTTTCTTATCGGAGTGGTACAAACGAAAATTTTTGCGGTATATTCCAGCGAAAACGTATCACAAACGATTACCATATGTATTGTTTCGAAATTCCAATGTGGGGGGCTGCAGCTTCGCCAGACTTCCACATTAAAACTCTTATAACTTTGTAATGGTAGTGGTATAAACGAATTTTTTTGCGCTACATTCCGGCACAAACGTAGCACAAAAGACGCGTAGATTTTGTTTCGAGATTTCAAGATCAGGGGCTGCTGTTTCGCTAGCCGCCCACTTTAAAACTCTTATAACTTTGTAACGGAAAATGTACAAACGAAATATTTTCGGTACATTCCAGAACAAACGTAGCACAAACGAACGGCATAGATTTTGCTTTGAAGTTCCAAAGTGGGGGCTGCCGTTTCCCTAGCCCCCCACTTTAAAACTCTCATAGCTTTGTATTGGAAGTGGTACAAACGAATTTTTTCCGGTACATTTCGACACAAACATAGCACAAACGATTGGCATAGATTTTGTTTCGAAATTCCAAGGTTGCGGGCTGCTGTTTCGCTAGCCTCCCACTTTAAAACTCGTATAACTTTCTAACGGAAATGATACAAACGAAAATTTGTGGGGTACAATCCGGCACAAATTTAGCACAAACGATTGGCAGAGCTCTTGTTTCGAAATTCCAATGTTGCGGCTTTTGTTTCGCCAGACTCCACTTTAAAACTCTTATAACTTTGTAACGGAAATGGTACAAACGAAAATTTGTGGGGTACAATCCGGCACAAACTTAGCACAAACGATTGGCATAAACTTTTGTTTGGAAATTCCAAGATTTGCGGCTCCTGTTTTTCTCCAGCCCCCACTTTAAAGCTCTTGTAACTTTCTAATGGAAGTGCTACAAACGAAAATTTTTCTGGTACATTTCGGCACAAACGCAGAGCAAACAATTGGCATAGATTTTATGTCGGGTAGGGGCCTGCCATTTGGCCAGTCCCCACTTTAAAAATCTATTATAAATTTGTAATGGAAACGGTACAAACGAAATTTTTTGCGGTACATTCTGGCACAAATATAGCACATACGATTGGCATAGATTTTGTTTCGAAAATCCAATTTTGGGAGCTGCTTTTTCGCCAGCCCCCACTTTAAAACTCTTATAACTTTGTAACGGAAATAGTACAAACGAATCTTTTTGCGGTACATTACGGCACAAACGTAGAAGAAATGATTCGCTTTAATTTTGTATCAATATTCCAAGGTAGGGGGCTGCGGTTTCGCCAGCCACCAACTTAAAACTCTTATAACTTTGTAATGGAAATGGTACAAACGAAAATTATTGCGGTACAGTCCCGCAAAAAATAGCACAAACGATTGGCTTAGGTTTTGTTTCGAAATTATAAGTAAGGGGGTTGCCTTTTCGCCAGCCGTCCATTTTAAACTCTTCCAACTTCGTAATGGAAGTGGCACAAACAAAACTTGTTCAGGTACATTCCGGCACAAACGTAGCACAAACGACTGGCATAGATTTTGATTCGAAATTCCAAGGGTGGGGGCTGCTCTTTCGCCAGCCCTCCACTTTAAAACTCTTATAACTTTGTAACGGAAATGGTACAAGCGAACATTTTTGCGGTACATTCCGGCACAAATGTAGCACAAAGGATAGGCATTGGATTTGTGTCAAAATTCCAAGGTTAGAGGCTGCCGTTTTCCTAGCCAACCACATTAGAACTCTTATAATTTCGTACCGGAAGTGGTACAAACGAAAATTTTTGCGCACCAACATGGCACAAACGATTGGCATAGATTTTGTTTGAAAACTCCAAGTTGCGGGGTTGCCGTTTCGCCATTCCCCACTTTGAAACTCTTATTAATTGGTAACGGAAATTGTAGAAACCAAAATTTTTGCGGTACATTCCGGGACAAACAATTGGAAAAGCTCTTGTTTTGAAATTCCAAGGTGGGGGTGCTACTGTTTCGCCAGCTCTCCAGTTTAAAACTCTTATAAGCTTGTAACGGGAATGGTACCAATGAAAATTATTGCGGTACATTCCGGCACAAACGTAGCAGAAAAGATTGGCATAGATTTTTCGAAATTCTAATGTGGGGGGCTTTCGTTTCGCCAGACCCCACTTTAAAACTCTTGTAACTTTGTGCCGGAATGTAGCAGAAAAATTTCCTTTGTATTACAAACGCAGAGCAAACAATTGGCATAGATTTTGTATCGGATAGGGGGCTGCCATTTTGCCAATCCCCACATTAAATCTATTATAACTTTGTAATGGAAACGGTAAAAACGAAATTTTGTGCGGTACATTCCGGCACAAACATAGCACAAACAATTGGTATAGATTCTGTTTCAAAATTCCAAGGTTGGGGGCTGCTGTTTCGCTAGCCTCCCACTTTAAAACTCTTACTAATTTGTAACGGAAATGGTAAAAACGAAAATTTTTGCAGTACATTCCAGCACAAATGTAGTACACACGATTGTTATAGATATTGTTTCGAAAATCCAATGTTGGGGGCTGCTATTTCGCCAGTCCCCCATTTTAAAACTCTTATACCTTTGTAACTGAAAAAGTAAAAACGAAATTTTTTTCGATACATTCCGACACAATCGTAGCAAAAACGATTGGCATAGGTTTTGTTTCGTAATTCCAAGGTGGGGGGACTGCCGTTTCGCCAGCCCTAAACTTTAAATCTTATAACTTTGGAAAAGAAATGGTACAAATGAAAATTATTGCGGTACATTCCGGCACAAACGTTGCAGAAAAGATGGGCATAGATTTTGTTTCGAAATTCCAGGGTTGGAGGCTGGCGTTCCCCAGCCCTCCACTTTGAAACTCTTATAACTTCGTCTCGGAAGTAATACAAATGAAAATTTCTGCGGCACTTTCCCACACAAACAAAGCACAAACGATTAGCTGACGTTTTGTTTCAAAACTCCAAGGTGGGAGGCTGCTGTTTCCGCAGCCCCCACTTTAAAACTCTTATAAGTTTTATCGGAAATAGTACAAACGAAAAATTTCGCGCTACACTCCGGCGAAAACGTAGCACAAACGATTCGCATAGGTTTTGTTTCAAAACTCAAAGTAGGGGGCTTCAGTTTTCGAAGCCCCCCACTTTAATACTCTTATAACTTTATATCGGAAGTGGTACAAACGAACATTTTTGCGGTACATTCCGGCACAAACGTAGCACAAACGACTGGCATGATTTTGTTTCGAAATTCCAAGTTCAGACGCTGCTGTTTCGCCAGCCCTCCACTTTAAGACTCTTAAAACTTTTTTAACGGAAAAAGTACAAACGAACATTTTTGCGGTGCATTCCAATACAAACGTAGCACAAACGAATGGCATAGATTTTGTTTCGAAATTCAAATGTTCTGAGCTGCTGTTTCGAAAGCCCCCACATTAAATCTTTTATAACTTTAAGATCTGAACTTCGCTCCAGCGCCTAAGTTCATTCCGTCTACAGAAATAATCTCCAGCATTGAACAAGCTATACACTCTCTTCCAACAGCAGAAGCAGACGAAATTCGCCATGAAGTAAGTTTGGCCCTGAAAAGGGCCAGAATACCAAAACCTAATATTTCCAAAGAAGAAAGAACAGCTCTCAAAAATCTCCGCCAAGACACCAACACCACCATATTACCAGCAGACAAAGGCAATGCAACTGTACTTATGCCTACAGAAGTCTACAAGAACAAGATGTTGGAGCTACTCAATGACACGGCCTACAGACGCCTTAAGAGGGACCCTACAAATGCAGTCGAACGGAAAGTAGCTGCTCTTTTGAAAAAAGCCAGTTTATCTGATGAAACCCGCAAAGAAATCACGCCACACGTTAGTCAGCCACCCCGACTTTATGGCCTGCCAAAAATACATAAGCCTGACATCCCGATGAGACCCATCGTCAGTGCCATTGGGGGTCCAACTTACTGCCTAGTCAGGTATCTCACCTCTCTGCTTCAGGCATTAGTAGGACAGTGTGAGCATCATGTGAAAAATTCATCCGACTTCGTGAATATACTAAAAACAATACGCACAGCTCCAGGAGACCTTCTAGTCAGCTTCGATGTAGTTTCATTGTTCACCAAGGTTTCAGTTCAAGATACGTTACTCCTACTTAGTGAACACTTCACACCGGAAATTGTGGAATTATTCAGAATCACCCTAACTTCAACATACTTTCTATATGATGGACAGTACTATGAACAGACGGATGGAGTCGCCATGGGATCACCACTTTCACCAGCAGTTGCGAATTTCTTTATGGAAGATTTTGAACAAAAGGCAATAGAACTGACACCTTTCAAGCCGTCATGTTTTTATAGATTCGTAGATGATACGTTTGACATCTGGCGTCACGGGGAGAAGACACTGTATTTGTTCCTAGAATTTCTTAATAAACAACATAGTAACATCAAGTTCACAATGGAGATTGAAAAGGACGGATGCTTGCCATTTCTGGACATTCTCATCCTCCGGAAGCCCGACGGTAGTCTCGGCCATAGCGTCTACAGGAAACCTACTCACACTGACCTCTATCTCAATGGCAACAGTTTTCATCATAAGTCACAGCGAAACACTGTCTTTAGCACACTAGCACATAGAGCGAAAGACATTTCAGAGGAAGAATCCCTCCCTCGGGAACTGGATCATCTCAAGAAGACGCTACACCAGAATAATTACAAGAAGCATGACATCAGTTTGGCCCTGATAAGGACCTTTTCTGAACAGAGGAAATCCAAAGAAGAAACTGAAGAACCATTGAATATAGCAGTTTTACCATACACTGGACAACTTTCTGGAAAGATCTCCCGGATTCTGAGAAAACACAACATTAAGACCATACACAAGCCGCCACCAAAAATCAGAAACTTACTTCGCCCGATCAAAGATGACTTGGGCTTAAAGACACCAGGCGTGTATCGTATACCCTGTGAATGCGGAAAGCCTTATATAGGACAAACAGAACGCACCATTGAACAACGTTGCAGAGAACATGAAAATTACATTAGATTATTCCATCCAGAAAAATCAGGTTTAGCTGAACACAGTTTAACAGAAGGCCATAAAGTTTTATTTAAGGACACATTACCAAGAGCACCAATTACTGGACCAGGATAGTAGCTGAATCTCTTGCCATAGTTCATGAACCGAACAACGTTAATAGAGACACTGGATTTCAACTCAGCCCCCTGTGGAACCCGGTCATCAGTACCACAGCAAAGAAAACGACACACAAACATCCAGATAACCCTCAGCCAATCAGTACCACGGACTACGGAAATTAGCGAGCCAATCACAGCTCCAGTTTTTCAGATTGAATGAGCCAATCAGGAAACAGCATTTTCAGCCAATCAGGAACCAGCATTTTCGCCAGTCCAGAGTATATATTACTTACATCCGCTGATCTCTACATAATTGCCCTGATGATGAGAACGATGACAGTTTTCGAAACGTTGGCCAATCCACCAGTTTTCACCTGGCTGATTGCCCGAGAAGAACTTTATCATATTTTATAACTTTGTATCGGAAATAGTACAAGCGAAAATTTTTGCGGCACATTCCGGCACCTACATAGCACAAACGAATGGCACAGATTTTGTTTCGAAATTCCAAGGTGGCTGGCTGCCGCTTCGACAGTCCTCCACTTTAAACATCTTATAACTTTGTAACGGAAAAAAACTAAGTAAAATTTTTGAGGTACATTCCGGCACAAACGATTGGCAAAGATTTTGTTTCGGAATTCCAAGGTTCGGAGCTGCTGTTTCGCCTGCCCCCCCCCCCCACTTTAAAACTATTATAGCGTTGTAACGGAAATGGTACAAACGAAAATTATTGCGGTACCTTCTGGCACAAAAGTAGCACAAACGTTTGACATAGATTTTGTTTCGAAATTCCAAGATGGCGGGTTGCCGTTTCTCCAGCCGTCCACTTTAAAACTCTTGTAACTTTCTATTGGAAGTGGTACAAACGAAAATTTTTGCCTTACATTCCCGCGCAAACGTAGCACAAATGACTGGCATAGATTTTGGTTTCGAAATTCCAAGGTGGGGGCTAATATTTCGCTAGCCCCTAACTTTAAAACTCTTATAACTTTGTAACTGAAATTTTACAAGCGAAAATTTGTGCGGCACTTTCCGGCACAAAAGTAGCACAAATGATTCGAATAAATCTTGTTTCGAAATTCCAAGACCTGGGGCTGCTGTTTCGCCAGCTCCCGACTTTAAAACTTTTATAACTTTCTATCGGAAGTTTTACAAACGTAATTTTTATGCGGTGCATCGCGGCACAAACGTAGCAGAAACGATTGGAATAGATTTAGTTTCAAAATTCCAAGGTAGGGGGTTGCAGTTTCGCCAGCCCACACCTCAAACTCTTATAACTTTGTAACGGAAATGGTACATTTTTTGTATTGCTCAGACGCGCCTCTTCGGAATCGGCACCTGAAGATTTGAACCGAAACGGGCTATCATCATTGCAATATCATTCTTCAACCTTTATTTCATCTTTCATATTTATTTCAGGAACGGGGACAAAGACAAGGTCGAGGACAAGGTTGGATTTGACAAATCACAACGTTGAACAAGAAAACAAGAAAACAAACAAAACAAACAATAAAATTTGAAAAAAAAAACAGGATCCTAACTACTAATTATTATCTAATAATGAGTAATCTTCCTTTATATAATCTAGCTAATCTACTTTGATTCTGACTCGAGTTGAACGTGACGTCAGTCCTATCATTTTCATCATTCATTGCTTCTGATCTATACCTAGCCTTTCCCGTACTATTTCCTCTTCTTTTTTTTCCGTTTTGTTCAAGTTTTTCCCTGTATGGTTTCTTTTGGTTTCACATATATGTGTAATTTGGCTCTCTCCTGTGTGAGAATTTACCACATTCTCCAATTATAACACTAATCACACACATCGCTTATCACTATTTAGCACTATCCACACTGAATTGTTGTAGTTTGAACACTAGCACACTATCTCATTCCTGTGTGAGAAACACAATTTAACACTATTTCACTTCACTCATTGCACTCACTACATTCCCCAGTGGTGTATTCTTCTCTAATTCCTTGTTTCTAATTTATGTTCCTCGGTTGTTTTGTACGTCCTCGGTCCCTCGAGCAACGGCTTGGGGCCCAGGACCCACTCAGAGCACTTAGTGTGGGCTTTGGTCAGTTGTGTCCCTCCGCCGTTGCACCGGAAACGGAAATGGCGCCTGTTTAGCTGAGTCACATAGGGTCACGTTATCTTTCGTATTGATTCGTGTCGTTATTTAGTTTCATGACATCTTATATATTTGTTTATTGAAGAAACACGTCCCGCCACCGAAACTCAAAATTCACTTCGGCCCGACGCATCCGGAGTTCCATTCCGGTTTGTGCCGGGGATGTGTCGAGCCCACATTAACTCACGCGTTTCCTTCCGGGGCACGCGGAATACCAGCGTTCCAGGAGATGTCCTCCGGTCCGAAAAGAAAGACATAAACACACAACTCACACACTCCGCTTCTTTCTCTTTCATATCTATTGATTCCTTATTGGTTCCTATTTGCTAAATTCCTTTCCTCATATTGTTTTTTACTCCGTTGGGAAAAATCATTAGTTATTTTATTTACCACTTTGAAGTCTCTTTCATCGGAGATAACATCTTCCATTCTTCTTGTTCTTATGATATTCCTGGCGTTTATTCGATCCTCAAGTAGAGGGCACCATATTATGTAATGTTCCGGTGTGCCAAATTGGCCACAATCACAGTTTCCGTTTTCTTTTAGTCCAAATCTTTGAAGGTATTGGCCATAGGGGCCATGTCCCGTGAGAAAGTGGACAAGGCCAGCAGATGGATCAAAGTGGTGCCATTTAAGTCTTTCCCTTATGTTTGGGATTAAGCTATATGTTCTTCTTGCTTTTTCTGAATTATTCCAATCTCTTTGCCACTTGTCTAATATTCCTCTTTCTATATCTTGTATGTTATCCACTTCTATCCCAATTAAGTCCTGTACTCTATTTTATCCCCTTTTTTGAGCCAGTATGTTGCCGCCCGTTGGATTATTAATAAGTGCATCGGCTTTAACCCCATCAGTACAGCGAACGCATTGTGGGGAGTAGTACCAAAAACTCCGCTTAATCTGATCATTATATTTCTTTGAGGTATTTCTATTTCTGTTTTAACGTGTTATTTTCTAACAATTTGAATTTCCAAGGTGGGGGTTGCTGGTTCGCCAGCCCCCACTTTGAATCTTTTATAACTTTGTAACGGAAATGGTACGAACGAAAATTATTGCGGCACATTCCAACAAAAAAGTAGCACAAACGATTGGCATAGGTTTTGTTTCAAAATTCCAAGATAGGGGGTTGCCCTTTCGCCAGCAGTGCACCTTAAACTCTTCTAACTTCGTAATGGAAATGGTAAAAACGAAAAGTTTAGCGGTACATTCCGGTGCAAACGTAGCACAAACGACAGGCAGAGATTTTTGTTTCGAAATTCCAATTTGGGGGGCTGCTGTTTCTCAAGCCCCCACTTTGAAACTCTTATAACTTTGTAACTGAAATTTTCCAAGCGAAATTTTCTGCGGCACTTTCCTGCACAAACGTAGCACAAACGGTTGGCATAGATATTGTTTCGAAATTCCAAGATGGTGGCTGCTGTTTCGCCACCTCCCCACTTTAAAACTCTTATAACTTTGTAACGGAAGTGGCACAAACGAAAATTTTTCAGGTACGTTATGGCACAAATGTACGCTTCAACCACCAGACCCGACTTTGCGATTCATATCAGAATATGTTGTTCACGATCATCTTCCTCTTATACATCCATCATTTCCCGCATAGTAATAACCTTTGTTTATTAACTTGGGCTCCCTATGTTCTCATCAGCGCCTGAGCAGCTCCTAGGCTGAAGAATAAGTTCATTCATCTCACTAACTTCACCTAAAGTGTTGTATTGTGTATCGCACTTCCCCTCATCTTTCATGCTTATTGAAATATTTTGAAATGTTTATATTATTATTTCTATTCTTATATTTCACGTTCATTTTTCAATGCACGATTTCATGTATTTGTAATCATTATGTTTTCATGTATTGTCCGTTCACTGTAGCTTGGCGCTGTGTTTTGACACAAAACCTGGCCAGCGAATCTTAGCAGTCCTTCCCCTACTTTCCCCTTATAGCAGTTGTAACAGTGGAACTAACTCATCAATTTTAGCACTAGTAGGGTTTGGTATTTGCAAGTTCCGTAAATTTCGAAAGAGTTTACTTCTTCTCTAATCAGGACCGTAACTTGTGTGGGACAGGGGAGGGGCAACTTCCCCCCAGGGAGGTTCCCCGCCGTTCGAAGGGGCCTATTTGGAGACGAAATTTTCTTAATCCATATACAATACGAACATGAAGCATTAAACAGTTTCACTACATTACATAAAGCAGCGCACAAAAGGTAAATAAAACAAAAGTGAGCCTTGTGCCCACTTCAGTAAGAAACGTCTATTATTAGGGGCCCTAGAAATAACATTTATTCGTATGGCTTTGAGATTTGTCAATGTTGTCCCCTTAATTAATTTGTCATGTATGGAATGAGCCCAAGGGCGTAAGTAACGGCCCCGCAGACCTTGCCGTGAGGGAGGGCCCACAGGCTCCGGGGGGCATAAATAGTAAGAAAAAGGTAGAAAGAGGGGGGCCAAGAATGAGAAAAACAACTTTTTCTAGGAGGCCCAAATACACATATTAATGCTTGCCCCCCAGAAAAAAATATAAGTTACGGCGCTGTCTCTAATGTGAATTTATTGGTACACTTCTGCTAATAGTTAACTATATCAGGTTGGTCTCTTTAAACCTTGGGCCGTGGAGAGAAACAATATTACAGGAGGATAGTATTCATATTTTAAGAAGGTGGGGAAAGGAGAGCAAGGATGAGAAAGATGAGAAGAAAGAAAGAAAGAGAATGAAAGAAACACTTCTACATTTACTTCATAATGAATTTAAACACACATAAACGAAAAAGGGATGTCGGAACCCTCCACCATAATATTTGTGGAAGTGTTGAGAACATAATATTCTGAAGGAATATATTTCCCGCCAATTCTGGGGCCTCGGTGTTTGGCCCAATTCTGGCCTTGCAGCAGTGGTGGATCCAGGGGGGCGATCATGGCGATTGCCCCTCAGGAAAGGAACGTTTCTCATTTTATATATTTAAATAAAACCCAATCCCAGAGTTTGGAGCTCTTAAAAATAGCTCTAAGTAGCAGTATTAAAACCCACCGCCCTCAAGAAGTCCGTCCTGGATCCGCCCCTGCCTTACAGAAGCTACTATCTAGTCATTCACCTCGTGGGACTGAGGAAAACTTTAATAAGGAATACCGGCCAGAGCCGGGTTTATGCCCACGCTCGATCTACCTATTTTAATGCCTTTTTTCGTGTTGCACAGTGTCTGGTAAGGGCACCCAAACAGGGCAAATGTGTACAGCTTTAAAATGTTTAAATGTTAAAATTCGCTTTATACTGTACTTTGAACACTTAATTCAATGTGTATTATATTCTTCTTACAGCAGCATGGTTTATTTCCTAATACTTTAAGTCTATGGTTGTTAGTATTTATAATTATTGCATCATACTAATCCTTCTCAAAGCTCGTTCAATTGGTATGAAATTCTACACTTAGCAGTTTGCAACATTGCAAACCTTCACCAACAGGCAATATGTGGGGAGAATATTTCCACCTATACTCGCATCGAAATTCCCAGCCCTTGTTTACAATCAGTACAATATGTTTCTGTCGCCTTATCATGAAAACAACGCTGTCCAGCGAACCTAACGGTCTTCACTACCTCTGTTTATTGTTTACAACACAAACTGCCATCTTCCAATATTGCCAGGCGTACAAGGTTTTCGCACACTTTCGAACAAGAACACTTGTACAAAATTGAGTGTGCATTATATGTAAGATTGTATTACATAATAACTAACTCAATTTTTCATAACGTTAATATCTCAGTCATCTCAAAAGCAGCAATTTATGTAGTAAGAGCACTTGGTCCATGACTGTGCAGAAGTAGGTACATTCGGTTCGGAGATTCATGTGCCTGGCAACCATGAATTAACCATGTAGGGGTGAGAAGCAAGGTTTTGACGCTCGCACTACAATTGTTGTTTGTAAACAATCTTCCATCCTAGAGTGAACAGACAATATATTTAACCTTGTCTTTTCACCTCACCAAATGTTAACAATCAAAGTTCCTTAAATCACCCCATTTCTTTCTCTTGTTTTTGACAATTTGGAGTTAATAAATATTTAATGAAACACTTAGCCCAACAACAGTAGCCGGAGCCTATCCTGTCATTGCACCTCATTCCTAATAGAGGGCATAACCCTCTTAAAGGTGGCTAGCTCTTCTGGCTAGCATGTAAAAATAAAAAAAAACTGCCACAAAAGCGACCAATTTTGATATTCCTTTTTTATCACTTTTTAGAAGGGCATAAATAGGCAATCTAAGCCTTTGCCCTGTACAGTAATTAAACACAAATATAAAATTTGTCTTATTGGTATATGTAAAGTATAGCAAATACCAATATTCTTATCACGCTCATTTTATTTCCGAAAACTTCAAAGACATTACTTAAACTTGTTCATAGAATCACCATTTTTTAAACAGCAAGACTTAGATCACTTGTGCCCTAATTGCAATGTCTCATTGCCAAAAACTACAAGTTAAAGGAATGGAATACTTTATTTGAAGATAAATTTTTCGATGTAGGTTTGTGCTGTATGACCTCCAGAGATAAATGTTTTATTTCATTGTTTTAATGTTGCAATTCAATACATTTTTTTTCTTAGATTCAGGCTATGGTCAGTATCCAAAACGGAAATCCATGCTTTGACCATTAGCTTCATTTCATGTTTTTCTTAGAAAAGATCTCAGAACACGACTGTTCCATGATATGTCTAGAGTTTAATTTATGCCATCAATGCATTGATATACTATTCAATAAATGGCGTGTTTTTCCAAAATCGAAAGGAAGTTCCACTTACAGTGTCACGTCATTACTACGTCTCATGTTTCTTAAATGTTCACTGAAAAATACACATAAAAATACCATGACACAACATATCTCACGAACAATATTTTTGAAATATATTCCTACGCAGGGTGCGAAATAATTTGAAAATGGTGGGGAGGAAGAAGTTCAGCGGTCCTCACTGTATTATTATTATTATTATTATTATTACTATTATAACAACAATAATAATAAATGTTCAAACTAGTCGTCGTTTTTAAAATACTTTAATAACGGTATTTATTCATTTTACGTAAATTAGTAGACTTATCTACTGCATTTAATGTACAATTCGGTACGTATGGTCCAGGGTTAGACTCCCGTGGGAGCACAGTCCCCTTGTGTTTACCATCATAAGGAGGAATACTTTCACGAAAATAGTTGTGTGAGACCTAGAAGTCAGAAATAATAGCGCGTGAGAACCGATGTGCTAAGCAAGCATTAGACATACGAAGTTGAAGCGCTCCACCTGACCAGCCACAGAGTCCCATGAGCTGTAGAGTCAGAGTATAGTTTTTATTATTATTTGTGAAATTCACGTTTCTTCACTGTATTTAGTGTTTCAATTTCGTCGCTCAGATATCCGACCACCTATATAAATTTAAATAATACTATGTATCTATATCGCATTATTAGGAAGAATATATTATTATAAATAACATATGATTTCAACATAAATACTTGCAGGCACAACGAAAAGCCGCGTTATCTCAGTGGTAGAGCGTTCACTTCAGATGCATGGGATCCTAACTCGCGGCAAATTCTGCTTGTGGTATATAAACACTCTGTATGGGGGTTTTCTCAGAGTCCTACCATTTCGTTCCACTTTCTTAATCCACCATTATCATCTATCTCATCATAACTGCCTTCCTTAGCCTTGGTGGATATTCGTCGGACGCTAAACTTTAGAAAATGAAAGCACAAGCACAAGCACAACAATACGATTGACTTGGTAATTTAAGTTTAGCATTCGTTTTCAGCAGCGAGGCTATGAGATGTGGACTTACAGTTTAAGGCAGAATTCGAACTACCGTAATCGTTCAAATTTTTCTGAGGTGGAGATCAGGAATCGAACCCGTGACTCCGTACACCAAAGATGGTACGCGCGTGCTAGCCACTAGTCCAGTGGGGAGAGCCATAATAATACGAGTATTGAATGATTTATAGATCTAATATATAGTTTGCAATAACGTATTACCTTAGAGAAAAAAATATAAGATTAGACTTCTCCTCTTCACTTTTTTTACCGTGTGTAACGAGAGTTGGACATGTGATGGTCAGACGAAAACCACGTATCAGCAGCAGTAACAGCATCCCATAATTTTAAAAGAGACCCATTCAAGAACGGATCCAGGGGCCATTGCCCTCCCCCCAAAAGAGAAAACTTTTTTATTTTATATATAAAAAACCCATCCCAGAATTTGGTGCTCTTAAAAGTAGTTCTAAGTAGCAGTATTACAACCCCCCTCCCCCAACTCTCAAGCATGGGCGCTCTAAAAAAACTTCAGGGGGGCTCATCTTCCTGGTTGCTATCTTAAGTTTGGTATTTTTTTTATTTGTATTAAGAAAATCTTAAAGAAATTTAATACATTTTCGTGAGCCAGGGGGTGGGCCCACTGCTCCCCTTCGGGCGTCCATGTACTCAAGAGAGCACCCCTTATACCCATTATGTTAATTACATCATTATATGTACGTAATAAACAAGAGAGTCCTTGTAAAAATGGTCTCGCCCCTGGGTCTATTGAATTGAATTGTCAATAAAGATTGCAAGGTACTCATCAACATATAGTTTCTTTCGGAACTTTTAATTATTATGAGCAACACCGAATCCACGTTCACACGAGCAGTTGATAATGGCACAGAGCTAACTTCCCTCGTTAAGGCTTTAATAACTGGAAAATAATTTACCGACTTAGAGCTTGACTTGTACTCTCTCCATTCGGACATTGCACTATCAGGATTCAATTCCAATTGAACTGCATTATATAGACCCTACGTCTATGTTACTGTATAAACCACTCATGCTATTATGATCCTTATTTTCAAACACTGAAAAGCATTTTAGCACATCATTGAACGAAACCTTCTTTTCACTTCGCCTACTAAATCCTGGATTACCTGACCCTTTATTTGATCAAATTCCCTATCACTACTCGCTGTATCAGACGCTTGTCTGCAGTGCACTAAATATTTTTCCCATATAGTCTATAAGGAAGTTATAGGCATGCTACTTATTTATTTTAGCACTATTTAGAAGGTGTGACTACGAATTTTTTTTTTCATTTTTATTAATTTATGACATTTGCTTTCCATTTGTCCTTCCCTCACCTACAGATTTGGGGGGAGGAATGCAAGCATAAAATTTTTGGTGGGGATATTCCCCCGTCCCCCCGTGCCCTGTTCCTATGTTTTGTTAATATGTTAATATATCGACTGTGCTTATGAAAAATAAATGAACTTCCACTATAGTCGAGCTTGAATTTATTGTTGACCATATCCATCCTAAATATTTAAAGTATATTGTAGAAGTGAAACATAGATGTGATAATGCTTCTGAGTACTTTTGTACAAATTTCAAAATACAATTCACCATGTAATCATTTTTTTTCTTGCCAATTCATTTCCTAATGCACGACGTCAGAATATATTCTTGGTAATAAGGAATGTATCAAGTATAAAAATTGTAATAAATTGTTTTCCAAGTATTAACTTAATACAAAAAAAATGTTATTTCTTGATTTTGCCAACACTTATGGAAATGTGGAAAGCTTGTTAACTAAAATAGTATTTAAAGTTTGTTATTGGTTTGTCCAGGACTATTTAGAATTAGAATTTATAGAATTAGAATTTATTAACATGTATATGAATACAAAACAGTTACTTATCAATCTTTACAAGCGATTCAGGGAGAGACCAAGTTTTGCTGTTTATGGTTCTCCCTTTCAGGAATTATTTACATATTATAGGATGGCGGGTAAATACTTAATAGGCCTATAAATACTTAACAAGTTCAAAATAAAAATAGTAATATTAATAATGACACATTAACAGTATTATTTCTATTTACAAATACACTTTCAGCTGTTTTTAAATTTGTTAAAATTTGTAGTTCTCTGATACTTAGGGGAAGGGCATTCCAGGCCTTAATACCTTGGTACCTGATACTTTTAACGCCATGACTTGATCGTGGTTTTGGTTTTGCAAGTTTTTGGTTTGTCTTTACACGTGCACTAATTGAGGGTTTATTTCTACAAATTGTGTTAAAAATATAATTACATCGTTCTTAAGGATTCTGTACATTTGGCAATTTGTCCTATAAAAATAAAGTTTATCTAATTTTAATATGTTCAGGTCATGGAATAGCGGTTCTGTATGTGCAAGAAAATGTTATTTTTTCATTATTATTATTACTTTCTTTCGAAGAACAAGGGGCTTATATTTAAGCTCAGTACTTAATTTTCCATAGCAGGCTTCGATTCCGTGTGAAAGGTATGGGTGGATGAATACATAGTAATATATTCTTGCGATCGATTCCGGAAACGTTTTTGATATTTTAAAGCAATAACCCAGTGTATACCGAAACTTTTTTCCTGATTTCAGAACAATGTTACTCCCATGCGAAATGGTAATCAAACCAAACACCTAAGCATTTTGTGTTTTCAACAAATTTGATTTTTTTGGGAGTTCATTGTAATAGGACAGTCATTATCATTTTGCATTTTATGTTTGCTTCCAAAGAATACGCACTTAGTTTTATCAACATTTATTAATTCGAAATCACTGTGATAATCTGTCTAACTCAAAATTAATCGACTACTGTACTGTTTTAAGCTCTGGTCCTTTCATGAATATAACTGTATCATCCGCAAACAAACTGCACTGTAATTTTTTAATACACACGGCAAGTCGTTATAAAAGGAATAGTAATGGCCCTATAATGGAACCTTGAGGAATTCTACAGTTCACAAGTGCTGTAGTTGATGTGTGTCCATTCACACTAGTGTATTGCAACCGACTCTTTAAGTAGTTTTTCATAAGCCTGGAAGTGACTTCCTGTATTCCATAACACTGTAGTTTCTGCAGTAATATTTTGTGATTTACGGTATCAAGCGTTTCTTTAAGATCAATGAAGACACCTGTCACATAATTACTCTCGTCAAGAGCATCTGAGGTGTAGTTTGAAAGACTATTTAATTGCAAGTTGTGTAGACTTACTTTTCTGAAACCCATGTTGTTCTTGAGTTATTAGTTTATGTACTGTTATGAAGTCTATTAATCTGGAATAGATTATTTTCTCATGTATCTTGCTCAAAATATGGAGGATCGAAATTGGTCTGTGCGAAATTATGCAACTTACATTAATTCGTAGGTGTTGCCACGCGTAGCATAGTCGCCAACAATCTCGACTTTGGCCCCTGGTTCAACTCCCAGTAGGTATGGTAGCTCGAAAAATGTAAAAGCTCAGGGCAGTCATTCTGAGTCAAATATTCCTCATTAACACCACAATAGTACCTAAAATAATGAGCCCAGGTATCTTCCTTTCTAATTTGTTCCTTGCTCTCCAATATCGCGTGCTGTGTGGTCGAGAAGGAACTTCATACGTCATATGTAACGGGCTAGTATCGTCATAGATGCCTAAAGCTTAGTAAACTAATTTATAATCCTAGAAGAATCGTAGGGGTGATGTGAAATCATTATTTTCTGTGTTCGGGGTCTGAGTGGAAAAGTTCGTTTTTTGGAGTAAGAGAAATTTCTATATATTTCTGATATTATTACTAATTTTCCTCTTTTATTTATACAAAACTGTATTCGTGTTTGTTAGTGTGTTCGTGACTGATATACTATGAACGTGGTTATTTGTTTATGTGAAGCGGTGATGCCAAAATGGCGACCCGTGGGACTAATCTGATACCTAAATATTTATCACGGAAATAAAAATGTAGCTACAATCAGTCCTATTTTCTAAACTCTTTTCTGTAACACCAAACATAACTCACCTGACCAAGACAAGACTAATCGCTTTGGTCATCAAGCTCTTTTTGGATCAAAAGATTAAATATAGTTTAGACAAAATTTTTCTTGTAGGCCTTAGATTTCGAGAACTACATGTAGTGTAGCCAAACCCAAACTACCAATCTACTCAGTATGATGTGCTTATTTCGTATATATATATATATATATAAACTCGATTTAAGTGCCGTTTAAAGATTTTGTAGCTCCTGATCCAGAAACTAATTATTGGCCAAGATCGCAATTTTTTCATCCATTTTACGGATAATTCATAAAATTCTTGTTTTTTGAAATATGATCAAAGTGCTTATGCGTTCGTTCGAACCATTTGCCAAAGCATTTTTTCAATCTTCTTGAGACACCTCCATAATATGGTTTTGGAACGCATCAATTGCTTCTTCCGGCAACGAAAATTGTTGTCCACACAATTTATTCTTGACATCGTTAACAAGAAGAAGTCATTGGGTGCAAAATCAAGACTGAACGGCGAATGACCCATCAATTCGATTTTTTGAGTGTTCAAATAGTCGGTTGTTAGACGAGATGTGTGATATCTCGCATTGTCTCAATGAAGAATGATCGGACGGCTCTTGCTTGTTTTCCGTATTTGACCGAAAACCTCCGGCAAACAAATTGGTATGTACCATTCAGAGTTGACCGTTCTACGTTCCTCTAAAGGCACGGTTTCCACATGATCAGCTTTATCGAAAAAAAACAGGCGACAATTTGTTTCGATGTGCTTCGAGCGCGAACAACTTTTTCTGCATTTGGTTCATCTTGAAACATCCATACAATCGACTGCTGTCTACGTTCCGGCTGATATGCATGTATCCATGATTCGTCATCTGTTACAATCTTATATACATCTCTTGGAGCATCGCCATTGTATTTATTGAGCATTTGTGTGCACCAATCGACGCGAGTTTCTTTTAGAGTTTTTGTCAAAGTATGTGGGATCCAACGACAACAAAACTTTCTCACAGCTAGATGATCATATCATATTTTGAATATACTCGTGGAATTAATCCCTAGGGTTCCTTTAATCTCACAGTATGTGACATGACGATCTTGCAGTTTTAGGTTTTGCATAGCATCAATATTTTCTTAAATAACAACTGATTTTGGACTACCTTCGCCAATTTCGTCAGTGAGCGAATGGCGGCCATTAGTAAGATCGTTATACCAGCGTTTCACAGTAGCTAAGGATGGGGCTTCGTCACCAAATGTGGAAATAAGTTGATCGATGTACTCTTGTCTTGAATCCACGTCGAAAATCATAATAAATCGTCGCACGAAAATTTTTACGAGTTAATTTCAGTTTTCTGTTGTCACGCAATCTTCAAGTCAACGTAAACAACACAGGTCAACAATGTCAAACATTGCTATGCAAACAAACAATAGTCCCTAATTATAATCAGTGTTGCCAAGGCTCAAAATATAAATAGTGGCCCCGGTATTACCTGCAGTTCCGCGGTGATAGTGAAAGTGTGAACATCTCAGATAGTGAGCTGCTGAAGAGGAAGTGGTTAAAGTGAAAAATTTTCATCATACATCATCTACACTCATCACATTTAAACACGAAAACATTTATACACATTTACAAGTACTTTACACGTATTCATTTCATCTATATTTCACTTTATCCAATATTTTCACCCCGATCACCTGGGTAACTGGCCCTCTTCTTCCCGCTGGAACTCCTTCCCGATTTTGACCATTTACATAGGTATATCCAACTAAGACATTACAATTATTACCTGGATTTGACAAATTATTTTTTAATATTCCATAACCTACTTGACTAACAATTTATACTTTAAAACACATTTAACATTATATGTAACAGGAAATACGACTTGGAAGTCGACCAGAAAAAATGCAAATGGCGGTTCACGCCATTTGCAAAAATAGTTACAAAATCAATAAAAACATTCCAATTTACATATATTTTTAGCATACTTGTCTAATAAAGCTGATGCTTCTATTAAAAACACCGATAGTTGGTGAAGAAGACAAGACAAGGTATTACCTGACCAACTACAGTTGCTGGCTCTGATATCAGTGATACAGAACAAAACATATAATGAAAACGCAACTCGTCAATCATCCAAACCTAATTCTTTTTAGAAAACAAGCAGACTCATTCAGTCAATGGGCACGGCCGGATACTCAAATGAAAACCTGAAATATGTTCCGTAATGGTGACCGTCTTGGGAGCCACATGAAGAAGTCGAAGTGGACAGAGTGTTCTTGTGTTCAGCGAAGTGTGGTGCTGATTGTGTATATTTTTGTAATGTTTTAACCTGTGTTGTGCGCTGTTTTTTTTTTGTGTATATATAATAATGGAGTGTAAGATAAAAAGAAATCATAAAAGAACAAAACTGATTCAGAACCAAAGCAGAGACAATTAGAATAATGTTTATTATTTTATGAAGAGAGAGGATCATATTGAAAATCCAGGTCGCCGGTATCTGAAGTAAAAAGTATTTCAGTACTTACACTAAAACGTGTTTTGAGCAAGCGGGAAAAAAAGCAAAATCATGGGAACGAATTTTACTACTTCCAATAAGAAGCAAGCACAATGAAAAACAAAAAACTTAATGAATGATTTTGACAAATGCGTTATTCGTCGAACAATTGAGAAATGTTATATTGTTCACTCTGAACGACTTTCTGTAAAACCAATGTTGGCAGTTCTACGAGAAAGCATTAATTTTCATCGAAACAATATGTCTTGCCCGACAATAATCCATTCCTTAGGAACTAGATGGATTAAGGTTGAAAATAATAGGCGACTAGATATGAAAAAAGATTAATTTCGGTCAAAGAGATTTAGTTATTTATGAGCTATAGATCATTACAGAAGGCAGAACCGCCCTATCATTTATATAGATCAGACATACTTGTATGCATCGCCCACAAAATCAAAATTGTGGAGCAATAAGAGGAATTCAGGTTTACTCATACGAATTTACAAAGGACAATGCTTAATAATCATGCATGCTGGTGGGTAAATGGTTTTATTCCAGACGCGTTAATCACGTTTAAATCGAGAGAAATCTGTCGATTGTGACAAAGCCATGAATTATCGAAAATTATAAATATGGATTGAAATAGGCAGTAATTCCTAACTTGCCAGACAATTCAGTTCTTGTGATAGACAATGCACTATATCACAATGTCCACTTAAATCCTTGCCCGACATCATTAAGTCGTGGAGATGTACTGATCGACTGGCTTGTAAGACACAGTATTCCTTTTGGAGAAAAAAGGTACAAACTACAACTTCATAATTTAATCAAAGCTAATAAAACTCGTTCCTGAGATAAAAAGTAGATATGATCCTTGCTGAATATAGACATTCAAGTCTTCGTTTGCCATCGTATCATCCTGATCTAAACCCGATATAGTCGATTCGGGCTGGAGTCAAAGAGTATCTAGCAGCAACAAATACTACTGTTTTCATCAACGATGAGATGAAACTCGCTGCAGACATTCTTACAATGATAACACCAGAAGAGTAGGTGAGGTGTGATCAAGTATAAAGATGTGTAAAGTATTTTTAAAGTGGAACCCGAGTTAGGCGTGATACTGAAAATATTACGTTAAAGTTGGCCGATGGCAGTGACAGTAGACAATAGTGACGCTTCAGGAGAAGTGACAACGAGACGGTAGACGAAGATTACATGGATTGTATGGCCAGAATTGACACTTTGTAAATACTTTAATCTGCAGGTAAACCTAGTTTAATGTACATATGTTATGTCAAGAAGTTATTATTCAGTATTTTTTTTACTTATATTGTAGGCATGAATTAAAAACACTATCAAAAAGTCTTTCTTCTCTCTCCGCTGTTCCCTCACAGCGATTAACGTTCTTCCTACCTCCCACTTACAACAGCTCATGCTTAGTGATGTGAGGTGGAAAATTTTCTGCTATATTTTCCCGAAAAAATTTCCGTTCCAAGAAAATATAAGTAATCAAGTAACAATCCCTTAGCAATCATAAAATTCGTTGAATTCATGTATACAAATGTTAAAAAGTGAAAGATCGTTTAAAGAATCTGAAAATTTTCATGAATCAGATAATTTTCAGTACTATGTAGGAACAAGTTAAACATTTTTTTATGAATTGAAATATTTTCTGTCTTATATGGAAAAATTGTAGGACTTTTTCTGAGTCGGAGAAATGTTCATCATTTTGAAGCTAAAAGTAAAAAAACTTTTTGAGAATCGGGAAGTTTTATTGCTCTGTAGAAACAAGTGAAAGGAATTTTCATAAATCGGAAAATTTTCATAACGATGTAGAAAGAAGTGGAAAAACTTTTCATTAGTCGGACAATTTGAATATTATGTATAGTGATGTTCAGTGGAGAATTTTCCACTATATTTAACTGCACATAAAGCTACAAAATTGAATTTCTGTAGAGGAAAGTTAGTCAGCCACAAATTATAATTTTCCAATTAGCTTTCGGGAACCGGAAAAGTTTCTAATATTTCAAGTCGGGAAGTAAAATTGTACACAGTGTTTCTTCCCCTCTCTTCTTCTGCGAGCTCCTTCGTTGCTAAGGGGTTGGCATACGCACCTTAGGCATGGAAGGCCTGGCTTCGATTCCCAATAGCTCGGATTCACGTTAATCAGTTGGTCCCGTCTTATATAGTCTCACTGCTGAAAGGGACGTTAAACTCAAAATCAACTCAATTCAATACCTCTCTCTCTCTTTCTCTCTCTCTCTCTCTCACTCTCTTTCTCTCTCTCTCTCTCTCTCTCTGTATGCAAAGTGCAGAGAACCTGCATCGAGTTCGTAGAGTACAAATATCCCATTCTATTATTTAAAATTTCAATTTATATAAAAGTCATGAATATTTTCCAATTCATAAAAACGTACTCCATTAATTCCTACATCATTGTTTAGCCTAAAAATTTATTGGTAATAAATATTATCTTAAAACGTTTCATGAAGTGAAAATTTAATGATTCTTCATTTCAAAAATGTTTCAAAAACTTCAAAGTGTTGTTCCCTCAGAAACCACCTTTGATATTACAATATTAGATTTTGTCAGTTTAATGCGCATAAGACGGTTTTCTCATAGCTTTACTACTTTTATAGATTTACATACCACAACATTTATAAATAAGTAGATATAATATAAAGTGCCTACTGTGAAGTTTTGACTACTCAAAAGTCGAGTTTAATTAACTCATGAAAGCAAATACTGACCATTTTCTGGAAATAAATATTTATTTATTTATTCAATCATATATTCATACAGAAGAGAAAGTGAAATATAACAAATAAGGAAGCTGATTTGTGTAGTTGTTCTTCCAATAAAATAATAAAAGAAACATAAAAAGCTGCACTGTTAGCGCTGCGTTCTAAAAGCAACAAGTAACTTCATTTTAATTTACAAAATAAAAAACATATTTCTTTTATATATATATATATATATATATATATATATATATATATATATATATATATATATATATATATATATATATATATACTTATTCTATCGAATCTTCATTATTTCTAATATATTTTCATACATAATAATGGGAGTTTTACAAATATCTGCTCTAAAATGTTGATTATACAAAATTCCAATATTGAAATTATGATTTACAAGTGTCAAACACAATAAAATTATTTTTTCTTATTTTCTGTTACAAAAATTATCTTCATAAGAACTTTCATGTAGTTATTTCATTACATAGGCAGGCCTACATATGAAGAAATAATGGGATTTTCTGTTTCTGAAATTGATAAATTCACAAAGGTTTATTTTCAATTTCTTGTTACATTTTAATATTGGACTGGGATGTTTGTTCTCTACGAACTCGATGTATGTTCCCTGCACTTTACCCCCCCACACACACACAAAGAGAGAGAGAGAGAGAGATAAACACTGTATATTTTTACTTCCCAACTTGAAACATTAGAAAATTTCGGGTTTCCGAAAGCTAATTGGAAAATAATAATTTGTTGCTATCTAATTTTCCTCCACAGGAATTGAATTTTATAGCTGAATGTGCAGTTAAATATAGTGGAAAATTTTCCACCAAACATCACTATACATAATATCCAAAATTGTCATAATTATGAAAAATTTTTTCACTTGTTTCTACATCGTGATTAAAAGTTTCCGTTTCATGAAAATTCCTTTCACTTGTTTCTACAGAGTAATAAAACTTTCCGATTCACAAAAAGTTATTTTACTTTTTGCTTCAAAATGATGAAAACTTTCCGATTTGTAAAAGGTTCTTCATTTTTACCATACAAGACAGAAAATATTTCGATTCATGAAAATTTGCTTCACTTGTTCCAAATACTACTGAAAATTGTCCGAGCCATGAAAAGTTTCAGATTCTTTAAACGATCTTTCACTTGTTAACATTTCTGTACATTATTTCAATCAATTTTATGAATACTTAGGAACTGTTACTTGGTCACTGATATTTGTTAAGAACGGAAAAGTTTCCCGAAAAATATAGAAGAAAATTTTCCACCTTACATCACGGCTAAACAACGATGCAGGAATAAGTGGAGTATGTTTTTATAAATCGGAAAATTTTCCATTTCATGTGTCCTGTTTCGAAGCATTGTTTTTTTCTAACACGCCATAGGGCTGAGAATAATATGTGAAAATTTCTTTTCAATATCTCAACACGTGAGTTCAGTAGCACAGTTTTTGTAAACACATGTTTCAGAGTAATTGTTGTGAGCCTGTTGAATCATAACATAACCCACTGATACAGTGTTATTGTAGTTTGTGACTTAAGTGTTCATTATTAATTAATTATTGTGGTGGATATAACTGAGCCAGTCTAAAAGAAGAGACAATTGATGCATAGATATATAAGTAGAAAACGCGAAAGTTCAAATATTATTAAAGTTCGATGTGAAGAATATGTTATACACAAAAATAACGTAATTCCATCGAAAGCTTTTACATTGGTTAGTGAGTGTTGTGCAAGTCGATATTATAAACAGTTTCCACTTTAAGAACAGTGAAAGCTAGTAAGTTGATTGTGTTGATTTTTAAGTTTAACGTACCGTTCAGCAGCGAGGCTATGTAAGACGTGGACCTAATGATTAACGTGGAATCCCTTTTTTCACTTTAGCTTTTTTCTGATTTATCGAAGGCATCAAATGAGTGTTTTGTCTGTTGTGTGAGATATTTAAAGAATATGAAGAATAAGAAATATATGAATAAGAGATTTTGATGTCATCTGGCATGTTCTTTGAGAGTTGTAAGTGTGTTATATATGTCACTTATTTCTCGTCGGAATTATATGAAAGATCTAAAATTCAAGTTTTAATTCATTTTTCAAGTTTCCATATGAAGATTTCCAATACTGATTATTATTTTTTTCGCTAAAAGAAACAAATCATGCAGAAAGGGGTTAACACCAAGCCAAAAACTAATGTTCGTGGAGAAAGTGAAAAGCATACTGTATAACCGTATATTCCGGAACCTAACCAGACAGAAACAGAAATCGCTGTTTAAAAATTAAAGAGACACACATTTCCGGGTGTACACGAAAGTATATCTGAGTTAATTTTAGTTGGAGGGGAAAAATTATAAAGCAAGATACACAAACTCATTCTCCTTATCTGGAACAAGGAGGAATTACCACTAGAGTGAAAATAATCAATCATGTCCCAGTTCAGAAGAAAAGCAACAAAACTGATTATATAAATATTGAGACATTTCTCTTCTGTCAACATCCAATAAATCCTCTTAAACATCCTATTAGCAAGATTGACTCCATACACAGATGAAATTATTGGAGATTATCAGAGCTGATTTAGGTAAACTCGATCAACTATCGACCAGATATTTACCTTTTCACTAATACTTGAAAAGAAATGGGAATGCAATATCCTGGCATAGACTATGGTAGAAGGGAAACATTGTACACGCTTACAGAATTTGGAATACTGATAAAGGTAGATTAACTAAAATGTTTAAATGAATCCCAAAGTAAAATCCGGCTAGGAAAATTTTTGTCTACGAGCTTTCACGTCGAGAATGGCCTGAAACAAGGAGATGTGTTGTCGCCGTTATTATTTAACTTTGTTCTGGAGAACACAATAAGGAAAATCAAATACAGTACCATAATATAACCATGCCGAGCAGTTTTGAACATATTTAGCCTGCGTCCTATGACTAACAATTTTTAGCTCGAGCCCGAATACTTGCTCGTCCGGAACTCAAACCATAACCTCGTGAACGTTGTCCTTGCTTCATGAAGACTTCTAGAGGACCGAGGTCGACAGTCAATCAATAAACAAATTGAATATTTTTTTTAGTATTCAGATATGTTTATACGTGTTGTTATAATATTATTATTATTATTTGTATCATTGATAATAACTCCATTAGTAACTAAAAAATTGTTTCATATAAGATGTGCAGTATCATGTGGTCATGTGTGCGCAACACGATGGACAATATTTAGTGTTGCCATGTTGAGGAATACCGCGGTGTAAGGATTCTTGACGTGGAGAGGGATTGCGGGAAGATTCTGGTAAAGCGTCTGAAATATAGGTTGAGTTGAGTTGATTTTGAGTTTAACGTCCCGTTCAGCAGCGAGGCTATATGAGTTGTGGACCTACTGATTAACATGGAATCCGAACTACATGAGTTCCCGCCGGGAATCGAATCCGGGTCTCCCATGTAAAAGGCGCGTACGCTAACTGCTTAGCCACTAAATAATAGAAGATCTATCACATAACATAACACGACTTATAGTTTTAACCCACTCATTACAGGGACCACAAATCATGTCCTAGAATTAAACAAATCGTAGCTACAGACTTGCCAACTCAGTTCGCCCTCATACAAGGGAGTTTGTCATTTTCGCTGGTGCCAGAAAAAGATTCTATTTGTATCAATACTCCTGGGGTGGTTGTTCATGGCACAGCACACAAGGGGGCGTCTTGAGAAGCACATGAAAAAGCCAAACAGGTTAGTGTTCTAGTATTCAGTGAAGTGTGGTGTTCTTTCTGTATAGTTCTGTGCTGCGTTAATATGTTTTGTGAGCTGGATTGTTTCCTTTTTGTATCATAACCGAGGTTAAGAAGAGCAGAAAATTCAGAACAACGAAAACCATTTCCAAGCAATGCAGAGAGATTTTGGTTAATGTTTATGATTTTATGAAGAAAGAGGCTGATAGTGGAAATGAAATTAACGTGAATCAAATGCAAAAGCGAATATCTGAAGCTTTCGGTGTTTTACTAAATACTCTGAAACGTGTTATGAGTGAGCGGGAAATAAACAAAATTTTGGGAAAGAGTTTTCTTACTCCAAATAAGAAGCGAACACAACGAAAAACAAAAATCTAAATGATTTTGACAAATGCAATTACTCGTCTTAGAATTAATGAATTTCATATTGTTCACTGTCAACGATCTTCTGTAAAATCACTGTTGTGTGTCCGTCTCGAAAAGATTCATTTTAACGGAAGCTCTTGGTCTTTTCTTACAATAATCCGTTCCTCAGTATTCACATGTATTAAAGCTGAAAACAATTGGCTACTACTTGTTGAAGAAGATGCATTTCGGTGAAAGAGATTGGCTTATTTACAAGCTCTAGATAATTACAGAAGGCAGAACCGCTCTATAGTTTACATGCTTGACACATATTTTCAGATATCGCACACCAAACAAAAGAGTGATCAACAAGAAGAATACAGGTTTACTCACAACAATCTCCAAAGTTCAAAGCTTAATAATCATGCATACTGCTGGAGAAATCGGTTTTATTCCAAACGCATTATTCATGTTGAAAAGTGGAATGAAATCTGACGAAGAACTATGAAAACTATGAAAAGTGCTTGAACTTTCCACTAATTCTTAACTTGCCAGGTAATTTAGTTCTTGTGATAGACAATGCACTGTATCAAAATGTCCATTTTGATCCTTTTCCGCCATAATCATCTCGTAAAGTTGTAATGATTGATTGACTTGGAGGACACAATATTCTTTTTAGGCAAAATATGTACAAATCACAATTTTATAATTTAATCAAAGCTAATAAAACTCGTCCTCGGTTAATCCTTCGTCTGCATCGTGTCGTCCTGATCTAAAGCCAATAAAGTTGATTTGAGCTAAAGTGGTAGAGTATGTAGAAGCAAACGCATACTACTATTTCCATCAATGATGTGACGAAACTTGCTGGAGAGAAGTTTCACCAAAGTTGTCAAACTCATGAGGTCGGCTCTCACGAGTTCGTAATTCACGCTCACTCGACCTCACGAGTGAGTGTGAGATCAGACTGGGTATGTGATTGTGAGGTTGAGTGAGTGTGAAGTCAGACTGGTGAGGTGAGCGTGAGATTGAGTGAGCGTGAGGTCAGACCAGTGAAATGATCGTGAGGTTGAGTGAGTGTGAAGTCAGACTGGTGAGGTGAGCGTGAGGTTGAGTGAGGTTAGGTCAAAATGGTCATCTCTGGTTTACACTGATAGCAGCGCAAGTGTGGATGGCGGGGTGTGATAAAGTAGTAAGGAGTGAAACGTACTTTTAAAGTTGAACATCAGTTAGATGTTCCCAGTGAAAATCTTATGCTAAACTTGGCCGATGGCAGTGACAATAGATAGTAGTAATGCCTCAGAGAAAGTGATGATTAGACGAAAGACAAAGTAAATGAAGTGGACTGTACGGACGGTATTGGCATTTTGTATATACTTAAAGCTACAGGTAAGCCTATCATAATTATATAAGATACGAAAAAGTATTTTCTATTCATTGTTCTTTTAACTTATATTCGAGATTAATATCGGCATGAGTTAGAAACACTTCCAAAAAGTTTTCCTTCTTTCTCCGCTGTCCCTTCGCAGTGAATAACGTTCTTTCTACCTCCCGCTTACAATATATAGATCATGCTATTTCTCGCGCGGTATAGACACACTTCAATCTCTGGTTATTTCGTATCGTTCGTTTAGGAAATTTACAAATTCTGGTTTGGTCGTTTACTATCTTTGGCTTATGTTTTCCAAAACTACAGAGTATTCAACAACTTATGTTCGTTGTATCTTCTTCTCTTATTCACAATTTCTTGAATAAAATACTTTTATTTTAACATGGGCAGAATTCATTTAAAATCATAAACTCGATATCCAGATATGTACCATGACCGTCTTGAAGTTATATGAAAAAAATATATATTAAAGATAGACATGACCAGAAAACAGATACAAAATTGTTTTAGTCTTAGATGATTTGTAACAATGTTGCAACCTCTTTAAAAATCACATTTGGAGAAAACTGATGAAATGGGCTTTTGTATTAAGAAAAAAGTGCTAGAAAACCTTTTTATTATTTATTTTATACTCTGACTTCAAGACTTCCAAACCATACCAAACAGAGACATTAGAGGTGTAACATAATCTGTAAGAAAATTGTTGAGTTTGGAAAAAGCTTTGTTGTCACATATTTCGGATATTTCCTATGTCTAAATGAAAACACACAAGATTTGTTTATTCTACGAATAAATATTATGGAAGCATGACATTAGAGTAAAAGTATTATTGCTCACTTATGTGTATAACACAAGTGAGAATTTAGCATGAAAAAAGTGGACATTTCAAAATTGGATTATTTCCAAAAATTAATATCTAAAGAAAATCATCGTGAATTTTCATGAAAGTTATAGCCTAGAAAGCATGCACAGGACATTGTTCTCTAGTCCTGTAAAGACAGATTTGGTATTATTTTTCCTGCAAAGAGAGAGATGAATTTTCATATTGCACCTTACACAAATTGTGAAATAATGGTAAAGTATTGAACAAAGTATGGGATTGGCCACACTCTTTTCGATTTAAATTGCACATCCAAGGTATTATATCTCAATAGTAATAATGTAAGTAAATACATTGACCAAGAATAGTTTCAGTAACTACTAAGACTTATTTTATGAAAGCACTCACCAGTGTATCACAGGTGTGCAAAATCGTCATCTGTAAGCTTTAATTGCCATTTGAAACCAGTTGCAGTACCATGTGGATTCATGAGAGAGATCGTAATATCTTCCAGTTTGAGTGATACGTGTCCATGTTATTTGTCCCGTCCACCCCTGATTTTGTAATACACACACAAAATTACGTACACACAAATCCATCACATTATATCGAGGTTTGGTTACGAAACTAAAACTAAGAGGTTTATTTCTATGAGCAGCAATGCTGGCAAAGGAAAGTTCATCTGATGCAATCCAAAAGTGGCTGGACTGAATTCCAGGCACCGGTATCACTTTCACTTACTCTTTCCTTTTAATTGAACTATTCTTCGACAGTACACTTGTCTAAAAAGAGAAATCTTGTATTCTTTATGAATGCAGAGTCAGTTTCAACGAATCCTTTTGCATCTCTAATTGCATCAACAGATTATGTTGCAGATTAAATGTAATTTCACAGTGTTTTACTAAACCACCTACACCATCAGAGGTTCCTTTTCCATGCCCAGTAGCTGAAAATAATCACTTCCTTGTAACGTTGTCACTCATGCGTTGTAGCTCAAATAATTGATTTTTTTTAAATGGAAGGCTGCACTCTTAGATACAAATACTTCGGTAGCAAACGCGCGTCTACCATACAGTGGAGATATTTTACCCATGATCAACAGACCAGCACATAGTGCATGTGCACTCTCAGGAGCCATCGCTGAATACTGAGAAGCGTATGTGGTACCATGAAAATATCCAAGCCATGTGAATATTGAGATTTGGGTCAGTGATAGAGCGTTCATCTGTGGTGTATGAGGTCCCTGGTGCGATTCCTGATCGCCCCAAGTGAACTTTGTAGTGGACAAACACCGTGTGTGTGGGTTTATTAGGGAACTCTCGTTTCCTCCAACTTTCTTCATTCCACCATTTCATTCATTTCTCATCATCACCGTTTCCTTTAGCCTAGCCGGCATAATCGTGGACATAAAACTCCAAAATTTCATTTAATTCTCGAGATCTGGGATGTTTGCCATTGATAACTTTGGAACTGCTCCTGCAACTCAACCATCCATTTCTCTGTAAAGTCAAAGTGCAAGACCAAATATCACTTGTTTAGGTACTTGATCTTTTCTTAGCAGTAATGGCTTCTTATTCAATGTGGCGAATTTGAACATGACAGATCTTTTTCATTATCCCATTGTTTTACAATCACATGTTTTTAACATTAGATTTTATCGAACCTCTTTTTGGTCAATGTATTTACTTTCAGTAGTAAGGGCCTGATCTGATCGAAGTTTGGAATTTGACCCCGACATTTGTGACGTCATAGGTCAAAGGTCAATGACCTTGGCCGGGGGGCAATGACCTAGGGATGCTTAGGACTACACCGTCTGAAATTTCGCAGGGACCCTGTGCCCACCCTCTAGATGTTGGCAATAGTAACTAGGACCACCCCCATTAAATTTTGGAAATTTCCAAATCTAAAAATTGGGTGTGGTAGCCAAGCACAATGGTATTTATCTCTGGTAGTATTGGTGGTCTATGTCATTCCCTTTTATGAGTAAAAAATTGCAAAAAAAGTAAAATTTCGTAGGTTTTTTGACCTAATTTATCCCCTTTCATGAGGTTTATTACCTTATATGATTATATGGGAGTTTACAGGGGTCGATTCCCTTTCATAAGACATGGGTATATTGATGCATTCCTTCACATTTTGGGAGGGGTATCTTGGCCCACCCCTTCAATTTTGGAAATTGCCCAATTATTGATTTAACAATAAGAAATGTACCCCTTCCAAAATTTAAGATTGATACACAAATGCGCTGTGTCTTATGAAAAAGTAATAAATCCTTTACTCATTCAATAATAAAGCCGTATCAAAAAAGATAAAATATGTCAATAACCTTTAAAATTTGAATATTTGTCCATAAGAGGGACACCAACACTTACAATGGGTCCTAGAAAACGTTTACCGAATTTTGTTATTTCATAATACCCAAATTTAAAAGGGAGCATAAACATATCAAGTTAATAAACCTCTGTACATACCCACATAACGTGCTAAATCCTTATCAAAGGGAATACATTGAGTCTATAACCTTCGCAATTTGATTTTTAGTAGTTCTTTACCCATGAAAGCGAGCGAGGTGGACCATCCAAATTTATAGTGGTACATATTGAGGTCCTGTACTATGATATCAAATGCTTATATTGAACAATTTCTATAATTGAGTGGATGATCCAAGGTACCCCTCCCAAATGTTTAAAGGGGTGCATCAATGTACCCATGTCTTATGATAGGAAATTGACCCTTATATATGACCATATAACCATATAAGGTAATAGGACCTCATCAAAGGGGATAAATTGGAAAAAAACAAACACGTGGTACAATATATTGCTTATGTTTATATTTTGTCAATTTTATATCTATGAAAGGGAACAAGATGGACCACTCAAATTTATCATGATACATATTAAGTTCCTGTGCTATAATACCAAATGCTTAAATTAGTAAATTTACAAATTTGAAGGGATGGGTCAATATACCTCTGCCAAAAATAAAAATCGGTGCACCAATGTATCTATGTCCTGTGATAGGAAATGAGCCCCTATGCATATCCATATAACCATATAAGGTAATAGGACTTCATCAAAGGGGATAAAATGGGCCAAAAACAAAACACGTGGTACAACGTATTGCTTACGTTTATATTTTGGCAGGTTTGCATCCCTAAAATGGAACGAGGTGGACCACCCAAATATATCATAATACATATTAAGGTCCTATACTATTATACCAAATGTCTAAATTGGGCAATTTGCAAAATTGAAGGGGTGGGCCAAGATACCCCTCCCAAAATTTAAAGGAGTGAATCAATATACCCATGTCTTATGAAAGGGAATCGACCCCTGTATACGTCTATATCATCATATAAGGTAATTAAACCTCATCAAAGGGGATAAATAGGTCAAAACCCCCCGAAATTTAACATTTTTTGCAATTTTTACCCATGAAAGGGAACGAGGTGGACTACACAAATTTATAGTGATTTATATTAGGATCCTATACTATTATATGAAATGTTTAAATTGGGCAATTTTCCAAACGTAAGGGGTGGGCCAAGGTAACCCTCCGAAAAATGTAAAGGGGTGCATTAATGTACCCCTGTCTTTTGAAAGGGAATGGTCCCCTGTAAACTCCCATATAACCATATAAGGTAATAACACCTCATGAAAGGGTATAAATTAGGTCAAAAACCTCCGAAATTTGACTTTTTGACAATTTTTTACCCATAAAACGTAACAAGATAGACCCCCAATACTACCAGAAGTACATACGGCATTCCGTGGTGCTAAACCACAATACCCAATTTTTAGATTTGGCAATTTCCAAAATTTAAGGTAGGTGGTCCTAGGTATTCCTGCCAAAATTTAGGTGGTGGGCCAAGGTACCCCTACCAAAATTTAAACGGAGTGGTTCTAAGTACCCCTAAGTCAGTGACCCCCGGCCAAGGTAATTGACTTTTGACTTATAACATTACAAATGTCGGGGTCAAAGTCCAAACTTTGATCAATTCAGGCCCTTACTACTCTTACATTATTATTATGGTGAAATTTGAAACAAAAGCAGTGTTGCCAATCCTACACTTTGTTCACTACTTTAATATTATTTCACAACTTGTTTAAGCTGAAATATAAAACCCCTTCATGTCTCCTTTTGCAGAAAAATAATACCAAGTCTGTCTTTACAGGACTAAAGAACAATGTCCTGTGCATGCTTTCTAGGCTATAATTTTCATGAAAATTCACGATGGTGTTTTTGAGATTTTAATTTTTGGAAATAAACCAAACTTTTTGATATTTTGATGATTTTGAAACTTTCTCTATTTTGATGTTAAATTCTCACATGTGGTGTACAGATAAGTAGGAAATACTATTTCTACTGTAATGTCATGTTTACATAGTATTTATTTTACATAAAACAAATCTTATGTGTTTTTATTTAGGAACAGGAAATATCCGAAATATGTCACAAGAAAGTTTTCTCCAAGTTCATCAATTTTGTTACACTTTATGTTACACATCTAATGTCTCTGTTTGGTATGCTTGGAAGAGTTGGAAACAAAGTATAAAATAAATAACAAAAATGGTTTCTAGCACTTTTTGTTCTTTCTTAATAATACCTTTAATTGCAAATTCCTCATTTTGCTGCAAAAGTAATTATCTGCGGGTTTTATTCTAGATCAACGCTGTTGTAAATCATCAGTCCAAAACATTTTTTTGGGTCATGTACATCTTTAATATATACTTTTCATATGAATTCAAAATGGTTGATGGTCACCCGTTGTATGATTTGAAATGAAACAGCTTCATGCACTTTTCAATAAAATTTAAAGTTAGCACTGATTTAAATTTTGTTGAAACATCTTTAGCCTACTTCCAGCTCATAATAAAAAAAATGATTAGAATCGATGAAAAAAGTATCATAAAAATCCTTTATATGTTGCTAATCTTCACGTAAATTTCCTTTATCCGTACTCGAAAAATTAATCTTGAAAAATATAATTTTCCTCACCGGTTGGCTCCAATGAGTGGCACTGGGCGTGCTCCGCTATTTAGGAAAAGATAATCTAAAAGCTACTTACCTGTCTTACTCGTGCAGGTAGGAGAATTATTTTTATTGATTTCCATTAGTATTTACTTTTCGCAATAGATGGCAGCATAGTAAAGTAAGCATATGGTTGAAAAATATAGTAGGAAATATAAAGTATACTGAATTTTTCTTAAACTACTTATTTCTCGTAAAATACTTTGTTAGAATATATGCGTAAAATGCAGATGCGTATTAGCATCTTAATACATTAACAAAGATTACCAAAACAAGCGCTACTTAATATTTGAAAGTTTCCCTCAATTTCCTAGGAAGTCACAGGCGCTGACGAACTGGCTACCTGGAATCTCTAACCAGGTAAAAAATAGGGTATTCGTAGCTGGCGAAGAAAAATAACCAAGTCACTTAGGCATTCCATCCCCATTGGTTTATTTTAGTCGCGATCTTCGTATATACGGTTGGATTACTTACCTCCTAGAGGTGAAGGAAACAACCGTCGAATTATATTGAATACCTCCACGGAGGTTAACGCACCAAATTGATCTTTTCTGTTGACGACCTTGCTATTCCTCTTGGTTTAACGATTTATTTTGGTACTCTCCTCTTCGGAGGTAGAGATAACTGAAGGAAGACAATAGTTGACGACTTTGGCACTTATACCGGCGAAAGATTAGTAGTGCTTCCTCTTCGGAGGAAAAGCACCTTCTCAAATTAAAACTTAGAGCACTGCTCTAAGATCATATCATTTATTGGGAACGCCATTACCCTTCTTGTAAGCTGGCGCCATCCACCACTCTAACAATAAAGATGCTTTCTCAGAAAACACCGATCAAACCAGACAAAAAAGCACAATCTACCAAAATTCCCGGTACCTGGGACAAACTAATAAGAGCGACATATAAACCGGAAGACTTCCTTCTGCCTTTAGGTAAAAAGGGCCAAACAACCACACCAGCAAAGCTGAAAATGAAAACACCTACACCTATGCAGTCAAGAAACTCACAGCCATCAACTTCAAACAAGCCTGAAGACATGGATTTCACAGTAGTGGGAACACTAAAACGACGTAGGTCTTCTTTGGAAAATCTCGACAAGGCAGAAAAACTAATCAATAAAACCCCAGAATTTCCACCTCTTCCCACTAGGAATAAGTTCGATGTACTGTCATCGGAACAAATGGACAATCCTAGTTCCAGTAACAACACCCCACCGCCTAAAAAGCCCTCCAGTTTCAAGCCGCCTCCGATTTTCATATACGGGATTACCAACACGTATACCTTTATAAAGACCCTGTCACGTGCATTGAAGGAGCCTCCCTTAGCACAGCCCAACAAAGAGCGCATTCGGCTTCAAGCGGCTAACAAAGACGATTATAACTCTATTAAGACTTACTGTGAACAAACGAAGACTCAATATGCCACAGGAGTAGCAAAAACTGAAAGGCCCATTAAGGTAGTTGTTCGAAAGCTGCCTATTGATACAGAATTAGACGACCTGAAAGAAGATCTTATCAGATTGGGCTACAAACCGACAAGCATCCATCAAATGTCCCGCAAAAGTAAGACGGATGGCCAGAAAATACTAATGCCATTATTCTTGGTTGCTTTGGAGAGAACTGCAGCTGTTAAAGAGATCTATGCAATTAACAACTTACTACATTACAAGGTCCAAATTGAACCCTATAAGCCTCCCTCAGTGCTACAATGTTATAGGTGCCAACGTTTGGGGCATTCGCAAGATACCTGCCAAGCCCATCCTCGGTGTCTCAAATGTGGGCAACTGCATTTTACACAGTCTTGCAGTAAACCAGATACATCCACACCCGCCACTTGTGCAAACTGTCAGGGAGATCACCCGGCAAATTACCGCGGTTGCCCGGTATTTAAATCTTACTCTGAGGCTCTAAAATTGCCGGCACAGCAGCCGAAGAAACATCCAGATAAAACCAAGAAAAGTTCCCACGATCCCTCAGATCAGGAAATTCCCACTATTGTCAATGTCCAACCTGTGGCTACGGATGGTGCTGATGCTAAAGCTTCCACTTCATCCCACACCGACTCAGCTTCTACTCAACAACAGGAGAGCCCTAACGAAGACCTGGATATAAAGTCCGTTCTTTCATTCCTCAAGGGCTTGCATTTCCGCAAAATAATAACACACATAAAACGTGGTATTACACGTTTCCGACAAGCTGCAGACTCAGCTTCCAAGGCTGCAGCAGTCATCGAAACAATAGCGGAAATGGTTGACGATGGCTGTTTCTAAATCCAGCGTCCTACAACACACACTTGTCCTCGCTACGTGGAATGCAGATGGTCTAGAGGGGCAGAAACAAATGCTGATTAGATTTCTCACACAACACAGAGTTGATGTCATGTTTATACAAGAAACACACTTTACTGCTCGTATCACTACTTGGAGACTACCGAATTACATTGTGTATCGACAGGATAGAGTGGGCAGACAGAAAGGAGGATTACTACTTATCATCAAAAAGGCATTCCCAGTCAAGTTGATTACAATACCACCTCTACTTACTTTGGAGGCACTTGCTGTTCAATTGATAACTCCAGGTGTTCCATTAATATTGGTTACCGGGTACAGGTCCCCGGCCACACAACTAGAGCCCACAGACTTTGATGTCATTGCTAACTTAGGGCCAAAAGTAATCTTAGCTGGAGATCTCAATGCTAAGCATGGAGAATGGAACTCGATTACTTCAAACACTGCTGGAGATGATTTACATCAATATCTACTTACCTCCAACTTCATCATCAGTGCTCCACCTGACCCAACTCATTATCCAAAATTCGGCGGACAACCCGATGTTCTTGACGTCGCTCTTTGCAAAGATGTATCATTTAGTGTTCATCCTTATGTCATTTCGGATTTAGATTCTGACCACGATCCAGTCATTTTTCACGTCTCGCACCGCAGCATCGCTCATTCTGCCCCTATCATCAAGCAAATAGAAACTGACTGGCATCTTTTCAAACAAGAACTAAACACTATGATCGATCTGCGAGATCGGCCCGCCACCCTTGAGGACATCGACCAAGCGGTCTCTAACGTCACGTTAGCACTTCGCACAGCAGAGGCAGCGAGCTCCACCTCCATAATCTCTCCAACCCAAATCCGTCAATGTGACAGTTTTCACCTACAACTCTATATTCATCTAAAACGTTGGGCTAGACGTCGATGGCAACATACACTACATCCAGCATACAAAACGCTGTGGAATAAACTGCGTGCAAAGCTCAAGTTGCTGACAACACGACAAAATCAACAATACTGGGAAAACACTTTTCAAAATGTCACAGTAAATGACCGTAAAATTTGGACATACTGCAAATCATTCCAACGTGCTACAAATGCTTCCAAAGCTAGAGTCATACAAGGACCTCAAGGACTGACACAAGATCCTCAGTCGCAAGCAAACATTTTCGCTGACTCTCTGGAAGAACAGTTCCAGCCTAACAGAGCACGCCTCGATCCCTATCTCAAACAGCACATCCGAACCACATTATATAGCATCAGGTCACAAAACCCAACACATGACATCACCATAGTAACACCTCGTGAAATAGAAAGACACCTAAAATGTCTGCCAAGAAAGACAGCATCTGGGCCCGATGGGATTCGATCTGAAATCCTAAAACATCCAACTCGAAAACTACTGGTCTTTTTAAGCTATTTATTTAACGCCATATTTCAATTATGTTACTACCCCAAGACCTGGAAGGAAGCTCGTGTGATCACCATCCCCAAACCTGGAAAGAATCCACTGCTCCCGGAAAATTATAGACCGATAAGTCTTCTGTCGCACTTGAGTAAACTCTTTGAACGTGTGTTACTCTTGAGGCTAAAACAACATGTAGTTAACAGAGACCTCCTACCTTTCCATCAGTTTGGGTTTCGTGCCCAACATAGCACTACTACACAACTCGTACGAGTGGTGGACCACTTAACAGCGGCTTTTAACAGGAAACAACACACTCTTGGAGTCTACCTAGATGTCTCAAAAGCCTTTGATAAAGTCTGGTTATCAGGACTATTATATAAGATATACACTCAAGGTTTTCCGGATCGTCTTCTACTCTTACTTCATTCATATCTCATGGGCAGAAAATTTCATGTGTCTGTTGACGGTGTCAAATCCACGTCTAGATCTATCAAAGCAGGTGTTCCACAGGGCGCTGTACTTTCACCGCTCTTATATAATCTATACACGGCAGATCTCCCGACCTTACCGCATTGCTTTTTCGCAACATATGCTGATGATACTGCCTTTTTCACGAACAGTAGTTCACTTGCGCAGTGTTACATCTACATGCAACGACAACTAAACGCTTTTCAGGAATGGGCAAGACGTTGGAGGATTAAAATCAATGCAGACAAAAGCTGTGCTGTCATTCACAGTAAGAGACGCATCCGTGTTCTACGAAATTTAACCTATGAGAATGCTCGTATTCCTCACGCTCTGCACGCAAAATATTTGGGTGTAACCTTAGACCGTGGTTTAACGTTCGCCGCTCACATCAGGGACATCAAACAGAGGGCCTTACGAAAAATTTCAGCGTTATACCCCATCTTTCGCTGCAGTTCACTTTCCCATGAGGTTCGAGTTCACATCTTCAAGATGATAGTCCTATCTACAATCTATTATGCATGCCCTGCCTGGCAACATGCTTCACCCAGTCACATCCAAACACTCGAAAGTGTACAAACTCGAGCTGGTCGTATAATCACTGGTCACGACAGATACACACGAAACAGTCAAATTCTGGAAGATTTAGAGCTACCCACTGTTAGAGAAGTTCTACGTCATTTGCACAGTAAGTTCTGGCGTACTCTACCCAGACATATTAATTCCGCCATAGCTAACATCGGCACTGAATGCACTCTCCGGAACGTCCATCGTACGCCACGTCTTTAATATCTTTCCAGAACTCGTAATGCACTCATAATCAGCTACTCTGCGACAGTTGCAGATGTAGACTTCCATCCATCACAAAACAATAGTAATTTCCAACTAACTATCAACACATCTTTATGTATTTTTTATCCAGTCCTACTCATGGAGTCAGGGGCTAAGGCCCGATACTCTATACAAAACTACAACATTACCGTGACCGTGACCGTGACCGTGGCGCTGACACTTTCCCACAGCTTCGCTGTGAAGCGCCACTGAGTGAACAGTGACGTGTTTTGAGAAATCCTTCCTGTTCCTACTCCTGAGCTTTTTCTCTGTCTCTTTTGTGCGAACCGTCTGTCAGACTGATCAAGCCAAGGGCAGCCGGTTCTACAGATCGAGGCAGGGGACCTGCTCCCCCTGGACAACTATCCAAACGGGTTGTCCTACCTTCATTATCATCATCAACTTCCACTCCATCATTCACTCTTCATTGTTAAGCGTCACGGTTTTCCACCACATATCGGTTTTTTGGGATGGGAGATTCAGATACTCATCCTGGGTCCTTAGTGGATGGACGCCACTCTGGTTTACCTCCTGTCTTTGTCACTCCGCCCGCTTCGACAGCGAAGGTGGTCAAGCGGAAGGATAAGGGCAATAGACAGAGAACCCAATCGGGCAGTTCCACAGCATCCAATGCCTCAAATGTCTCCACAAGATCCAGGTCTCCAAGACAGCAGCAACTGTATGCTGACACTATCAAACCGCCTCGCCATCAAGCCAAGAAACCGCACAAAGATAATGCTTCAGAAACTTCTGACATGGAAACCGGTGACATGAGCTCTTCTGGAAACTATCAAACTCAACATTCGCATAACAACCTTTCAGATAAACCTGTACTTCATTCCTTTCTACTGCAACACTATGACACTAAGTATAGCAATGAGAAGTTCATAACTCTCCAACTACGGAAATACCTTCCAAGTATACCGATAACAGAAGTCATCAAAACTCGAAATGGTTACATCTTCAAATCCATTGATCCGCAGTTTCTCACCACAGTTAGAAATAAAGCTTCCTTTGAAATATTTGGCAAGAATGCCACGATGTCATCTCTTTCTTCCGCACGCCAAAAACAACCACCACCCCCTAAACGCCCGCCATTTCTGTCTGTCGTCATCCGTGGGGTTGATCCATCCTACTCTGATGACGAAATCCAAGAGGAACTTCAACTCGCTGGCCATACCATTCACAAAGCAATACGTATACGTAACAATAATTGTGCCACATATATGGTTCGTGTACTTACTTCTTCACAAAGTACTATAGATTCCTTGCTTACTACTGGCGCCTACATATATCATCGTCGGCACAAAGTCGAGCCCTCACGCTGGCCTGCTCCACTTCCTGTGAGATGCGAAAATTGCCAGACCTACAATGATCACAGTACTAGTCATTGCAAGAATCCACCAGTTTGTGGCTATTGCGCAGGATCTCACCAAACACGCACTTGTCAAAATCTCCAACGACCACCTGAATGTCCAACTTGTCATGACCAACATCCGGCATACAGCTATAAGTGCAAAAATAAACCGCAACCTAACCAAGAACACCCAGATTTGGTAGTTCCACTTCGTATCCCCGACAATTCACCTCTTCCTGCCCAACAAACTTCCGATCCAGTTACCATACAACAACTCCTTCAATTTCTAACCCTCACTTTACAGAACATCCATCCTCTTCAGCGTACTCACATTCTTCAACAACTCACTAAGGCCGCAAAATCTGTTTTCAATGTCAACTTTTACGCCACATACACAAACAACTATGTCCATTTCCATACATCACCACAAGAAACAGCCGTTTAGATATGCTTATCATGGATTTAGTCTTTCTTTTTCTTAATATTCGCTCTCTACCAACGAACAAAACTCTGTTTGAAGCACTCCTGCTTGAGGAACACGTATCAGTATTCTTATTAAATGAAACGTTTCTCACGAAAACCATTCACTGTAACATACCTCGTTATACACTTCTACGTCAGGACAACACAGTACCAGCATTACGGGCAAATGGCGGCGTAGCCATCGGCTTTCGCAATCATATACCTTATCGCCAACACATTTGTCCCATTCCTCATCTCCCCGAACATATCATCTCTACATTATACTTCAAGTCTATCATGATCACCTTTGCCACTATATACGTTCGACCAGGCCATCCTATCCCTCTTGCTTTTTTCAGTCACATATCTCATAGCTATAAACATTATATCATCCTCGCTGATATCAACTACCATAGTCGCACTCTTAGAGAACGCACACAATTTTCCGACCATATTACCACTCATACCACTGGCATTCTTCATATTCCTCCGGCTCCTACTAGACCAATAACAAATACCACCCCCGATGTAGCTATCACGTCCAACACGCTTGCTGCTAACACCACCCTTACAGTTCTGGACCTCCTTTGCAGTGATCATGCTCCACTCAAGCTTTCCTATCGTATGAGCACTGCTCGACCCCATGCAGTCCCTCCGCCGATTCAATCGCCACGTTTTGACAAAGCCGACTGGGATCATTATCGCACCTATCTTACAACAGCCATAGCACATCTGAATCCTCCTACTACATCAGAGGAGCTCTACGCCCATGTTGCAACTATCACTTCAGAAATTACCCATGCATCCGAGCTGTATATCCCTACTACGAGTTCAACACCATATAAGCCTAAATTACCTCCAAATTATCTTGCTCAAGTCAAACGCTCCCGACAAGCTTACCGAGATTACGTCAGAACACAAAATCCTGAAGCTCTTCGTCTTCACCGTCAGCTGCAACGTTCAGTCAAAAATTACATCCAAGCATACAAACGCCGTCAATGGATCAAAACTTGCAATAACCTTGCTGAAAGTGCACATCCTTTACGTTATTGGAAACGTCTTAACGCACTCTGTGGCAAGTACAGCAAAACCTCATACCCTATCATCATCAACAACAGCCACGCACCTTCTGATCAAGATAAAGCCAACGCCTTTGCCGATTATCTGCAAGACATTTTCACACCATCCTCTCATACCCACATCTTTGGCCATCCAGTCGACAATGTCAACCCTGCAAATCCTATCTTCCAACCAAATCATAATCATCTTTTGCCGCCACATGAACTCACATCTCCCATCTCCGTTACTGACATAACAACAGTTGTTCAACATAAACGTAACTCTGCTCCTGGCTTTGATTCCATCACATATCGCCATATTAAAGAAAGTCCTCTATCTCTACTTCTTCTCCTTGCCTCTATCTACACCTTTATTCTTAGAACTGGCTTCTTTCCTGCTGAATGGAAAATGTCCAAAACACTCATGTTTCCGAAACCAAATAAACCTCCCAGCGACGTCTCTTCATATCGACCTATACAACTTACTTCCACTTTCAGCAAAATCCTTGAACGTATCCTTGTCAACAGACTTCATCCATATCTCCGTGCCCGCCATCTCATACCAACTTTTCAAGCTGGATTTCGCCCGTCATATTCCATTAACGATCAGCTTCAACGTCTAACCACCCTCATTACCAATCACTATAATTCAGTCCGCCCCTCCTGCCTTGTTCTATTCGACCTAGAAAAAGCATTTGATAAAGTCTGGCATCTTGCACTCATTTTCAAACTCATCAAATGTAGATTGCCCATGTCCTACATACGCTTTATTTTTCACTTTTTGGCCTGCCGTATCACATATGTTAATATCAACAATCATCTATCACATCCCGTCTTTCTGAACTCTGGCGTCCCTCAAGGCTCAGCTCTGTCCCCTTTGCTGTATCTACTGTTTGTCTCCGACTTTCCTTCTCTTCCGGACGATGTGTATCCTTTTCAATATGCAGATGATACAGCCTTCCTTGCCCTTGGTCGCACCATCAGCCATATCAACATCATCTTACAGGAATCAATAAATCGTTTCTCACACTGGTGTAGCAAATGGCTCCTCAATATCAATGCTTCCAAGACACAGGCCATAGTATTCCTACCCCCAGGCAAACGTTCCAAGACTCACCGGAATCCTTCGCTTCTTTCTCTGTCAGTTCAAGGTACACCGATCCGTCCATCTAAAACAGTCACTTACCTAGGTATTGTTTATGACCATCATCTCACTTGGCTTCCTCATCTCAACTACATTAAAACCAAAGTTTACAACCGTCTAAATCTTCTCAAACGTCTCACTGGCACTACATGGGGTCCCCGCTCCGCAATTATCCTCAACACGTACAAAGCTTTTCTCCGCCCCGTCCTCACATACGGTTTCACTGCTTGGATATCAGCTCCCGTCTCCTACTACTACAAACTTGCCACCTTTGAACGCCATGCCTTCCGCGTTGCTCATCGCATTTCTCTTCCCAGCCCTACTCGACACTTATATTCACTCATTACTTTTCCTACACTCCTTTATCACCTTGAATCGCTTCGCCTCAAGTTCATCACTGTCCGCTATATGCAGCAACAACCAATCCTGTTAGCCACCATGCACTACCTTGCACTTTCATTGGCACGCCCTCGATATTACCATCTCCCTCTAAATTTATTGTTTACATTGTATTGTTATACCTTGCCGCCCAATCATCCCGACTTAGAACTCTTGCAGGATCATCGATTGCATGCTCATCTTCCGCATATATATCCATCGCATCAAGCACAGTGATAAACCTCCGTCTCTAACAGGGCTTCTCCCCGTCTTCATTGGCCTAGCGTCGCCCTTAGGCAGAAGATAACCAGCATTTGTCTTTGCTAACATCTCCTATGTGTTGTGACGTTATCTGCACCTCATTCCATCCCTCATCTTCATCCTTACCCACATAAAATTTCTAATCACCTATCCTGCATTCTTTAATGTTATTATATATATATATTATTTTTCTGGATTTATATTATATTTATAGTTATGATTAATAATATGTTCATATATGTGTTATATATTACCTTCCTGAATAATGATTATGGACGCAAAGCCCATAATGACCTTCCAACTGCAGTATTTACTAATAAAGGAACATCCCATAGCCGAACGCCAGTCCTACCGCATCCAAAATAGTTTCCTTTGCACCACTTCCCTCCAAGAGGGTGTAGCCCTCTACAGGGTAGCTAGCCTGCGGGCTAGCAAAATAAAAAAAAACTTGACTACCACCATAAAAAAAACAGGCGCTGACATCATACTTCCGATCGATTGCTTAATCGATCAATCAGCTGTGACGTACCAGACGTCAGAACAGCTGCTTTTTGGAAATACCTTCCTGCTCCTCATCCTCGGCTTTCTTTCCTCGTCATTCTGTCGAGTTCCGTTCGTCAGACTCATCCAGCCAAGGGCGAACGGTACTACAGGTCTGACTGGAAGCTAGCTGCACCTGGACTACTATCCAAACGGGTAGTCCTACCTTTCATCAAACATCACATTTCATCAAGCCATTAGCAGACATCGACGCACACACATTTTGGGCAGTAGCCCACGGACAGATTTTCCATGGCGGACCCGCGCACAGTCTCTGGCTACAAAGGGAAAGGTACACATGCAGGTCTTCCTCCACTGGTAACCGGCCCATCGGGGCATAACACGAAAGTGCGACCACGCAAGGACCAATCATCGGCCAGCTCCAGCAAAGCGAAGGGTCAAAAACGCCATGATTCTGCAGAGTCCATTGCCTCAGCCGCTTCAAACGCTTCCATCCGCTCCAGATCGCCTCCAGCGTCCGACAAACATACCACCTATGCCGACAGAGTACAGCACTCTCCACCGTCCAAGAAGCATCACATGGATTCTACTACGGCTTCCGAATCTGACCAGATGGACGTAGGAACCTCCAACCCTGCTGACGGCTCACCTCCAATTCACTCCATGCTGCTTACCGACTACGATCCTAAGTTCAGCAATGCTAAGATGGTAGCGATCCAGTTACGCAAATATCTGCCACGTGCTACGATCTCTCAAATAGTGCACACCAGAAATGGGATCATCCTCAAGACTAGTGATTCTACACTCCTCAGCACTATCAAGAACAAAGTGCCAATTGACATCTTTGGGAAGAACGCACAGCTTCAGTCTCTTACCTCTTCAAGGCGCAAGCAACCTCCACCACCAAGACGTCCACCGATGCTCTCCGTCGTCATCCGTGGGGTTGATCCTTCCTACACAGATGAAGAAATTGAAGACGAGCTCAAGTATGAAGGACACACCATCCACAAGGTGGTAAGGATTTGAAACGATCGAGGTCCTACATATATGGTTCGAGTACTTTCTCCACATCAAGCCACCATTCGATGAGCTGTTAGGACACGGTGCCTCTATCTACAATCACATCCATCGAGTAGAGCCTTCTAGATCTTCAGCTCCTATGCCGATTCGATGCGAACGTTGCCAGACCTATAACTCTCATCTCACCAGTGATTGTAAGAATCCAATTAAATGTGGTTACTGTGCTGGTCATCATAACACTCGCACTTGCACCAATCTCCAACAGCCACCGCACTGCGCCACCTGTAACGAACAACACCCGACGTATAGCTATAAGTGCAAGGCAAAACCGGAACCAGCTCAAGAACATCCTGAACTCATAGTTCCTTTGCGACCTCCGGCACAGACCACTGACACACCTCATCCGCTTGAATCACCAGTTACCCTTGATCAACTTCTCACTTTCATAACACTTTCGCTACAGAACATACATCCATTCATCCGACCACACATACTACAACAAATCATCCATGCAGCCAAAACGACGTTTCATATCACCTTCACAGCTACGTACTCTGGCAACACCGTTCACTTTCATAAATCACAAAATATACCGAACCCATAACCTCATCATGGCTTTGGTTTTTCTGTTTCTAAACATTCGTTCTTTGCCGAAAAACAAACTTCTCTCTGAACAACTTCTTCTTGAAGAACACGTAACGGCTTTCTTACTAAATGAAACCTTTTTAACGCAGTCTCGCAATTGTCGCATACCGCGCTACACGATGCTTCATGCCGAAAATCCCACGCCGGCTCTTCGCGCAAACGGGGGTGTTGCCATTGGATTTTCTCCAAACTTACCATATCGTCAACATCACTATCTGACAGCACCTTTGCCGGAGTATTTACTTACAACAATTTACTTTAAAAACGTGATCATTACCCTAGCCACTATCTATATACGACCAGGTCATCCACTTCCGTATCAATTTCTACAATATATATCTAATACTTATAAAACATATCTTATCATGGCAGACTTCAATATGCACAGCCGCACACTTCAAGACAAAACTACCTTTCACAATTTCATCACGACCAACACTACAGGTATCGTACTAAATCTGCCGAAAGCCACTCGCCCAATTTCGAATACAACACCGGACATTGTCATTGCATCTTCTAATATCATCTCCCATTGTACAGTTGAAATTTTAGACACCCTAGGCAGTGACCATGCTCCAATTAAAGTCATTTACCAACCATTAGCAGTTCGTAACTCTCATTCTCTTGTACCGCCTCGTACTAGCCTCAGGTACGACAAAGCTAACTGGGAAGAGTACCGTAAACACATTACTCAATGCACCATTCATCTCACCGAGCCCACGTCTGAAGAGACCTTATACACAAATATTGACACTATAACAACTACCATACAAGAAGCCAGCGCAATATATATACCTACTACCACAACTAAGCCATATCATCCTACCCTACCACCCCAATACCTTACGTTGATTCGTCGTTCACGCCAGTTTTATAAAGACTTTCTACGCACCCGAAATCCAGACGCACTGCGACACCACAGGCAACTCCAACGCACAGTCAAAAATTATATCAAAGCCTATAAACTACGATGTTGGGTGAAAACATGTAACTCTCTTTCCGACGTATCACACCCTCGTAAATATTGGACTCGCTTCAATGCGTTGTGTGGCAAATTCTCCAAAACTCCGTATCCAGTCTTAACCACAAACAATGCTCTCTCGACAGACAAAGACAAAGCTGACGCCTTTGCTGACCACTTACAACAGATTTTCACTCCAACTGCGCTAGATCACGCCCCACACGCTGCAGATACTCTCAACTTACCATCACCACTCCTTCAACCGAACCTTCACCATGCCTTATCCCAAAATACACCTATCTTGGCCCCTATCACCGTACAGGACATAACTCAAGTCACTCAAAATAAACGCAACACAGCCCCCGGCTTTGACAATATCACTTACCGCCATATTAAAGAATGTCCTATACCATTACTAGTATTACTAGCTACTATATATACCTTTATCTTACGCACTGGATACTATCCTTTGCCCTGGAAAACATCCAAAACGTTAATGTTTCCAAAGCCTAACAAGTCTCCTCAGGATATTACGTCATATCGACCTATACAACTAACCTCTACACTTAGCAAGATCTTTGAACGTATACTAATCAATCGCTTACATGCTTATCTGAACGACCACAATATCATTCCTTTCACACAAGCTGGCTTTAGACCATCCTTCTCCATAAATGATCAACTTCTCCGACTCACAACTCTTATCACGGAACACTACAATTCAAACCAACCTTCTTGTTTAATCCTCTTTGACTTAGAAAAAGCTTTTGATAAAGTGTGGCATACTGGACTTATCTATAAGCTACTACACCTTCGATTGCCCATAGTATACATTCGACTCATCTATAATTTCATTACTAATCGACTGGCATACATTTCAATCCATGACTGTTTATCTCATCCCATTTTTCTTCTTTCCGGTGTACCACAGGGCTCAGCTTTGTCGCCCTTATTGTACCTTCTCTATGTCTCAGATATGCCTCGACTGCCCGAACATACTCATTTATTTCAGTACGCTGACGATACGGCATTCCTCACTCTTGCTACAACCATTCAACAGATCAACCTTCTCCTTCAAACCGCAATAGATCGCTTTACATCCTGGTGTACTAGATGGAGACTTACAATAAATGCGGCCAAAACTCAAGCCATAGTGTTTTTACCACGTGGACGTTACTCTAGAGTTCATCGAAATCAACGACTGCTCACCTTACACGTTGATCACGTTCCCATCCAACCACGTCACACAGTTACCTATCTAGGTATAACATACGACCGACACCTAACTTGGACTAAACACCTGGAACATGTCACTCTTAAAGCATACAATAGGCTGAATTTGTTAAAGCGCTTGACAGGTACTACCTGGGGCCTTCGACCGCACACCATTCTAAATACTTATAAAGTGTACCTACGTCCAGTCTTAACATATGGCTTTACCGCATGGGTAGCCGCTTCACCTAAATTCTATAATAAGCTGCTAATCCTTGAACGCCACGCTTTTCGCATCGCCTTCCGCATCCGATTACCTAGCCCAACTCAGGATTTATACCGCCTTATTTCATTCCCAACTTTGCAATATCACATCGAGAAACTTCGCCTTACCTATATCAGTAAACGCCTACACACACAGCATCCCTTACTTCAAGACGCAATGCATCATCTCGCACTCCACCCTACACCACACCGACATTATCATCCTCCATTATCGCTACTGTTCACCCTATACCATTATACTTTACCGCCCGACGATCCCTTATTATTAATCATTGGAGATTACATTCTTCATGAACATCTTCCTTTCATTCATCCATCTTTTCCTGCACAGTAATTCCCTTTGTGTCTAACTTGGGCTCCCTTCGTCTCTCATTATCGCCTAGAGCTGCCCCTAGGCAGAAGATGACTTCATTTGTCTCACTAACAGAACCTATGTGTTGTCCTGTGTAACGCACCTCGCTTCATACTTCATCTCCATTTTACATGTTACATTTTAACAATTACCTTGCATTATCTCTCTCATCATAGTGGCTGCCGTTTTCTCCATGTTTCAACATCATTTGTTATTTCGTTACTTTCGCGATTATGAAGTTCTATTATTATTATTGTTATTGTTGTTATTATTGTTATTATTAGATGGTATTATTATCTTATGTTCCATTGTTTACTGTGTATGCATATAAATAACTTTTATGTAATGTGTTCACTATGTATAAATATGTTTCTTCTCCTTTCCTTCCACACCTCATGTTAAGGAACGAAGTTCCTTAAGTCCAATCCATTACACGATTATGAACTCGATAAGATAACGCAATAAAATAAAATCTCTTAGCTCACCACTCTCTTTCCCATAGATCTCCTTTCTTCGTTCCCAGCCCGCACCTCAAAGAGGGCGTAACTCTCTTCCAGGTAGCTAGTCACTACGACTAGCACTAAAAAAAGGCGCTGACGAACTGGCCACCTGGAATCTCTAACCAGGTAAAAAAATCGGGTATCCGTAGCTGGCGGAGAAAAATAACCAAGTCACTTAGGTATTCCATCCCCATTGGTTTATTTTAGTCGCGAACATCTTATACGGTTGGATTACTTGGCTCTTTGAGTACAAGGAAACAACCGTCGAGTTGATTTAAAGCCTCCACGGAGGCTACCACTGATTTGATCTTACACTGTTGACGACCTTGCATATTCTTTTGGTTTCACGATTTATTTTTTACTCTCCTCTTCGGAGGAAGAGTCAAGCGAAATTAGTTGACGACTTAGGCATCTCTACTGGTTACCGATTACTTTCTTTTGCTTCCTCTTCGGAGGAAGCAGATTAATACCTTACAAACTTAGAGCATTGCTCTAAGAACAAACCATTTAAAAGGTACACCGCTACCCTTCTTTGTGGCAAGCTGGCGCCATCTCCTACTTTAAGTATAAAGATGGTCTCTCAGAAGACACCACTGAAATCTGAGAAAAAGGCCCAATCATCCAAGATTCCTAATACCAGGGGCAAAATAATAAGATCAACATATAAACCAGGAGACTTCCTTGTGCCTTTAGGTAAAACCAAGCAAACGACCGCTCCAGCGAAGTCAAAATTGAAAACACCCACAGTTAAACAAACAAGTAATTCGCAGCCATCAACGTCGACTAACACTGAAGACATGGATTTCACAGTAGTGGGAACACTTAAGGGGCGTAGGTCTTCTTTGGAAAATCTCAACAACGCTGAAAAACTATTTAATAGCACTCAAGAATATCCACCTCTTCCCACTAGCAATAAGTTCGCTGTTTTGTCATCCGAACAAACAGACAATACTAGTGCCAGTAACAACACTGCGCCGAATAACAAGCCCTCCAGTTTCAAGCCCCCTCCAATTTTCATATACGGGATTACGAACACATATACCTTTATAAAGACCTTATCACGAGCATTGAAGGAGCCTCCCTTAGCACAGCCCAATAAGGAGCGCATTCGACTTCAAGCAACTAACAAAGATGATTACAACTCTATCAAGACGTATTGCGAACAGACAAAGACTGAATATGCCACAGGAGTAGCAAAAAATGAAAGGCCCATTAAGGTAGTTGTTCGAAAACTACCTATTGACACTGAACTAGACGATCTGAAGGATGAATTCCTCCGACTGGGCTATAAACCAACAAGTATCCACGAAATGTCTCGCAACAGTAAAAGGGATAACACAGAAGTAATGATTCCACTGTTCCTCGTTGCTTTAGAACGAACTGCAGCTGTTAAAGAAATATACGCTAAAAACACCTTGCTTCATTACAGGGTTCAAATTGAACCTTACAAGCCTCCCTCAGTCTTGCAATGTTACAGATGTCAAGGATTGGGGCATTCGCAAGACACTTGCCAAGCCCACCCGAGGTGTCTCAAATGTGGGCAATCACATCTTACACAGTCATGCACTAAACCAGACACATCCACACTCGCCACCTGCGCAAACTGTCAGGGAGATCACCCAGCAAATTACCGAGGCTGTCCGGTATTTAAATCCTACTCAGAAGCTCTCAAATTGCCGGTGCAACAACCGAACAAACACCCAGGTATACCTAAGAAAAATTTCCACACATCATCCTCAGAGAAAATTTCCATTCCCACTGCTGATAATACACAACCCGTGACTAAGGATAACAATGATGTTGAAGCTCCCACTTCTTCTCACACCCAACCAGTTACTGCCGTCCAACACGAGAACTCTAACGACGATGTTGACTAAAAATCAGTTCTTTCATTTCTCAAGGGCTTGCATTTCCGTAAAATACTTACACACATTAAACGTGGTATCACACGTTTTCGACAAGCTGCTGACTCAGCTTCCAAGGTTGCAGCAGTAATCGAAACAATAGCGGAAATGGTTGACGATGGCTGTTTCTAAATCCGGCGTCCTACACCACACACTTGCCACGTGGAATGCAGATGGTCTTGAGGGGCAGAAACAAACGCTTCTTCGCTTTCTAACAAAGCATAGAGTTGATGTCATGTTCATCCAAGAAACACATTTTACTGCTCGCATCACTTCTTGGCGCCTATCTAATTACATTGTATACAGACAGGACAGAGTGGGTAGACAGAAAGGAGGATTGCTGCTCATAATCAAAAAGTCATTACCAGTAAGGTCGCTTACAATACCACCACTACTTACTTTAGAGGCACTTGCTGTTGAGCTAATAACTTCAGGAGTTCCATTAGTACTGGTCACTGGGTATAGGTCTCCGGCCACACACTTAGAACCGACTGACTTCGACATCATCGGAAATTTAGGGCCCAAAGTTATCTTAGCTGGTAACCTTAACGCAAAGCATGGAGAATGGAACTCCATTACTCCAAACACTGCTGGAGACGCTTTGCACGAATATCTCCTCACGTCCAACTTTATCATCAGTGCTCCACCAGATCCAACTCATTATCCAAAATTCGGCGGCCAACCTGACGTGCTTGACGTTGCTCTTTGCAAAAACGTATCCTTTAGTATGCATCCATATGTTCTCTCGGACCTAGACTCAGATCACGATCCAGTCATTTTTCATGTCTCCCACCGCAGCATCGCCCACACTGCTCCTATTCTTAAACACATAGAAACTGATTGGGATTTGTTTAAACAAGAATTGAACACACTGATCGACCTAAGAGATCGGCCCGCCACCATTCAGGACATCGATCAGGCAGTTTCTCATATCACTGTAGCACTTCGTACAGCAGAGGCAGCAAGCTCCACTACTACCATCTCTCCAACGCAAACAGGTCAATACGACAGTCTACATCTGCAACTCTATATTCATTTAAAACGTTGGGCTAGACGTCGCTGGCAGCACACACTTCATCCAGCCTACAAGACACTGTGGAATAAACTGTGTGCAAAGATCAAGATGCTGACTCAGGGACAAAACCAACAGTACTGGGAAAATACTTTTCGCAACCTCACAGTAAATGATCGTAAAATTTGGACATACTCTAAATCCTTCCAACGGGCTACTAATGCTTCCAGAGCTAGAGTCCTCCAAGGACCACAAGGACTGACTCAAGACCCTCAGTTGCAAGCAGCTACTTTCGCTGACTCTCTGCAAGCACAGTTCCAGCCCAATAGAGGTCAACTCGATCCTTATTTCCACCAGCACATTAGAACTACCTTATATAGTATACGAACTCAAAACCCTACCCATGGCATCAACCCAGTTACACCTCGGGAAATAGAAAGACACATCAAACGTCTTCCAACAAAGACAGCACCTGGGCCTGATGGTATTCGACCTGAGATACTGAAACATTCAACTCGAAAATTACTGGTCTTTTTGGCTTATTTATTTAATGCCATCTTTCAAATATGCTACTTCCCAAAGACCTGGAAGGAAGCTCGTATCATCACCATCCCTAAACCCGGAAAGAATCCGCTGCTTCCGGAAAACTATCGGCCGATAAGTCTTCTGTCACACTTAAGTAAATTATTTGAACGTGTGTTCCTCTGGAGGTTGAAACATGTCGCCAATAGTGATCTTCTACCCTTCCATCAGTTTGGGTTTCGTGCTCAAAATAGCACTACTACCCAACTCGTACGAGTAGTTGATCATTTAACAGTGGCTTTCAATAGAAAATACCACACCCTTGGAGTATACCTGGAAGTGTCAAAAGCATTTGACAAAGTCTGGTTAGCTGGATTATTATATAAGCTACACACTCAAGGTTTTCCGGATCGTTTTCTGCATTTACTACGTTCTTATCTTATTGGCAGAACCTTTCATGTGTCGGTTGATGGTGTCAAATCCTCGACTAGGCCAATTAAAGCAGGTGTCCCACAAGGCGCTGTACTTTCACCGCTTCTATATAATCTCTATACAGCAGATCTACCGACTTTACCAAACTGCTTTTTCGCAACGTATGCCGATGATACCGCCTTTTTCACAAGTAGTTCACTTGCACAGTGCTACATCTATATGCAACGCCAACTAGACAGTTTTCAGGAATGGGCCAGGCGCTGGAGAATTAAAGTAAATGCCGACAAAAGTTGCGCTGTCATCCACAGTAGAAGACGCATCCGCGCTCCTCGAAATTTAATATATGAGAACGCACACATTCCTCACGCCACGCATGCGAAATATTTGGGTGTGATATTAGATCATGGGCTCACGTTCGCCCCACACATCAAAGATATAAAGCAACGAGCATTACGGAAAATCTCGGCATTGTACCCCATTTTTCGATGCAGTTCGCTCTCTCATGAGGTCCGCGTGCACATATTCAAGATGATAGTCCTGTCCACACTTTCTTATGCATGTCCTGCCTGGCAACATGCTTCTAATAGCCATCTTCAAACACTCGAAAGTGTGCAAACGAGAGCCGGTCGCATCATCACTGGTCAGGACAGATATACGCGCAACAGACAAATTCTGGAAGATCTAGAGCTGCCTCCTGTTAGAGAAGTTCTACGGCATCTCCATCATAAGTTCTGGCATACTTTACCAAGACATGTTAATCCAGCTATAGCCACCATCGGCACCGAATACGCTTTACGAAATGTTCATCGCACGCCACGCATTTAATATCTTTCCATAGCTTGTAATAACATTATCAGCTACTTTGCGACAGTTGCAGATGTAGACCACCAGACATAATAAAACAATAGTAATACCCAACTAGCCACCTGCACATCTATATATATTCTTTATGTCATCGTATCCATGGAGTCAGGGGCTTCGGCCCGATACTCTTCACAAAACTTCACCATTACCGTGACCGTGACCGTGACGCTGACATACTTACCCAGAGCTTTGCTCTAAAGCGCCACTGAGTAAACAGTGACGATTTTTGAGAAATTCCTTCCTTCCTTTTCCTGATCCTGAGCTCTTTCTCTGTCTCTTTCGTGGCGAACCGTTTGTCAGACTGATCTAGCCAAGGGCAGCCGGTTCTACAGATCGAGATAGGGGACTTGCTCCCCCTGGACAACTATCCGAACGGGTTGTCCCACCTTTACATCAGTACACTTCATTGTCACTCTCATTACATCGGTTTGAGCGCAGCACACACAAGGCTTGTGCCAGGAATTGGCGTTTACAATGACCGACTCAGGCTCAGCTCGTGGACCATCTCTGGAATGTCGACATGGAGGATTACCGCCAGTCTTCGCTAGCCCATCTGCTCCCTCCACGAAGGTGGAGAAGCGGAAGGACTATGTTGAAAGACAACGACGAGCTTCAGAACGCTCGACTGCCTCCACTGTGTCAACTGCTTCTCACAGATCTCGATCCAGGTCTCCACGGAGCCAAACTAGATACTCTGATAGGGTCAAGAACTCGTCTCCCGCTAAGAAACACCATACCGCTAACGAATCAGAGTTATCCGACATGGACGCAGAAAATTCCACCTCATCGCGGCGAACATCAGCAACCAATATCTTACCAAATCAACCATCTACATCTGTTTATTGTTTCTTACTACAGAAATACGATCCTAAGTATTCAAACGAAAAGTTCATCATCCTCCAACTTAGGAAATATTTGCCCAGCCTTCCACTCCAGGAAGTTGTAAAAACGCGAAACGGGTACATATTGAAGTCCACCGAGCCCGATTTCCTCACGACAGTACGCAATAAAGCATCTTTTGAAATCTTTGGTACCAACGCCATTATTACGTCTCTAACTTCTTCTCGACGGAAACAGCCACCTCCACCTAGGCGCCCTCCAATGCTCTCTGTCGTGATTCGAGGAGTTGATCCCACGTACTCCGACGAGGAAATCCAAGAAGAACTGCAATATGAAGGGCATACCATTAACAAGGCCATTCGTATTCGCAATAACACCGGGCCAACCTACATGGTTAGAATTCTCACTTCCAGTCAGGACACTATCGATACTCTTCTCACTCAAGGCGCCCTCATATACAAGCGACGACATAGGGTCGAACCTTCTCGTTCACCTGCACCCTTACCCCTTCGTTGTGAGCGGTGCCAAACCTATAACAGCCACGCAACGGCTGACTGTAAAAATGCATCTGTCTGTGATTACTGTTCTGGCCCACATCATACGCGCCTTTGCCCTAACATGGAACTCCCGCCTAAGTGTCCCACCTGTCAAGATAGACACCCCGCCTACAGCTATAAATGCAAAAGCAAACCAAAGCCTGATGAAACGCATCCAGAATTAGTTGCTCCTCTCCATACCCAGTCTGCATCCACCAACACTGAAAAACATGTTGATGATCCAGTCACGGTAGGCAAACTATTAGAATTTCTTACCCTTGCACTCCAGAATATACATCCTTTTAATCGTCAACACGTTCTTCACCAGCTTACACTTGCAGCCAAATTAATCTTCAACGTCTCTCTATATGCTACATATTCAAATAACTATGTTCATTTTCATACTACACGACATGAAACAACTGTTTAACCTGTGTATCATCATGGATCTGTCATTCTTATTCTTAAATATCCGATCTCTTCCTAAAAACAAAGTTCTTTTCCAGACTCTTTTACTTGAAGAGCATATTACAGCCTTCCTTCTGAACGAAACTTTCCTGTCTCCTGCCGCATTCCTAACTATACTTTAATTCGTCATGATAATCCACTACCGGCATTGCGAGCTAACGGCGGAGCTGCTATAGGCTTCCGACACACCATCCCATTCAGGCAACAACAATGTCCCGTATTACATTTACCAGAGCATGTCATTACCACTCTATATTTTAAAAACATCACGATCACTTTGCTACGCTCTACATCAGACCAGGCAATCCAATTCCTCTGGATTTCTTCTCGCATATATCCACTACCTATCGCCACTATATAATACTCGCAGACATCAACTTCCATAGTCGCTCCGCTCAAGACTGCACTCGTTTTACAGATTTCATCACGACTCATAGTACAGGAGTTATTCTTGATCTTCCAGCTGCCACTCGCCCAATATCGAACACCACACCGGATATTGCAATTACTTCTAATACGCTCAGCACACATTGCACTATCACCGTCCTTGATTTACTGGGTAGCGATCATGCCCCAATTAAACTGACATATCATACAGGTCTTGCTCATCAACAACACCAACTGCCAGCCCGTCTCTCACCCCGGTACGATAAAGCCGACTGGCAGAGTTACCGCTCTTATCTTTCCACCGCTATTGCATCTTACCAAGCGCCCAATACTTCAGACGAACTCACTACTCAAATTGACCATATTACCTCTGCTATTCGACAAGCCTCTGCTCTTTACATACCACAAACAGAATCCATACCATACCGTCCAAAACTACCACCACAGTACCTTTCTCTGATCCGTCAGTCAGGGCAAGCTTATCGTGAATATCTCCGTACACGAAACCCGGATACTCTTCATCACCACAATCAGCTACAAAGAACTGTTCGAAATTACCTCATAGCATATCGCCAAAGGCAGTGGGTGAAAACCTGCAACCACCTTGCTGACACAACTCATCCCACGGTGTACTGGAAGCGTTTTAACGCTTTGTGTGGTAAGTTTTCGAAAACCACGTATCCTCTTCTTGTCGATGGAAAACCGTTACACTCTGATTTGGACAAAGCAAACGCTTTTGCTGCACACCTTCAAGGCATATTTACACCACCTGCACAAGTTCATGTCTCCCGTTCTCATCCTGTTACCAGCATAAATACGGACATACACCACTTTCAGCCAGACGCCAATCATACTCTTCCACCGCACGTTCTAAATGTCCCCGTTCAGTCGGAAGAAATCACAGCTGTGGTTCAGCGTAAGCGAAACACTGCCCCAGGCTTCGATGGAATAACTTACCGGCATATCAAAGAAAGCCCTCTTGCACTACTTCATCTTCTAGCACTTATCTTTACGTTCATTCTTCGCAGTGGCTTCTACCCTACTGACTGGAAAGTTTCAAAATGTCTAATGTTTCCGAAACCTAACAAACCTCCAAGTGCCGTTTCCTCTTACAGACCAATCCAACTAAAGTCCACATTCAGCAAAATCTTTGAAAGGATCATCGTTAAAAGATTACATCCCTATTTAAACGATAGACATCTCATTCCTACCCATCAAGCTGGTTTCCGCCCTGGTTACTCTATTAATGATCAGTTGCTCCGTCTCACGACGCTCATCACCAACCATTATAATCTGCTTCAACCATCCTGCCTTCTTATGTTTGATCTCGAAAAGGCATTCGATAAAATGTGGCATTTAGCGCTCATTTACAAGCTAGTCAGACTCCGACTTCCTATGACTTATATACGACTCATTTATCATTTTCTTGTTTGCCGTCTTACTTACGTTGCCATAAATTCTGAGCTTTCACATCCCATTTTTCTGCTCTCTGGCGTCCCGCAGGGATCTGCTTTATCACCTCTGTTATATCTACTTTTCGTTGCTGACTTTCCAGACCTACCACGCACTGTCCATCTGTTTCAATACGCCGACGATACAGCATTTCTTGCTCTCTGCCGCACCATTCCGCAAATCAATATCGCACTTCAGGGAGCTATCAATCGTTTTACACACTGGTGCCGAACATGGAACTTAACAATTAATGCCGGTAAAACGCAAGCGATAGTTTTCATCCCGCCTCGTAAAAGCACAAAAGTACATCGAAATCCAACACTCCTTTCATTACATGTCAATGATATACCACTGCACCCTAGCAAAACTGTCACTTATCTTGGCCTCATTTTCGACCATCATCTCACTTGGACCCCTCACCTCAACTCTGTTAAAACTAAGGCTTATAATAGACTAAATCTACTCAAGAGACTAACTGGAACTACTTGGGGTCTCTCTTCCCGGCTTGTTCTCAATACTTATAAAGATATCCTTCGGCCAGTATTTACTTACAGTTTTCCAGCCTGGATGTCCGCACCACCATCCTATTATAACAAGCTTGCAGTTCTTGAGCGCCATGCTTTTCGCCTTGCCCATCGTATTTCATTACCTAGTCCCACCCGTGATCTATACTCTCTCATTACATTTCCTATTCTTAAATTTCACTTAGAAACTTTACGCAGTAACTTTCTCACTGATCGCTACTCCCGTCACCACCCCCTGCTTCTCGACACTATGCACTACCTTTCACTGCACCCGTGCAGACCTCGTTACTACTATACCCCTTTGCACCTTTTTTTTCCCTCACTACTGCTACACATTACCCCCTAATCATCTTGACCTGGAACTCCTGAATGAATATCGTATTCATGCTCATCTCTCTCACATATTTCCTTCATATACTGCACAGTGATCTTCCTTTGTGACTAACAGGGCTCCCTCTGTCTTCATCAGCCTAGCGTCGCCCCTAGGCAGAAGATAACAGCATTTGTTCATTTAACTTTTCCCTCGTGTTGTGACGTGCTTGCACTTCATTCCATCCTCCATGCCCATCTCATCTATCAATATATATAACTATCATACTTCATCGTCTTTGTTATGTATCTAGTACTATAAGTTTTTTCTTTTTCTTTTGCTAATTTTCTTATCGTACCTTCAATATGTTTTCTTGTTTTGTTGTTATATGTTTATATTATTACCTTTTCCTCTACCTGTATGTATGATTATGATCACAAAGATCATAATGTCCGTTTATACTATATGTATATTATGTTTTTAATAAATGATGCAATAAAATAATATAACTGTAGAAAATGTAACCTATACATCCCTTAGATCCTCTCCCAATATACGGCTTCCACCCTTTGCCTCAATATCCCATTCCTAAAAGAGGGCGTACCCCTCTAAGAGGTTGCTAGCTTCCGAGCTAGCTAAAAAAAAAAAAAAACTGGCGCTGACGGAACTGGCCACCTGGAATCTCTAACCAGGTTAAAAAAATAGGGTATCCGTAGCTGGGGGAGAAAAATAATCAAGTCCCTTAAGTATTCCATCCCTATTGGTTTATTTTAGTCGCGATCTTCTCATATACGGTTGGATTACTTGCCTCCTTGAGGTTGAGAAAACAACCGTCGAATTGATTATAATCCTCCACGGAAGTAAACAGACGTACTTGAATCTAAGTTGACGACCTTGCTATTTCTTTGGTTTTTCGATTTACTTGATTCTCTCCTCTTCGGAGGCGGAGCTACTGGAAATCAGTTGTGTGCTATTTATCGCTTTATCTTCTAACCGCTTATTATTACTCAATTTTCGACAAGGCAGTACTTCAGGAGTTTCTCTAATGCCGGGCTCTGATCCGCCGGACCGTCGAGTTGAAAGGCATAAACTACCGCCAACTGTTATGGGTCCACCAATAGACCGCCCACGGGCGCGTGCACGTACAGCATCTCATTAATCTACCTCTAGCCTCTCACCAACTCGCGAACCAAACAGAGACCGTTCACGCTCACCTAAAAAGCTTAGATATACTGATGCTTTGCGCAGTCCTCCTAGAACCAGTACAGCCAGCATCCAACTTCAATCTACGCCATCCACTTCAGAAGATACTATGGACATTGTTCCTACTCTAATTTTTACAATTCTATTTACTAATCTTCCTGCTGAGTTCATGGACATCAAAAAGTTTTATCAAAAACTAATACGTTACTGTTCTAGACTGGATCTCCAACAATTAAACAAGACCTCGAACGGAATCATCCTAAAAACAAAAAAAAATCCGATCTTTATAAGCATCTCATCTATAAAGTGGGACCAGCAATGTTTGGCGTTAACACGAAAATTCAACTCCTTAAAAGTCCTCATATCAATACACCACCTCCGCCTCGGCGTACTCCATTACTCTCTGTAGTTATCCGTGGAGTTGATCCTACCTATACCGGACAAGACATACTAGAGGAACTAAAGCAAGATGGGATTCATTCTACTAGAGCTCTCCGTATTAAGAATGCTAATGGTCCTACATACATGGTCAGACTACTAACAGATGATCCAGCACTGGTAGACGATCTTCTAAATAACGGTGTCTACATCTACCGTTGCCACCATCGGGTGGAGCCTTCGCGCACACCCCCGCCTCTCTCACTACGGTGTGAAAATTGCTTAAATTATAATGCGCATCCAACGAACAAATGCACAAATCCTGCCGTCTGCTCCCACTGCAAAGGAGATCATAAAATAAAAGAGTGTCCTAAGCTCAACGAACCCTCCAGATGCAACACTTGCGACGAGGAACATCCAACTTACTCCTACAAGTGTAAGGGCAAACCTAAACCACTTCCAGATAAGCCCGAGACTGTTGTACCTCTACGCATCCATATGTCATCACGTCCGACTAGTACCACAGCGACCACACAAACATCTTACTTACCACTACCTACTGTGGAAAGTATTTTGAAGTTCATCACTATCGTTCTACAAAATGCATTTCCCTTCCAGCGTGAGGCTATTCTAAATCATGCAACCAAAGCCGCCTTCGATATATTCCAGCTCCACATGGCAGCTACATATTCCGGACTCTCAACCTACTTCCATTTTCATACAGACACCCATCATGGATAGTACAGGTCAGAGAAGGACGACTATTACATCGCTATTCTGCAATATTCGTTCGCTAATTACTAACCGAGTTCTCCTAGAAACTTTAGCAACTCAGCACAATGCAGATAGCATCCTTCTTAATGAAACCTTTCTAAAACGATCTGACCGCTTCTATCTTCCACGTTATCATCTCATACACTCTGAATTGCCACAAAACATCGCACGTGGTGGTGCAGCAATAGCCGTTAAGCATTCTATTCCACGGCGCCATATCATACCACCTTCTCCCGGGCAATATCCCGAACACGTCATACAGACGCTCTATTTTCCAGCTACTACTATTACCATCGCCACCACCTATGTTCGATCTACACAGCCACTTCCGTATCGGTTTCTGACATACTTAGATCTCAACTTTAAAACATACATTTTCATAGCAGACATCAACTACCATTCTCGTACAGCAGCTCAGAAACAACGCTTTCATGATTTCCTCCAAACTACTCATAGTTCTTTACTGCAGCTGCCGCATCCTACTCGTCCGGAAAGCGACACTAGTCCCTACGTGGCAATCATTTCCAATAATCTGTTACCACTAACTACTATAGATGTCCTTGGTTCCATAGGTAGTGATCATCTCCCAATACTTCTCTCTTTAACTCCACGTCTGACATCCACTGCATCTGCATCACCACGCACACCCAGATATAACTTTAGCAAAGCTCGGTGGAATCAGTACAGCACTTATATTACCGAAAATCTGCCGGCTACTGCACCTACTCTCACAACAGTTCCATCTATTGAAACACTCTCACATACTCTGACTGACATAGTCTCTCACGCTACGGATTACGCAGTTTCTAAATGTACCACCAAATCATCTAGACCTCGTTTACCAGCACGCGCCCTCGATTTTCTCCGGCGCTCACACGAGTATTTAACAGAGTTTCGTCGCACACATGACCGCCGATTTCTTCTTCTCCATCGTAAATTCCAACGAACGGTACAGAGCTACATAGTAGCCCGCAAACGACTAGACTGGCGTGTCTCCTGTAATGCTTTACGCCAAGAAACAAATCCTACTAAATTCTGGAATACCTTTAAACGTCTAACATTTCAGGAACAGGGCCCACAATACCCCACCAACGACGGATGAAGAAAAGGCAGCTGCTTTCGCTACATATCTTGAGGGAGTCTTCACTCCACACACTACACCTTTGTTCACTTGTCCTACAGATACCCATATCTCACACGCTTGTTCTCTAGTGCAGCCATCATTTCAACCTGATTTCAACTACCACCTCGATCCCACAAATCAGCTCACTGCTCCAATAACATCAGATGATATTACAGCTGTTCTTAAATGCCGTCGCAACACAGCTCCGGGGGCAGACTCAATTACGTATCGTCAACTGCTTAAGGCACCTGTGACGTTTCTAGTCTTACTTGCTTCTTTGTATACAACTATTTTATCTACAGGCTATTTTCCAACTACATGGAAACTTGCTAAAATTGTGGTCTTTCTAAAACCTCGCAAAGATCCAACTGCTGTGTCATCTTACAGACCCATTAGCCTTACTAACGTGTTTAGCAAGACACTAGAACGCATTATGGTAAAACGGCTACATCACTATCTACAAATCACGAACAAACTACCAATTATTCAAGCTGGATTCCGTCCACCCTATAGCACTGCTGATCAATTACTCAAACTTTCTACACTACTTGTCAACCATTTTAATAAGCGTTTACCATCTGTTTTGATCTCATTTGATATGGAAAGAGCGTTTGATACTGTTTGGCATGAGGGGTTAATTTACAAACTCAAACGTCTGCTTCCTCACAGCTGTGTCCGATTAATAGCCAATTTTCTACATCAGCGCCAGGCTTTCGTTCAGATCAACAGGGCAAAGTCACGCATCTTTCAACTCCGTGCCGGTGTGCCTCAAGGATCTGTTTTATCTCCTCTATTATATATTCTTTATGTAGCCGACATGCCTCAACCTCAGCCCCCACTATATGCCTTACAATTTGCTGATGATACCGCTTATCTCGCATTGGGATCTTCTGTGGATCGCATTAATCAGCTCCTACAACCAGCTTTGGACAAACTAGTTACATGGTGCCTGAAATGGAAGCTCAAGCTGAATTCAACTAAGACTCAAATGACTCTCTTTGGGCTCAAACGGAATAAATACTGTAAGAGTCGCAATCCGCAACGTCTACATTTAACCCTTTTTGACTCTCCAATCCCAATTCAAAACAGTCTCAAATATCTGGGAGTAATATTCGACAAACATCTTACTTGGAAGCCTCATCTAAAACAATTGGAAGCTAATATCCGGCGCCGTTTGAACCTTTTACGAAGCCTTAAAGGCACCACGTGGGGTCTTAATACAAAACTTCTACTGCTAACATATAAAGTCTTCGTACGCCCAGCACTCACGTATGGACATCTTGCCTGGTTATCAGCAGCACCAACTTACTATGAACGTCTGAAAGTTCTCGAAAGACATGCCTTACGTCTGGCCTACTCTCTCGCTTTCGATACTCCCACTGCTGAAATATATCGTCGTGCGCAATTTCCAACTATTTTGCCACACCTCTACCATCTACGCCGACGCTACATAGCGACACGAATCCAATTGGCACATCCCATTGTCCATGAGCTGTTAGACCAAGTTCCTGCTGTACCACGCTATGCCTACCCAGCACTGGATCATCTGTTAGCAATATACGAATGCACCGAAGCCATAGATCAGTATAATCCTGACCGCCGTATCTACCACCGAAATCCACATATATATTGCTCATAAGCTCCGCACATGTACCCAAGAAACATTTTAACACAATAGCCACCTCTTACACATCCTCGTCAACTTGATTTGCTATTAGTTTCTTATTTCAATCCACATTATTCTATAGCCTGAAATCATTCTCCATGTCATCTAATTCAAAAAAGTTGAAAATATCTCTGGCCACAGAGAAGGTGTTCCCTTCTACGTCCCGCCCGTCCATTGGATGGGAATGAAACTCTTGTTAAAAAAAACTGGCGCTGACGAACTGGCCACCTGGAATCTCTATTCAGGTAAAAAAAAATAGGGTATCCGTAGCTGCCGGAGAAAAATAAACAAGTCCTTTAGGTTTTCCATCCCCCTTGGTTGAATTTTATTCGCGAAAATCTGATATACGGTTGGATTACTTACCTCATCGAGATAAAGGAAACAACCGTCGAATTGTTTTGTGCCTCTACGGAGGCGGACACACTAACTTGATTTTATCTTTAGACGACCTTGCTATTCTTTAGGCTTAACGAATTCTTTTGATACTCTCCTCTTCGGAGGCAGAGGTAGTTGAACAAACCAGTTGACGACTCAGGCATCTCTACCGGCTAAAGATTACTTTCTGTGCTTCCTCTTCGGAGGAAAAGCCATATCATTATTAAAGTAAAACCTTAGAGCAGCGCTCTAAAAACATATCTTTTCCTAAGTACTCCACTACCCTCCTTAGGGGTAACCTGGCGCCATCTCCCACTTTCGCTATCAAGATGGCTTCTCAGAAGACCCCAGTCAAGACAGAGGAAGACACAGCCATCCCAAAATCCTAGTATCAGGGTCAAAATAATAAGATCAACGTATAAACCGGAAGATTTTCTTCTGCCTTTAGGCAAAAAGAAACAATCAACCGCTCCAGCGAAGCAAAAAGTGAAAACGACAACTACACTTAAACAATCAAGTGATTCGCAGCCATCAACGTCCCATAATACTGACGATATGGATTTCACAGTGGTGGGAACACTCAAGCGACGAAGGTCTTCTTTGGAGAACCTCAACAAGGCAGAAAAAATAATTAATAGCACCCAAGAATATCCACCTCTTCCCACCAGTAATAGGTTCGATATTTTGTCACCTGAACAAGCAGATAATACCAGTACCAGCAACAACAATGCACCGACTAACAAGCTCTCCAGTTACAGGCCGCCTCCGATTTTCATATACGGAATAACAAACACATATACATTTATAAAGACCTTGTCGCGAGCATTGAAGGAGCCTCCCTTAGCTCAGCCCAATAAGGAGCGCATCCGAATTCAAGCGGCTACCAAAGATGACTATAACGCTATCAAAGCTTATTGTGAGCAAATGAAAAATGAATATGCCACAGGAGTAGCAAAAAATGAAAGGCCCATAAAGGTAGTTGTCCGTAAACTGCCTATTGACACCGAATTAGATGACCTGAAGGAAGAACTTACACGAATAGGCTTCAAACCAATAAGTGTCCACCAGATGTCTCGCAAAAGCAAGACTGATGATAAGAAAATACTGATGCCACTGTTCTTGGTAGCTTTGGAGAGAACTGCAGCTGTTAAAGAGATATATGCAATTAATAACTTTCTGTACTACAAGGTCCAGATCGAACCTTATAAACCTCCTTCAGTGCTGCAATGTTACAGGTGGCAACGCTTGGGGCATTCTCAAGATACCTGCCAAGCTCACCCGAGGTGTCTCAAATGTGGACAACTGCATTTCACACAGTCTTGCAGTAAACCAGACACATCAACACCCGCCACTTGTGCAAATTGTCAGGGGGATCACCCGGCAAATACCGTGGTTGCCCGGTATTTAAGTCTTACTCTGAAGCACTAAAATTACCGGCACAGCAGCCGAAGAAACACCCAGAAGCACCCAAGAAAAATTTACAAGAACCAACGACAGAGAAAACCTCCATTCCCACTTCTGTTCATAACCGGCCAATGACTACAGATAATGATCCTTAAGCTCCCATTTCTTCCAACATCAAGACAACTTCTGCACTCAATCAAGGGAACTCTAAAGAAGATCTGGACTTAAAGTCCGTTGTTTCCTTCCTCAAGGAATTACCTTTCCGTAAAATAATAACTCATATTAAACGTGGGATTACACGATTCCGACAAGCAGTCGATTCAGCTTCTAAGGCTGCAGTTGTAATAGAATCTATAGCGGAAATGGTTGACGATGGCTGCTTCTAAATCCAAGGTTCTCCATCACTCCCTTATTCTTGCTACGTGGAATGCAGATGGTCTCGAAGGGCAGAAACACCTACTTATTAGATTTTTCATCCAACATAAAGTTGATATTATGTTTGTACAAGAAACGCATTTTACTGCTCGAATCACTAGCTGGCGCTTACCTAACTACATTGTGTACAGACAGGATAGAGTGGGTAGACAGAAAGGAGGATTATTACTTATCATCAAAAAGTCATTCCCAGTCAGGTTGATTACAATACCACGCCTACTAACTTTGGAGGCCCTTGCTGTTGAGCTAATAACTCCAGGCGTTCCACTAATATTGGTCATTGGGTACAGGTCCCCAGCCACACAACTAGAGCCCACAGACTTTGATATCATAGCTAGCTTAGGACCAAAAGTCATCTTGGCAGGAGATCTTAATGCTAAGCATGGCGAATGGCACTCAATTAAACCTAACAACGCAGGGGACGCCTTACACCAATATATCCTAACGTCTAATTTCATTATCAGTGCTCCACGAGACCCGACTTATCATCCAAAATTCGGTGGTCAACCTGATGTTCTTGATGTCGCTATTTGCAAAGATGTATCCTTTACTGTACATCCCTATGTCATCTCGGATTTAGACTCTGATCATGATCCTGTTATTTTCCACGTTTCACACCGCAGCCTCGCACATACCAGCCCTCTCATCAAAACAACAGAATCTGATTGGGATGTATTTAAACAGGAATTAAACAATATGATCGATCCGCGAGATAGACCAGCCACTATTGAGGACATCGAACAAGCAGTTTCTCACGTCACCTTAGCACTTCGTACTGCAGAGGCAGCGAGCACCACCGTCAAAATCTCTTCAACCCAAACCGGTCAATGCGACAGTTTTCATCTACAACTGTATATCCATCTAAAACGCTGGGCTAGGCGTCGATGGCAGCACACACTACATCCAGCATATAAGACACTATGGAACAAACTGCGTGCAAAGCTCAAGATACTGACTATGTGACAAAACCAACAATACTGGGAAGACACTTTTCGAAATGTTACAGTAAATGATCGCAAAATCTGGACGTACTCCAAAGCATTCCAACGTACTACAAACGCTTCAAAAGCTAGAGTCATACAAGGACCCCAAGGACTGACTCAAGACCCTCAGTCGCAAGCGGATATTTTCGCCGACTCTTTGGAAAAGCAGTTCCAGCCCAACAGAGCTAATCTCGATCCTTATTTCCAACAGCACATTCGAACCACCTTATATATCATAAGTAAACAAAACCCTACAGATGATATCACTTTAGTAACACCTCGGGAAATAGAAAGACATATCAAACGTCTGCCGGCAAGGACAGCATCTGGGCCTGATGGGATTCGAACTGAGATACTGAAACACCCAACAAGGAAATTACTGGTCTTCTTAACTTATTTATTTAATGCCATCCTTCAACTATGCTACTTCCCAAAGACCTGGAAGGGAGCTCGTATCATTACCATACCCAAACCTGAAAAAAAACGCTGCTCCCGGAAAACTATGGGCCGATCAGTCTTTTGTCACACTTAAGTAAATTATTTGAGCGTGTGTTACTCTGGAGGCTAAGACAGCATGTAGTCAATAATGATCTCATACCATCCCATCAGTTTGGGTTTCATGCACAACATAGTACTACTACGCAACTCGTACGCGTAGTAGATCACTTAACAGTGGCTTTCAACAGAAAACAACACACCCTTGGAGTATATCTCTATGTCTCAAAAGCATTTGATAAAGTCTGGTTAGCAGGGCTATTATATAAACTATACACCCAGGGTCTTCCAGATCGTCTACTGCATTTACTTCGTTCTTACCTCATTGGCAGAGAATTTCATGTGTCTGTTGACGGTGTCAAATCCTCCTCTAGGTCTATCAAAGCAGGTGTTCCACAGGGCGCTGTACTTTCACCTCTTTTATATACTCTGTATACAGCAGATCTTCCTACCCTGCCACATTGCTTTCTCGCAACGTATGCCGATGATACTGCCTTTTTTACGACCAGTAGCTCTCTTGCACAATGCTACATCTATATGCAAACACAACTAACAATTTTTCAGGAATGGGCAAGACGTTGGAGGATTAAAGTAAATACTGACAAAATTTGTGCTGTCATCCACAGCCGACGACGCATCCGCGTCCCTCGATACCTTATCTATGAGAACGTACACATTCCTCACGCCACCCACGCCAAATACTTGGGACTGACCTTAGACCGTGGGCTAACTTTCGCCGCACATATTACCAACATCAAGCAAAGAGCTTTACGAAAAAACTCAGCGTTATATCCCATCTTCCGCTGCAGTTCCATTTCTCATGAGGTCCGCGTTCACATACTTAAGATGATAGTTCTATCCACCCTCACATATGCATGCCCTGCTTGGCAACACGCTTCATACAGTCTCCTTCGAACACTTGAAAGTCTGCAAACTAGAGCTGGTCGTATAATCACTGGTCACGACAGATATACCCGAAACAGACAAATTCTGCAAGATTTGGAACTTCCTACTGTTAGGGAACTACTGCGACATCTTCACAGTAAGTTCTGGCGTACTTTACCAAGACACATTAATCCAGCAACAGCTAACATCGGCACCGAATTCGCTCTACGAAATGTCTATCGCACGCCACGCATTTAATATCTTTCCAGCGATCGCACTGATATCATCATCTGCTACTCTGCGACAGTTGCCGATGTAGTCTACCACGCCTAACAAAACAATAGTACTACCCAACAAACCACCTGCACATGTTGCATATATCTTTTCTACCATCTAACTCATGGAGTCAGGGGCTTCGGCCCGATACTCTACTCAAAACTTGAAAATTACCGTGACCGTGGCGCTGACGCGAAAAATTTGCTTGTTCATTTTCTTGTTTAACTTTTTGGAAGGGCATAAATAGGCATTCTAAGCCTTTGCCCTATACAGCATTTAATCACACAGATAAGTTTTGTTATATATTGTAAAGTATAGCAAATACCAATATTCTTGGCACCCTTATTTTATTTCGGAACACTTCAAAGAAATTACTTAAAATTGTTCATAGAATCTCCAGTTTTTAAACAGCAAGGCTTAAATCGATGTCACATTCCCAAAGAAATGGAAATAAATAAAATTGGAATAATCTGCAGGGAGTAATCTACACTTCCCAACACCCGTCCAAATTTCTTTACACACATCCTGGATGGAAAAGGAATACTCTCCCAAATCCAATTGTATCAATCAGTATCATATAGGTTATTTATTACATCAAGTTCAAAAAGGTTTAGCGTTTAGGAAAGAATTCAATACGGCTTCGAGAACCACATGACCTCATTGTTTCGGGCGGTGTTTCGATCGAAAGAATTGACAAAACAGACCCGCTCATACCTACCATCCTGAGCTCCGCGGTCGTTTCCGAGAAAAGAGATTGATAGACAGGTATAGACGACTGAAATTGGCAGCGTCTTAAGCGTTCATTCTCCTACCTCCTCCTCAATAAGGAAAAATGTGACAATATAGTAATAAGCCTATAAAGGATTCAGTTGTAAATGCTATTCTGCAACAGGCTCGCAACCACAGGGGGGCTAGGGAGGGCCTGGCACTCCTTAACTTTTCATGTCCCTTTCAGACCTTAAAACAATATGCACAATTTAGATATTTGTAAGAGAATTTTTAATGACTTGGCCGCTCCTAACATATTCATGGCCCCCAAAGCTCTGTGGCTGTTTTCGAGCCTGCTCTGGAAGTGGTGTATCAGCGGACGGGCGTTAGAAGGGTGTAGTCAAAACGTTTTTAGAAATGAAGAGATCGAGAGAAGAAATAATTATGTATATATATATATATATATATATATATATATATATATATATATATATATATATATATATATTAGATGGAGTCTAGTGTTATGCAGGAACGCATTTGGCGCTACCTTAATTTTTTAAAAGTATATTTTTATTCACGTAAATTCATAGAGTGGAATAGGCCTCATAGCGAGTCACTTTTTTTAACTGAAACTTTCTTTTTATTTTCAAGTTGTTAAATAAAAGTGACTTTTTTTTTAAATTTGTCACGAAAAGTTACTTTTTGAGAGGTAAAGTGACTTTCTCGTGTGATTTATGTTTTGCATTGGCAGTTTTTTAAGAAAAAATATAAAAACAAATGGAATAAGGCAGAAACTTGTTACTCGTTACTCTTCTGAAAGCTTCAGTACTTGCTGCCACATGTGAAACAATCAGCTTTATTCTCACTTCAGCTTTTGTTCCTTCTAAAGCACAGTGGACGGTTGCACAGTGTTTTCTTTCTTTAACCATTGCCCGTGAACTCCAAGCGCATTTGCAGAAGCAACCCTACATATTCTCTCACACAAACTGGCACTTTGTGATTCTCAATTCATTTCGATCACGGCAAGCAATTAAGGGGAAAGTACAAATGATTCGTTAGAAGAATCGATTCACTTGTGAAAAGAATCATAATTCATTTGATTCACGCCATGATTCGTTCATAATGATCGAATTGTTCATGGTCGACACAACACTAATACATATATTGTAAAGTATAGAAAATACCAATATTCTTGGCACCCTTATTTTATTTCGGAAAACTTCAAAGATATCACTTATGCCATAATGTCGACGTCACATTGCCAAAGAAATGCAAATAAATAAAATCGGAATAATCTGTTTGAATATAAATCTCTCGGTCTAACGTAAGTTTGTGCTGTACGACCTGCAGATATAAATGTTTAACTTCATTGATTGAATGCTGTAACTCAATACATTTTTCGTAAAATCAAACTATAGGCAGTGTTCAAAACGGAAATACATGTTTCGACCATTAGCTACATTTCATGTTTTTCTTAGAAAAGATGGTAGAACATGACATTCTCAAGATATGTCCAGAGTTTAATTTTTGTCGTTAATGCAGTAGCATATTATTGAATAAATGGCGTATTTTCCCAAAATCAAGAGGTAGTACCATTTAAAATGTTACGTGATTTCTACGTTATTTCCACTGAGAACTTTTATACAAATTTCAAAACACAATTCACCATATAATCAATTTCTTTCTTGCATATTCATTTTCCAACGCGTGACGTCACAATATATTCTTTTGTAATAAGGAATGTTTCAAGTATAAAATTTGTTCTACTAAAGTTTTTAAAAATAAATATTGAGTTGGTACAAAAAATTTTATTTCTTGATTTTGCAACAAATATGGAAACGGAAAAACTTTTTAACGAAAATAAGGTTTAAAGTGAGTTATTGGTTTTTCCGAGGTTAATTATGTACTTAGATTAATTTGTTAGTGTTTCCACGCATAGCGTATTCGCTAATAATCTCAACTTTGGTTTGTGGTTCAATTCCCCGTAGGTATGTACGGTGGTTCGAAATATTTAAAAGTCACTCTGAGTTAAATTTTCCTCAATCACACCAGGATGGTATCTAAAATGATAAGCCCAGGTACCACCCTTACTTAATCATTTATTACTTTCTTTCCAACACCGTGTAGTGTTGTAGCCGAAGTACATTATACCTCGTATGTAACAGCCTAATACCGTCATAGATGCCGAATTCCTAGAAACTAATTTCTTACCCTAGGTTCCTCGTAGGGGTTTTGTGAAATAATTATCCTTTGTATTCGGAGCGATAAAGTTCTTTCCTTGCAGGTAATATGTCAAATTTCTACCTATTTGTAATATTATTACTAGTTTTCCTGTTCTGATTAAAAAAAGAAATGTTTTTGTGCTTTTAGTGAGTAATTTAGTATCAGTGGCGTAGCAGCTGCCCCCGCAACCCCCGCAGTGTGGGGGCCCCAAAGTCTTGCTATCAATAAAGATTTAAAGAAGTAGAACTTCAATCTTACTTCTCTCGGCTTTACAACCCCTTCTCTCTACCCCTTCTCTATACTTTGCGGGGGGGCCCGCAAAAGTGTGATACGCCACTGTTTAGTATGAACATGGTTATTTGTTTAAGTAAATCAGTCATACCAAAATGGCGACCCACGGGACTAATCTGATACCCAAATATTTATCATTCGTCCGGCAAATAAAAATGCAGCTATAATCAGTCCTATTTTCTAAGCTCTTGTCTGTAACTCAAGAGTCCAGTTACCACTCATTATGCACCTTAACCGAGAAAAGACTAATAGTGTTGGCAACGAATCTCCTTTTAGTTATGTCGAGTTGTTGGTATAAAGTCGGTTCTTTAAAAAAAATACAGAATTCGTAGAGTTACTGTAAAATGTTCGTTTCGCACATACTAGTTGGTCAGGCCTACTAGGAAAAAGAAGTAAGATCTATAGAATAGAGCAGGAATTTATAGAATCTAATATAAAATTGCCATAGATGTATATTTGATTCTATTAGTGTACTTAATTGTAATTTCCCTGGTACTGCAGTATGATTCTTATTTTGTCTTCGCCGATACGTGAGTGAAGTTCACTAATTCAACTAATGTTTCTGATTGGAAAAATTCTCACACCAGAAATTAGTGTTGAATTAATTGTAGTTAAATAGGAGAGCATGTTAAACATCGGAAAATTGTGGAAATGAGATATGAATTCTATTCCACTTTGGATTTTATTTTTTCATGTTCTAGTTTCCTTCAAGAATGGTGCCTTTTTTTTCTAATGTTGGAGTTTAAATCAGTTCTTTTGATGTCTTGAAATTATATGAAACTACTTGAACTTTATTTATTATTTCTTAATTTGTATTAATTTAATTTATTATTTGTTAGAAGTACAGAAATAATGAGTGGGCATGTCATGTAGCTCTTCTTGCATTTACATGTACTATATTTTCTGAATATGAAAGAAGTTCATCTAATTAAACTATTATGGAGATTTTTAAGTAAATGAAGCCATTCAAGCTTAACTAAAAATTAATCAAAAGACGAATTTTGTGCTTATTTTTGTTGTGATATCAATTTCTTTTTTTAAAACAAATGTGACATTATGAGAGAGCGAGAAATATATGCCTCAAAACACACGGAATACACTGTAAAACTACCTATGTTCAGCCTAAAATTTACATGGTGTTTTCCACTTGCAGTTCATATTCTTGATGTGTAATCCCTTGCTCTCACAGTACTTCCCATGATTCCACACTACACTGCGTCTTAAATGATCACAACGTAAACCTTCCAAAAGAGCGTTTTTAGTGCATTTTTGTTCTAGCGGAGTAATACAGGAACTTGGATACATCCAGAATACATTGATAATGAAGGGGTAGGAACAGACACACACGGAAAAGCCTTCCATGTTTGTAAACGGTCAACACGGAAAAAATATGATTTATTTTGTCCCATTTCAGGCACGACAAGACTTCGTTGTTGAATATCGCAACAAGTATAACTGCTCATTCCATACAATTGCTCTGCACAGGGATTCCATTATACGGTAGGTCAGTGAGAGACTTTCAGCCGCAAGGGGCAAGGATATCAGAAAGATTCAAAAATGCCTCCTGCTAATACATGGTATACATACTAATATCACATAGAGCCAAAGCATACTACGTGTAATTTGGACAAGTTTAGTTATAGGACCGCATTTCCTTGGATGAACAAGTGCAAAAGCGAATATCTTAAGTTCCTGTATTTTCGTAAATACTCTGAAGCGTGTTATGAGTGAGCTGGAAATAAACAAATTTATGGTAGTTTTCCTACTCCAAATAAGAAGCGAGCCCAACGGAAAACAAGTCTCACTAAATGATTTTTACAAATTCAGTACTCGTCTTACAATTAATGAATTTCATATTGTTCACTGTCAACAATCTTCTGTAAAATTGTTGTTTTGAGTCCTTTGACAAAAGATTTATTTCAATGGAAGCTCTTGGTCTTTACGGAAAATACTTCGTTCCTTAACACTCAAATGTATTAAGGCTGAAGACAATAGGCTACAAATTGTTGAAGAAGATGCATTTCGGTAAAAGAGATTGGCATATTTACAAACTCTAGATAATTACAGAAGGCAGAATTGCTCTATAGTTTACATGGATGACACATATTTTCAGATGTTGCACACCAAACAAAACAAAACTGTTGTGCATTACGATATGCACGTCCTGATTTCTTTACAAAATTTGTGTGAAAAGAAGAATATTCATTACATGTGTTTCCACACAATTCATTTAATGAAGGGCAATGTTTTGTTTCTAAATCAATAACATCATCTAATGCAAACATTCTCTTAATCCAGAGATATTTCTCTAAACCTTTAAAATAAAAGGTTGAATTCTTTGCACATAATTGATATACATGGTTGCGTATAAATGATACAGTATATCCAGTTTTGCTATCCCACGTCAAACCGAGTAAATTTAATGTTGACAATCAATTTGTTTTTGGCAACCTAATGACAATAAATTATATTCTATTAGAGATATTACGAAACAGTGAAAATTTACTGTATCATCACATGCGCTTGGACAAAACTCACAAATAATAAATTCGTGACCAGACATTTTAAAACCTTGAATATCAATAATATACTGATTTATGCATGGTGAAATTTGATTTGTGCGCTGAATAAAGTATAGTGTGATTTGACCAACAAACTGTATTTTTAAAAGATCTCAAGTTTTACGCATAAAGCATTAAATGATATTTCACTATGTTCTTGTTCAAACAATTCAAAAAGTTCACTAAGAGTTTTATCAAGAGATAAAAATTTCACTACAAATGTTCCGGTATTATGAAGATGAGTACAATCCTGAAGAATATTCAATTTGCATTCCACGCATTCAATTGGATTATTATTACGTAAGTATAATTTTATTTTTAATACACAATTCACATTAATATTTCAGCAGTACATAACACACGTGAAACACTACAACGATTTGAATACGTTTTTTCATTCAGAAATGTCCGATTTACCTCTGGCTTTTCTTAATAGAACGTCCAGTAACACAGGGTAATAGTCTGTATCATTTAATAATTCCAGATATGATTCAAAAATTTTTCTCTTGTTAATATTCCAATAGTGTGTGTATTTGCATACAGGTAAAACAGTTTTTCAACATTAGGGTTTGCTAATACTCCATGCACGGGTTTCGAGTGACTTTGGAGGTACATTCATACAATCATGAGCATAGCCATGATAGAAGCCTTCTCTACATCCGTCGCATATTAATGTATCGTTGAAATCCCATTTTTCAATAGCCTTCTTTATACATTCTTGCTCCAGTTTTTGACTATTACAACAACAGTGTAAACTCCAAAATCTTGATGTTCTTGGTAATACAGACAGAGATGCAGGTGGGGTTTCTGAAACTGTTAATGCTGGTGATTCTATGGCGTCAATATCAAATTCTTCATCTGACGATGATTCGTATATTTCCGTTTCAGCATCAGATGATGATGATGCTTCAATATTACTTTTGCAATAATCCTTTTTCTCATACGACTGCATCTTTATATATTCTCTCTCTTATAACTTATAATTAAAGTATCTTCATACCCAGAGGGCAAACACATGCTCACCTTACCGGGCGCCGAAGTTCTTTTCGGTTACTCCGCGCCTTTCACATATGTTACGTAACAATAAGGTCAATCACCTATCCAACCAGCTTTTCACTTTTCCCTATCCATCCTGGTTCCAGAGTTCTTTTCTATTAGTCGGAAGTTTTCTCTAATGTCTACTCGCCGCGGCGCCAAAGATGATTGGTGATGCGTCACCAACTTTCTCTGATGTCACATAGTAATATGGTCAATAACCTACACCAACAGCTTTCACTTCTGTATATCCATCCCTGTTCCAAAAGCGCGCGAAAACCTAAGTCTGCTGACTTTGCTCAAGAAGGGCGTATATGTTCCAGTATCAAAAGCTTTCACAAGTTCTTAAAAACAAGGTTTTAATATAATCACAATCAAAGATTGTTCAACGAGTTGATTAAGAGAGATTCAAAAATACGATGCCTCAAAAATAAGTTCCGCATGAATAAAATTTATCCCCTCTCATCTTTAATATAATCACAATCAAATTTAACAACGAGTATACAATGCATACGAACCCTCAAATACAAGTTGCTATGCAAATGATCCAGTAAAATAAAATAATGCGAAAGAACAAATAATATTGTATAACAGCATAGCTGTTCTACGTTATGTGGATGAGCTTCGTATTACAGTAAAAAGAAATAATTAAGAAGGGGTCCTGCAAAGAAACCATTCTTTACAGGTGTTTCGGGGATTATTCTTTACAGGGGATATAAGGACCAATATATAATCAGGACAACATTCTTTACAGGGGCTATAGGAAATCCATTGGTGCTTTTTACTATACTCACATATAGTGTTCGAGGGAACCATTGTAAGGGTCCTGGATGGGGGCCGTGGTCCCTACACATGGACCATTCTTTATAGGGGGTCATAGGCACCATTACATATGCAGGGAACCAATGGAGGGGTCCTGAACATTACAGGGGCTATAGGAGGTACATAATACCATTATCTTTATATGCTCACACAACAATGTTCGAGGAAATAAAAATACATAAGCAGGGAACCATTCGAACGGTCCTGGGTGCGGCCATGGTCCCTATACAGGGACACTCTTCAGAGAGGCCGTGCTCCTGCGTGGACATATCAAAAAATCAATAACTTCTCACATCAGTCATTCAAACTTTTCAGAAAAAACTTTTAGAAATCATGACAAACTTTCAATTCTCACCTGGTCAATTAACGTCACACGTTTCTCTACCTTGTTAACAAGTCAAAAAACCGTTATTCGAAAGTGTCGGCATCCCTTTTACCACTTCTTAAAAACAACTACTGTCATCTTCGTTAACATTGCGAGGTTCTTCCAGCTCTTAGAATGATTCCAGCCTTATAGTCGCCTTGAGGCACTAAGATCTAAAAATCTATGCGAAAGCACTATTTGTAACCGAGTAAGATAAATCTGAAAGATCGATTCAACTCAGAGGCTAGGAGTATACCCTCCCATTACAGGATATTGCAACAAAGAATCTTATATTTTAATTGTTTTACGAGAAGGAATTGAGTGTAGATTTACTTTCTTATTTTTATTATATTTAACAACGATTCTGGCAGAACAGAGAAGGATGGAATATGTAAACTATTTAGACTCTTATCTGCTGGCGCTCTCAACCTGCGGCTGAGCGGGGAAGAGTCTATTTTCTTCTTGAACGTGGAGTGCACAGTGTTAAATGACATGAAATGAACTCTTTTAAGTTCTACGTCCCACGGTTATGCCGGCTAGGCTAAAGGAGACAGTGATGATAAGAAATGATTTAAATGATGGAATGAAAAAAGTGGGAGGAAACTGGAGATCCCCAAGAAAATCCACGCCCACGGTATTTGTCCACTACGAAGTTCACTTGGCGCGAGCTGTGATCGAACCCAAGACCCCATGCTCCAGAGATGAATGCTCTCCAACTGAGCCACCGCGGCTCCTGTGGAGTATTAAATTTGTTATGTATATATTCTTGAAATTCAGATAAATATAGAGAGGTATAAAATCAGGATATTTTATTTCACATGGATAAAGTGATAAGCAATTGGTGAGTACCTTCAGCGAAACTGATTAGGTGCATGTTGCTGCTTCTTAGGAAAATATTCATTTGGACACTGTTGATAAAGAAAAAGCTAAGGAAGTTGCTAGCACCTCACAGCAAAACATTCATGTGAATGACTGTACTCAGAGGTCCAAAGAACGGGAGTTGTCCTGGATCTGTAAAACCACGCATCTAGAGAAGAAATAACTGCCCGTCAAGAGTGCGTAAAACGTATAGTACCGATTGTGATCCATTTGAGTCGACAGGGATTGGCTTTTCGAGTCAACAATGAGGATGACAGCAGTTTAAATAAAGGGAATATCTTGCAAACATTCGAGTTGTTACGACGTTTTGACCCTTTTTTAAAGAATTATACAGCACCAGGAAATATTACTTGCTTATTCCCAGAAGTTCAAAATGAAGTTATCTTATGCTGCGGTGAGGAGGAAATCGTTAATGTCATTGAAAGTGAACTGAATGCCGCTGGAAAACCCTACATAGTCGGGTTGAGACTTCCCTTAGGAACTAGCATGTGTCCTACCCAAATATCCGTATTTCAGAATCCTGCTGTACTTTCGCAACAATTTTTATAGAGGTAGTTGGCAAGTACTTCAAATGCCTGTAGCCATACTGCCTCTATAAAAATTTTTGCATGAGTACTTTATGATTCTGAAACATGTATTTTTGAATAGAGCCCATATTACTTCCTTAAAAAAGGCTTGACAGAACTATGGTAGATCCCATAGCATAGCTGCTATGGATCTTTAAATTTCATTTTTTTTTTCATGTTTTCAGCAGCCTATAACTTCGAAAGGAAGCATTTACGCACACAGGTTTATCTACACTTTTCGTCTTATTTTGATGTTGTTGGTATTGTTTTGAAACACCCTCTATATATATATACTCCATAGTTCTGGATAACCACAATAACATTTTAAGACACATTTTTCTGACCAGAACAAAATGAATTATTTAATAACTATACTATTTTTGTTACAGTTTCAAGGACCTAACGTCCTTTTCATCAGACATTGAGAAAAGACAGATGACAGCAAATCTTATATCTTCCTCAGCCGTTAGTTAGCATTTTCATTTATATAATTTTAATTGTTGTTTATATATATATAAAATTTTAAATTTGTAATATGTAACAATATCATATAATTACATTGTTAATACATGTTAATTGTCAATGCAATTTTACATTTCTATTGATCTTTATATAAAATAAAATAAAATAAAATAAAATAACAGAAATTTGAAAATATTCAAATTGCACTAATATTCTTATGCATTTTTCTGTTCTATCGCTTCTAATAAGTTCTCCCATTGCTCATGTATATTCATACCACTTGTCCAGTTCATTAAATTCTCCTCTTGTTCTTTCTTTATTCTTCTCGCTTCCTTCCACTTCCTAATAATCTTTCTTTTTTCTCTTTCTAAACCTCTAGCCCCTTCCCAATCTATCATATGTCCCGTTTCTTTCACATGTTTGTAAATAGCATTATTTTCTCTTTTCATTCGACCATCATCTTTATGTTGTTTCAATCTGTCCATGAGCCTTTTTCCCGTCTCCCCTATGTATTTCACGTCACACTCACTACATTTCACTTCATAGACAACTCCTTCTTCTTCCTCCTCTATATTGCATTCCCTCCTTTTCTTTTTCTTCCTTATACACCTCAACAACGTTTCCCCTCCTTTTCTATATGTCTTAATACCTAATTCTCTTAATAACCTCTTTAGCACTTCCGTCTTTTTCCTATGCTCTGAATTCCATATCTCTTTTTATTTTCTTCCTCTTCTTTCTTTTTTTATATTTTCTTTCCTTTTATCTGTCCTATTCTATATCCATTATTTTTAAGATGTGTATAGAAATTTTTCAAATCTTTCTTCTTTCCCTCTTCTTCACTATTGATGTTCTCTATCCTCCTTTCCATGTTCCTAATGAAGTTCTTTTTCCTAGCTTTGTCTACGTCACTTCTCCAGTGACAATAAATACCTGCTCAACACGTTTTTTGATACCAGCTGGTACTTACTTTCTCACCATGCTTCTCTATCTTCATACCCATAAAATTGATGCGTTTATTTTCTTCTACTTCTAATTCTAACCTTATACCTTTTTCTTCGTCTTCTATGAGTGCAACATATTTCTCCAGTTGATCTCTATTCCCTGTCCATATGCCTAAACAATCATCTACATACCTGCTAAAGAAGATTAGGTTTCCCTTTGCTTCTTTTGTCACTTTTTCCTCCCATTTATTCATCACTATGTCCGCTAAAACTGGACTCAGCTTGGATCCAATGCTTAGACCTTCTTTTATCCTTACTAGTCTTTCTCCAATTATACAGTAGCTATTTTCCCATAACGTCTTAAGCGCTCTTAAAACTTTTTATTTTTTCCAGTGACCTTTAACTTTCCCTTCCAGTTCTTCTTCTATCGCCCTTAAAACATAATCTCATTTATACTTGTGAACATGGCTTTAACATCTACACTAAACATTAATATGTTCTCTTGATTCCACTTAATCTGATCTAGCTTGTTTTTCAATTTTTCCGTGTTCTTAAATCTGTATGTCTGTTGCTCTTCTCTGATTTCATCCATTATCTCTCTTAATTTTTCTTCTAGTGGTTTAAAATAGTTACCTCTGTAGTCCATTACTGGTCTTAGCTTAATTTCTTTCTTATGTATTTTAGGAAAACCTTTCATGATAGGAATCCTTCCTTTTTCATTTATCAACTTTCTAAGCCCTTCTTTTTTCCCTTCTTGTACTATCTTCTTTATCACTTCTTCTTTCATGTCTTTGTTACCTAACTCCTCATGTGTTACCTACTTCCTCATGATCACATAGCTCTCCTAGTTTTTCTTGGTACCACCTTTTCTCCATAATTACCAATGCACTTCCTTTATCCGCCTGTTCCACTACAATGTCTTTTCTCTTTCTTAGACTTTTCAGTCCTTCCTTCTCATCTTTCCTTAAGTTACTTTCTTTCTTGTTCATATTCTGTCTAACGATCGATAATGCTTTTTTCCTTATTTTCTCTCTCTCCTCCTTGTCCTTTATATCTGCTATTGCTTGTTCTACTGTGTACACTAATTCCTTTTTGTCCACTTACATATATATACAGTGCGTTCCACGAATAACACTAAAGCTCGTCTCCAGAAGAAACGAAGACAGATAGAAACATGAAACCTTTTGGAACCTTCAAGGAACTTAAAGGGCAACATTATGCTGAGACGGAGAATCCCCCACAAGGGGGGCTAAAGGGGGTTACTGGGGGTAACTCAAAAATTTTGAATAGCAACCCCCATCGTGTGGTACCTCGCTGGAAAAGTAATCGCGTATAGAGACCAGACCGTGTCCACAACAAACTCTAAAGTCTAACGTAGGTCTAGTTCGGAACGAATGCACAATACACATACCACACAACTAACACTATAACAGTATTGCAAATACAAAACATGCAAATTGAACTGAAACCAATAGAAAAGAGAGTACCATAATATTATTAAAAAATCTGAACCCTCCAAGGCTCGAACTCCGGACCGCACGTGTACTGAACCAACACTTTACCATTGCTCTACTGTCGAACTGGTACTCTTACGGACTAGGAGATGTAGTTCATGACGACGAGTTGCCCGTGGTGGCGCTTTGGTGTTGGACACACGTACTTTAGCAAAGCTACTCTGTTTACTTGTGCACCACTATCAGATGTGCTTTTCCGACCAACAGTGCGCTACAGTACAACCCGGAACAGTAGGTCTGAAGGACGTAGACGTGTGTTTGTGCTGGTGCGTTTGACCATCCTACATTGCATACATAATGTGGTCTTTTGAACAGAGAATTTAAATTGCGTTACTGTTTGGTGCTACGAATCGTTCGTACAGTGCAACAGCACGGTTGTTCAATGAACAAAATGTGCGCAACCCAATTAGTGTTTCTTCAGTACGCCATTTATTAATCAAATTCTTTACGACAGGCAGTGTGACCAATGCCCCAAAGCCTCGAAACCCTAGTGTTGATACGGAAGAAACACAGATACAAGCGTTGGCGGAGCTGAATGTGCATCCTCAACAGTCCATAACAACTGTGGCTCAAACGTGTGGTGTGTCACGCACAACGACATACAGAATCTTAAACAAACCTATCCTCCCATCCATACAAACTACATATGGTCCAGGAGTTAAGTGAACATGATCCCGATATGCGTATCGAGTTTTGTGAGCAGATGTGTGAGGCGATGGCACGTGGGATCATTGTGCTGACAAACGTGTGTTTCAGCGATGAGAGTACGTTCTACTTGAATGGTAAGGTCAACAGGCATAACTGCTGATATTGGTGTGACACAAACCCTCATGCATTTCGTGAAGGCAACACTCAACACCCATTGTCGCTGAATGTCTGGGCGGGTATCTTAGGTAATCACATAATCGGGCCCCTCTTCATCGATGGAATATTAACTGGTGAGAAGTACCTGGCGCTGCTGGAAGACTTTATTGCACCGTTGATTGCCGAGGCAATGGAAGAGAATCCGCAAGAATTTGGAGAGATTCCGCCCGTTTTTCAGCATGACCATTTTCACCATTTTCACCGCCTTGTACGTGGCTATTTAGATACTGAGTTTTCGCGACGATGGATTGGTCGTCGCGGCACCATTGAATGGCCAGCCCGTTCGCCAGACCTTGCTCCACCCGACTTTTTTTCTCTGGGGCTATTTGAAGACTATAATGTTCCGCACGCAGCCGAACAGCATTGCGGAGTTGCGCCAACACATAGTTGATTCTATACAGGTAATGACTTTTACCCGTGTTCGAGAGGAGTTCGTCCAACGTTTACATTACTACCAGGAACTGGGCGGTGCACACTTCGAGCATCTCCTGCATTAATGAGGTATGTTCCAAATCATACTATGTTACTCTCTGCAGTACCGCCGGAAGGGCCGGGCGAGCCGGGCGACCGCCCAGGGCGCCAAATTTTAGGGGAGTTTGGGGGAACCAAATTCCTTGCTAAATTTATATTATTGTAAACTTTGAACTAAAATTAACTTTCTCATAAATTGTGTAGCAACATTGGTTACTACCTCATGCCATAGGCCTCACCCTTTATAACAACCTCGGTTTCTTCTTGAATCTCCTATAAAGGAAATTCCTTCATCCCTTTACCTTATTTGTCTATAAAAAAATCTCCGCTGACAAAGCTAAAGGCTATTGTTGAGAGTTGGGAGTTTTGAGCAACAATAACACGCTCTGACACTTACAACCGCCGCGGTGCCGACAGTTGCACTCCTTGAGACAAAGCTATGTCGGCCGCTCTAACAATACACACAAACAATATTGAGTTATCGGCAACCAAAAAGAAATTAGTCCTGTTTATACTGTCAAATGTCTCGTGAAAGATATTTATAAATCAGAAGTCATGTACATGTATTGCAGGCTTCATGGTGTGCGTGTTCTTTTGTCTCCTGATTTTCGACTCTTAGTAGAAGAATCGTTGCGTTAATGTGTTCTTTATCAACATGTCGGAAAAAAAGAAGCCTTCTGGAAATGTATACAGAAAAAGAAGAGCACAATTCGCGGCTGATAATGAGAAACAGGCAGCAACATTAAAGAAATTCTTTCGCACTCCTGAAACAGACAATAATGGAAATGAAAACGTAGAACCAGAGAATGAGGAAACCAGCAAGAAATCAACAAATATTCCAGAAGATAACAACACACTACAGGTAAGTAGGCCTGCATTACGTAACGTATTTTCGTTTTATTACGTTTAATAGAGAAGAGGTATTTACACACGTAGCGTCTTAGCGGGCTGGGGTGGGTAGAGTGGCGGCCTCTCAGATAGGCGGCGAACTTCAGGCTGAAAGAAAGTTTTTTCCCCATTGATATAAGTAGCAATAATTACATTCTATACCAACACTGATGCTTGATATATGTAACAAAGCGATGACTTTTACTCGTTAGATGTGTATTAACCAACTTTAGCTGTATTACAAGCATTCATCTATTAATTAAGTAGAGGGCCTCCATAGTCTAGAGGTTGAAGCCTTGGACTTATGTCTACGTGCTCCTGGGTTCAATCCCCGGACTTTCCGCTTTTTAACGACAGGAAAACTGGGGAGTCACATAAATAAAGATATGACGGTCACTTGACCTGCAAAGCTCCTAATACGCCTGTTGGTGGGTAGTGACACGACCGGCTGACCCGCGTTCTGTTACCCAGGTGGATGAATTTTCACCACTCGCTATTAAATGGCGTTGGAGCAGGCCCAGGATCTATTGGTCTGCCGTGCCAGTGATTATTATTATTACTATTATTATTATTAGTAATAATAGTAGTAGTATTGTAGTAGTATCGTCTACTAACTAGAATTCTGAAGAGTTAAAATGTATGATTGTTATCGTTAACAGATCCCCGTGGAGTTTCGCTATCACAAATTTTGCAATAGACCCATTATTTCATAAATATATCGTAAATAAGTAACATGTACCAGTGTAAGACTATATAGATTATGTTTCTATCCAATACGATTAACGTGATTTAAAATAAAGTGTTCGGGCTTCGGCAGCTAATTTGAATGCATTCGCATCTATTTTATGAATGCACTGATTCTTGATGAATTTCACAACACAAAGTTGTTAATGAATACGGAGAGAATTTAATTTTATGTACAGTTAGCAAAAGAAAAAATGAGGCCATTCTTACCTAGATTCTGTAAGAATCGCCCCATTTTTTGTTTTCCTAACTGTACATTTTCACAATGAACACGGAATATGTAGATTCAATATTTATACGCAGTTATTTTATCATTTATGCATTTTCTTCACCTTTAGAATACAAATTAAATATTTTTTTTCTGCTAAGAAAAGAAACTTTATTTGTAACGTATTAGTTCTTTTCCTTTCCACAGGTGGATCGATCGATTACGAGCATTTCGCAGGAGGAAGAGGAACAATTGATATACGAAACGAAGATGGATCAGCATTTCCACAGGAAATTGTAATAGACGTAAGTTAAACATTTTGCTATTTGAATAAACATACTATTGCATTTTGGATGAATATCACGCAATTACAGCATTGTGTAAAATATAAGAGGAAATGCAGTGAAACATAATTACTTTTATTATTAGAGTACATTGCAATTCGACAGGCATAAATTATAAATTCGACAGACCGACAATTGTTCCTAAATATCTTGTGCCAATATGTTCATGACGGCCTAGCTTATATATATATATATATATATATATATATATATATATATATATATATATATATATATATATATATAGTTAGCTAGTAGGATTAAATTAACTGTTTCACTTACTTTCCATGAAGCATATACAATATTATTGATTTTCTTTGGTTTAATTTGACGGGTATTGTAGATGAATGGGTCATTTCGACCTGAACTCGGGATATAAATCGAATGATTATTTTTGTAACAATGTGCTGAATTCGAATATGCACTCGGTTTCTCTCCATCACGTACAGTTTTCCCGTAACAGAGGGATTTTTGGGAAATTCCCTCAAAAAATTCTCTTTTTCAGATATTTTATTACCCTACCTCCTGGCCCCTTGCATATAGTAACATAGAAATTATACCTAAGTATACCTTGATTTATATTTAATAAACCCTAAAAGTTTCGTAAAAATCGCTTTGTTCTTTCTAGAGAAATAAATATATTTTTATGTATACTGTGTGCACTGTTTATTGCACCTGATAGTAATGCTTTCAGATCTCCTGAGTTGGGGTAAAAACGATTTGCTTTATTACTACAAACACAGACATAAAAATGAATATTTACAATAGTCAACAACACACTTGCATTGCTCTCTGTAAATTAGAAACGTGTATAAAAATAGAATATACTTGCAACGTATATTTCTTTTCTCAAAGCAAGATAATGTGTGCGTATGTACGGATATAAATGGGTTGATGGCGGAGCTAGGAATTCCTTTCGTTCCAGAAGAATGGAGGTTATTTATCGACGCGTCAAAGGTCAGCCTTAAAGCTGTCCTTTTACATAATGGAAATAAAAAACCTTCTATACCACTTGCGCACTCAGTGAAGATTAAGGAATCCTATGACACCATGTCAACTTTGCTAAATCTTATAAATTACAAGGACCATTGTTGGCAAATATGTTGTGATCTCAAGGTAGTTGGTATTTTATTAGGACTGCAGTGCGGTTACACGAAGTACCAATGTTTCTTATGTCTATGGGATAGCCGAGCTGATGACAAATATTATGAAGTGAAGGAATGGGAACCTAGAGTGAATTACGTACCTGGAGAATGCAACGTCAAATACGCTCCTTTGGTAGATCCTAATAAGATATTACTACCGCCACTTCATATCAAGTTAGGACTTATGAAAAACTTTGTCAAAGCCATGGACACATCTGGTGAAGGTTTCAAGTATTTGCGAGATAAGTTCCCTAACCTGAGTGATGCTAAGATTTCAGCGGGAGTGTTTATTGGTCCCCAAATTAGGAAATTAATGCTTGATGATAGCTTTGACAGCAAGTTAAACAGTGCTGAGCTAGCTGCCTGGACAACATTTAAGTGTGTTGTGCGCAACTTTCTGGGCAATAACAAGCTGAGAGTTACACAGAAATCGTACAGGACATGATACAGAAATACAAAGAGTTGGGTTGTAGGATGTCTTTAAAAATCCACTTTTTGCACTCCCACCTCAGCTTCTTTCCTGCTAACCTAGGTGCTCTCAGCGACGAACAGGGGAAGAGATTCCACCAAGATATAATGGCAATGGAGAAAAGGTACCAGGGACGATGGGATCCTTCAATAATGGGGGACTATTGTTGGGGTCTTGTTAGAGAATGCAACATTTCTTACAAAAGAAGGAAGTAGTGTACGTTTTTGTAACCCAATGGAAGTTTCATATAATGTGATAGTTTTGATTGTCTTTTCATGACCTTTTGGTACATTTCTATTATTATTGTTTATTGTAAATTGTCACACTTGTAAATTATATTGTATTATATTTTATATATGTGTTTGTGGTAATAAAGTAAAACGTTTTACCTCAACTTAAGAGATCTGAAAGCATTACTATAAGGTGCAATAAACAGTACACACAGTATACATACAAACATATTTATTTCTCTAGAAAGAATAAAGCGATTATTACGAAACTTGGAGGGTTTGTTAAATATGAATCAAAGTATACTTAGGTATAATTTCTATGTTAGTATATGCAAGGGGACAAGATCTTGGGGTGTAAAATAAACGAAAAGGGAAATTTTTGAGGGAATTTCCCGAAAATTCCTCTGTTACGGGAAAACTGTACGTGATGGAGAAAAACCGAGTGCATATTCGAATTCAGCGCAAAAAGTTCCTTTAAGTACAGGTATTTCCTTTTATGTAACAAAACATTTGTTAACTAGTGAAATAAGCAAGCAGTAGAACTTATTAGAGACTTTTCACTAACTGACATTTTTTTAAAAAAAATCTTTTAACAGACTATAGTTTGGCCACATACATTTTACTGTAATTATTTTTTTTAATCTGTTAGAAAAATGAAAATACTGAGGTTCAAACTGTATATGCTTTTGTACTGTAATATAAGAAAGCTCATAATTTGTCTGCTATTAGTAATTAATTTATGATGATGATTGGTGTTCTTCCCGGAGGCATGTGTTTGACTCCGAAGGTCCCTCAGCAAGGTGAAACCATGGTGGCTTTGCATTGCTTGCCATGGGATGATGATGATGTTCTAAGGGCGGGATCCGAACCACTTGTGTTCTCACCGAGAATCGAACCGGAGCTCCCTTAGTTATAAGGCGATGAGCTTAGCCCGTCGTTCTGCGGAGACACCAATTAAATAATATCATGCCAAATATATAAACAATCAATCAAAAACATCTTTAGGGTCACACTTACTCAATTTTTGGAATTCATTTCTTGTGTCTAGGTGCATAATATCACTGTATTCCGTTCAAGTTGCTTTGACGGAAGACATATGGGATAACATTTTTTTAAAATAATAATATGTAATATTTATTGCCTTAATGGTTGAATGACTAGCAGACTCACATTTGATGCAAGATTTAGCGGATTCTATCCCCCAAGGGTTTTTATATTGAGCATCACAAGGAAATCGGATAGCTTTTCAAATAATATAAAGTACCAAACTCTAATCCAGAAAGCCCCAAAACATTACGATGCAAGTCAACTAACTTATCACTTACCAACCCACCACATTTAAAGAGAAAGAAAAAAGGACACAGTCAGTGGTGTTCCGGAGCTTAAAAAACAGAGTTTAGTTTTAATTAGTGTATAATAATGTGCATATTTTAAAGAAAATACAGATAGTAAGAAATACAAACTTGCTAAGAATAATGTTCAAAGAAATGTTGTTTTCAAAGTTGCATATTTCTTAGGTTAAGTCAGCCACGAACATGTTTGTATCCCCGTTGATCTGGTCGTTCATTATTGATTCAACTTCGTAAGAGGCATTTGTGGAGCCAATCAGGGTCAAGGCATTTAACCACATTACAGCACTTCAATGCTGAAACCGAGAATCCTGGGTAGGGCTTCAGAAATCCTGGGTAGATTCTCCTATGTATACAAAAGAACATGATGTGGACGTCTTATATTCGCACGAAACCTGTATTTATTTATTTACTTACTTCAATTATTATTAACCTTTTCCTCTCCCCGTCTTTATTTATTTATATCTCACATCTATCGGAGGCTTATTGGTCATGCGCCATTCTAAGTTTTGTGTTTATCCCCGGATGATCTAGCTGTTTGAATATCCCCCACACTCACCCCACCTATCTTCGGTGCAAGCCTACCATCTTTAAAATTATGAACACAATTTTAAAAATTCCATTTAAGTTTTAGTCACTTATTCTTTGTTAGAAGACAATGTTTAAAATAAATTTAACATTATTTTCTACTGACTCTTTTTTTTTTTTTTTTTTTTGCAGGTGTTGGAATCACAATCAATCGATGTTGATGACCCAGGAAATTGGCCAGTTCATATTACGACAGAATGCGTCAGATACTTGTTAGACGAGGTCCAGTTTAAGTCTCCAAACGAGAGTTCCCAGTAAACAACGAGGGTCGGCGATTTACTACAAGTAACTACAAAAGACGTCTGCACAATGGAGAAGTTGCTCGTAGTTGGCTTATTTATTCAGTGACTAAGAATGCAATATTTTGTTTCTGTTGCCGTATTTTCGGTGGTACTACAATGTCACTCTCTTCTCGTGAAGGTTTTTCGGATTGGAAGCATATGTCCGGACTGTTATCAGACCATGATAGATCTTTGACTCACATGAAGGCTTTCTAATCGTGGTTTGAACTTGCCAACCGATTACAGTCAGGTAAAACAGTTGACGCTGAAATCCAAGCAATTATTCGCAATGAAACTGAGCGTTGAAAGAGGTTCTCAAACGACTGCTGTGTATAATTCAGTTTCTTGCTTCCCAGAACTTGGCATTTCGTGGTCAAAATGACACTACTTACTCAAGAATCAACGACAATTTTCTCAAACTAGTTGAGTGTATTGCACAGTTTGATGTTACTATGGCTGAGCATTTGCGACGAATAACATGTAAAGAGACACATGTACATTATTTGAGCAAGGACATTCAAAATGAAATAATTGAATTCCTTGGGTCAAAAAAAAAATAAATAAATAAATAAAAAAATAAAGGATAAAATTTTGACTGATCTAATGAAAGCGACATATTATTCCGTAATATTAGATTGTACACCAGACGTAAGTCATACAGAGCAAATGACACTAATTGTTCGTTTCGTGAAGGTAGAACTGGGTAAGGAACCATCCATTGAAGAACAGTTTTTGGGATTTTTGTGCATAAATGATTCTTCAGGAGAAGGACTAACTACCACTATTTTGGAAGAAGTAGAAAAACTGAAAATTCCTCTCTCAAACATGCTTGGCCAAGGGTATGATAACTGTACCAATATGAAAGGAAAGCACTCAGGCGTTCAAAAAAGAATATTAGATCTAAATAGTCGAACATTGTTTGTCCCTTTTAGCTCCCACTCATTGAATTTGGTTGTGAATTATTCTGCAATGTGCTGTAGTGAGGCTAAAAATTTTTTAGCTTTATTGCAAGAAGTATAAAATTATTTTTCTAGTTCCACATATCGTTGGTCTGTTCTGCAAAAACATACATCCAATTTCACTTTGAAACCTCTTAGTGATACTAGATGGGAGAGTTGTATTGATGCTGTCAAATCGTTTCGCTACCACTTAGGAGAAATTTACGGTGCTCTTTTCGAAGTATGAAAGGACTCAGATAGACGTTATGGGCAAAAATAAGGCTTGTTCCCTGGCTAGGAAGCTCCTGAATTTTAAGTTCGTTTGTGTTGTGGTGTTTTGGTATGAAGTTCTTTCTTATGTTAATGTAGTTAGCCATGTTTTCCAACAAGAATCAGTGGACACTCAGCAAGCAGTTGATCTGCTTCAGAAAACCAAGTGTCGCCTTGAGAACATGCGAAGTGATGAAGGTTTCCAGAATATTTTGGTTGATGCCAAAGTAATTGCTGCAGAGCTCGACATTCAACCATAATTTGAGAATGAACCAAAACTCCGACCTAGAATAGTCAAACGACAATTTTTGTATGAATCTGAAGACGAACCGATTAATGATCCATACAGTGCGTTTAAATGTAACTTCTATTTTTGCACATTAGACACAATTATCTGTTCCCTGAATGAAAGATTTCAACAACTGAAGCAGCACAGCGAAATATTTGGGTTTTTGTATGACATCCATCCAATAACGGACAAAGAGTATTTACTAAAGTGTTGCAAGGAGTTACAACTATCTTTAACAGACAAAGATCACTGTGATATTGACGGATTTCAGTTATATCAAGAGCTCTTACTTTTACCTTCATTTCTCGGTTCTGAAAGTGGGAGCAAACCGATGCAAGTACTTACATATATTTGCAAGAACTCCCTTATTGGGTTATTTCCAAATGCAACTATTGCTCTAAGAATCTTACTAACTATTCCTGTAAGTGTAGCTTCAGCAGAAAGAAGTTTCTCCAAGTTGGAACTTATAAAGAACTACCTATGATCAACGATGACGCAAGAGCGTCTTGTAGGCCTTTCTATGATGTCTATTGAATGTGATGTTCTGTGTGAGCTTGACACTGATACTGTAATTAAAGACTTTGCAGAGAAAAAGGCACGAAAAGTTAACTTTACTTAGCATTGTAAAGAAGCCAAAGGACAATTTGCATTAAAACTGTATAAAGATATAAAATTATATTACTGGTTGTATTACTTGTATCAAGAAATCTTTGTACAATGCTGTTACAAAATATATTTGTATGTTCTTTTGTTCATATATGTGTTCCCTTTCGCAGTTAACAAAGTTGTTTATGTACATATGTGTAAATAAATGCTGTATCGCATCATCAATCTTAATTTTATATAAATCGTTGTTTCTTGAATCATTCTGTAAATTTCTAATCATTGACGTAGAATATTTTGCATGCTCATGTGTAAATTATTGTTTCGTATATCGTTAACCAAAACTTACTCTGTGTATTTAACTGACAAAAGTTAAGATCTTACTCAGTTTGATAATGGATTCTTATAGTTATAGTTATAGACTTCAAGGAGTTATCCTTTAAAAGCAGTTATCTGTAAGGTAGCATAGCAAATTTAAACTCAGTAATACCAATGGGTTGTAAGGGACGCCATATGGATTCTTTGCCCGGGTGATATTTTCCCCTTCCGCCGGCCTTGACTCTCTGCTTACAGGTTTGCAATGTTTCTTCGACCGTCCTTTACGGATGGCCGCCATATTGGCTACGGGCATGCTAGCGACTAGCGACTTACAATTTTCACAAGTGGTCTTTACTCGTGATTACCTTTCAAACGAGGTACCAGACGATGGGGGTTGCTATTTAAAATTTTTGAGTTACCCCCAGTAACCCCCTTTAGCCTTCCATGTGGGGGATTCTCCTTCTCAGCATGATGTTGCCTTTAAGGTTCCAAAAGGTTTCATGTTTCTATCTGCCTTGGTTTTTTCAGGAGGTGGACCTTAGTGTTATTCGTGGAACGCACTGTATATCTATCTATCTATCTATCTATCTATCTATCTATCTATCTATCTATCTATCTATCTATATATATATATATATATATATATATATATATATATATATATATATATATATATATATGCAGGATGTCTCAAAGGTCTCCTCACATAGTGTAACTTTGTTATTATCAGGGTTACAACAAAATGCAAGAGGGGAAACCGTCTCCAAATATGATGTTTTCACTCTAAAGTGAATGATTTATTTTTTAAATCGGAGGAGCCGTTTAAGCTACACACTCCTTATGCACCCAATGTTACATGAAAATGCAACGTTGCCATTTACCTGGACCCACAACATAAGTAAATGAAGTTACTGTCCTTTACGCTAACGTGCCGATGGCCAGATCCCATTTCAAACATGCCCCCATTCACCATACTCTTATTTAGCGTAAAAGACAGTTAACTTCATTCACTTATGTTGCGGGTCCAGGTAAATGTTAACGTTGCATTTTCATTTACAATGGGCACATAAAGAGTGTACACCCAAAATAGCTCGTCCGATTAAAAAAAAAAAAAATCCATCACTTTACATTGAAAACATCATATTTGGAGACGGTTCCTCCTCTTACATTTTGTTGCAACTCTGATAATAGCAAAGCCACTGAAACACTCTCTATAGAGGGGTGAATCCAAGGGGGACTATAGAGGCTATAGCCCCCCTTGACGCTTAGATATACACTGGAGAAAATGGGCTTCAATCCTGCTTTACACTGGAAAAAGCGGCAAACTATGTTTTACCCTTGATCATATCCTGGATCCGTCACTATATATATATATATATATATACCATTTGCAAATATGCCCCCCTAACTCAGAACTCTGGCTACGTACCTGGTTATCAATATAATTTTTCTGCATAATTGATATCACTATGCATAATACATTTTTAAATCAGATTTTCGGTTTTACATAAACGAGAGTCATACACGAAAATTAACCGCGGTTCCGTATCTCAGCAGGTGCGGTGTGAGACCGGAAGACCGGATCTGTTAGAGAGATTGGATTTCAGCTTTGCCTAAGAAAAGTTGTAAAATAAATAAATAAATAAATAAATCCTACTGATCAGGAAGATCAGTTAACCTAAGAATTTTAAGTTCTGAAAGCAGGTAGTCTTTAATTAAAATAGACCGTGCATGGTTGTTAAACAAACTGTTTCATTAGAGGTTAAAATTAGGTCGAATCGGAAACCCTAATATTCAAGTCTTGTACCCTATAAATCGGAAACCCTAATATTCAAGTCTTGTACCCTATAAATTAGGACGCTTGCTGGTATTTTGGAGTTACCAGCTTTCAATTCGAAAGTATTCACTAACGACTTTCAGAGGTAATGGAAAAAATGTTCTCGGGATCTAAAATTATTCAGGATTCCGATTTTCACAGACTAAATCTCGAATTCTGTCAGACTGCTTTTACGTTAGACTGATCTACACAACGAAATCCTGGTCTTTATACCTAGAGCTCGCCTTCCTACCGTCACGATCCCATATATAAACTAGATCATGCAACGATTGAAAATATTACAAATTCTTAAACCTAGCTAAAAGAACTCACAGTGAGAGGAAGTCCTATTTTGATGAAACTTGGTATGCTTTCCTAATATCTACAGGAAACCGTATAGACAAAATTGTAGTTGCAAAGCCAACGAATAACAATAGGATGGCGAAAAATCGTAGGTAATAAGTAAACCATACATAGGAGACAAAAGCCAATTTCATATTTGGATCTTACAGGAATAGAGTTAGAGAAGAGCTAACTTCACCAATGGATTTCTAGAAACATTCCAGTCCGGACTGATAAATCATATGGCCCAGTTCTCATTTATAAATCTCGTCGAAGATTCAAAATAACAGCTTTCAAGATGGCGGTCATGATGAAGTACCTTCTCAGAGATGGTGAATTCTATCCATTATCTATCCAGAGAAACTTCGTGTCTATTGCTTTAGTCCTTTGCAAAAAAAAAAAAAAAAAAAAAAAAAAAAACTCAGTTTTTCGTCACCTTTTATATCTTTTACTTATCTATAGGTTCTAAGTCATTTGTTGTACTGCATAAAATTTTAGATGTGCAATTTCTTCTGGATACTGTGCCTGTATGCCAACTTTTACTAAAATCGGGGTTTCTACAGTACTGTATAAGGAATAAAATCTTAATACATCACCAATTTCATTTTGAAGCAAAAATGACCCTTTCGTAAATACTTATGAATAGATTTTCATTTCTTGACGCCAATTGAATAATAATGTAAAATTTATATTTTGTTATTTGAACAAAGTTTAAATACTAGCTTAAAGAAATAAGGAAGCACGTCTCAGTACCTAAGTTCAAACACATCCAATCCTCGGAAGTCGCTTCACAAGTAAAAAGTCAGACATCTGTAGGATGTGACCTGAATACACAATACCAAATTCTAATAGGAAGATTTGTCGCAACAATCTCTCGATTCACCTGAACTTGACATGATTTAATACACGAGATTCAGAGGCCGTCTGCACCTGGTCAGTTCCTAGAATCTCAAAGTTACGAAGAATCCAGGATGCTTGAGGTCCAGTTGTTCCAGTCTGTCTGACGTCTAATAAGTTAAGTCCAACCCAGCTGAGTGAAGTAGGTTTTATCATTGTGGGTAAAAAATAACGCCAAAACTGGTACTCGCAATCTTTTATTGCACCTAACAACTACCACTAATATCCGGTGTCTAGTCTACTCGGGGACCTGGGTTTCCGTATGTTGATCCGGCTTTTGGTTCAAAAGCTTTTAAGGGAGACCGATAGATGGATAGAATACTCGCAGTAGCTCTAAGATTTTTCAATATGTCGCCAAAAAGTAACTTATAATTACAATTATTAACCCTTTCGAGACCAGCCATTTTTTTCGCGTTTTCGTTGACTTATTCCCAGAATAAGTTAAAGAATGATAGCTCAAATACTATTTACCCGACTGATTTACATTTATAATACAAAGTTCAAGAAATCAAGAGGGTTTATTTTATTTGAAAAATAAAAAGTAACCTATTCTGGGAGGGACGATCGGGGCAATTGCCCCCTCTGGATCCGCTAATGGATGAAGCACATTAGTGCATGCTGCTCACCGGTTGCGGAACACTGGGCTCGTGTTGACGACCTCGGAAGCTTCAGAATTGACTAAGCAACATACTGGTATAATTCTAAATGGGTACTAACGTCATTATCAAAACTCTTTTTAGTAAGAACGTTAATAATTATTCCTCAATTTAGCATATTAATAACATGTGTTTTCCTGTTCCCGATCCTCCGCTAGAAAAATGCTTATGATGTAACAGTCAGAGGGTCCAGGCCACTTCCAAGAAAATATTTGGCAATGTGTAAACTGAAAACGCAGTTTTTTGCTATATTTTAACGATCCTTACGAATTCGGGGGGTCCGGGGATCCTGCCTCAATTTTTTTTTTTTTTTTTTGGGGCAATAAGTAGACTGGATATGCAATTTAATCCTTATTTTAACAACTTTTGAATGTTTCGAGCATGTCCAGATCCCCCGGACCCTCCCCCTGGCTATACATCATTGGTAACAGTCTTTAGTTCCCCAAAGTTGATTGTCTAAATAAAACATTTCAAATGCGCATTTCAAGTTAAGTTTATGCTGTACAATTCAGAGTAAACTTCATAAGACAAAAGAAATAATACATTAGATTATCTTAAGCAAAGTTATTTGGAGGGCTCTGCTCCCATATCTGTAAGATTGGGGTGGCTCAGTACTTATCATTAACATTGGAGGAATCTTGGGCACCTCCAAGCTCCATGGAGTCGGCGCCTATGCTTTGGTTCAACCATAATTGGCATAGAAACAATCTTCCCGATATCTTAATTAATCTTCACACAGGAGAGGATTAAATGCGCGCCAGGTCGGTCTCGTAAGGGTTAAGGCAATAAAAAATTAATAAAATAAAAAGTCTACTTACCTAATATAAAAAAGCAGCACCTTTCTACCTTAAATTAAAAGTCAAGTGAAGTAAGTTGTTACAATTCAAACACATGAACAACAAAATTTTCGACAGCAATGGGATTTTTATCTTGGAATAACTTATGTTTTTAGACTTATTGTGTAGCAGAGCAGACAACTACAAGAGCAGCACTAGCCAATATATATAACTTTCTGAAGTGCGAACTCACGAGTTGCATAAACATGCTGCAGAACGGCGCCAATAATTGCGATGCAGACGAAAATTGTTGGTTTCCTTCTTGATAACTCACCCTCTCTACACCCTTAAAGAGAATTTTATATCAAGACATGTCACTAAGACGTTTTGTATAGCAAAATCTCAGGTTTCTCACACTTCTACAGCACGCTTTTGTCTTTTTATATCCCTGCTTTTCTACTCGAGTACAAAGGCCAAAAACAATGCTTGACCGCAAGATCTTTTATACTAAGATTTTGATCTACAGGTATTTCGTTAGCAAAGAGTCTATCTATTTCTATCTATAAGTGTCTATCTTATTTCATTGTTTTAAGTGCGCTTTCTTAACTTCACTGATTTATATTTTTTAATACGATACATATTGCGTTTGTTTGTGCGCACACTAAAAATATTATGTGCACCTAAACGAACATATGAAGTATTACTTGCTGCAGAAATCTCAAGTTGTTATTCTTTGATTTAGAGCAAGTCATTAACTTTCAGTACATTTTTGTCTAACATTTTTTTTTCGTTCCTGTGCACGCACAAATGGAAATTTTATGCGCACATTAGCGCACATATGAAATACTACTTGAGAACTAAATATGAAGTCGTAAATCAAATATCATACTTAGGCGTTTCCCTGATGGAATGCACTTTTATCATCGTTTTCATGTGTTAGTATGTGCGCACAGAAAATGATATTGAGCGCACATAATGGAAAATATGACGCACATAAGAAGAAATGTTGTTCTAAGTTTCTATCTTATTTCATTGCTTTAAGTGCGCCCTTTGAACTTCACTAATTTACATTTTTCAATACGATACATCTTGCGTTTGTTTATGCGCAAACTAAAAATATTATGAGCGCTTAGGCGCACATATGGAGTATTACTTGCTGTAGAAATCTCAAGTTGTTATTCCTTGATTTAGAGCAAGTCATGAATTTTCTGTACAGTTTCGTCTATTGATTTTTTCGTTCCTGTAGACGCACAAATGGAAATTTTATGCGCACCTAAGCGCACATATGGAATACTACTTGGCACAGAAATTTGAAGTCTGGATTCGAATGTCGCACTCAGGCGTTACCCTGGAGTGCGCTTTTCTATCATCCGTTTCGTGTGTAAATATGTGCACACATAAGCTGAAACTCAGCTCACATAAGCGCACATAAGACGCACATAACAGCTGACTACAAAATAGTCTACTATTTGAATGTGGGGGAGGAGGGTAGGACCTTTTAAAAATTACTTACCTTTCTTACTCTTGCAGGTAGGAGATTTATATCTATAGATTTCCATTAGTATTTACTTGTCGCAATAGATGGCAGCATAGTTAATTATGCATATGTTTGGAAAATATGTTAGAAAACTTAAAAGTGTACTGAATCATTATCAAGCTGCTCATTTCGCGTAAAATGCTTTGTTATAATGTATGCGTCAAATGCAGATACGTATTAGCATCTTACTGCATTAACAAGGAACACTAAAACAAGCGCTATTTTATAGTTGAAATTTTGGCTGAAGTACCCAGAAGGTAGTGTCGCTGCCAGGATATGCTCGCATATGCCAGGATGTGCTCGCATTCCAGGATATCAATTACAACGCTGCGACTTTCAAGATCAAGCTGCTCGTGCCCAAGGGGGAGTTGCAATCGGATATATTCCAAAATATCCAGTTCGTACATATACTCCGCAAGCTCTAGGGCATCTACCGGAATACCTGTTAGTCACTATATACTTTCCATCGATCATAATCAATTTCAGTACGATATACATTCGACCACGACAACCTATACCATTAGAATATTTCCGTTACATAGCCACTAACCATCGGAATATTCTCATCATGGCGGATATTAATATTCATAGTCGTACTGATCGCGAAAAAACAGAGTTTCACGAGTACATAACTAATAATCTTCAGCTTTATCTGCATGTTCTTCCTGCACATACCAGACCTATCAGCCAGACTACACCAGATGTCGTCATCACCTCTATCAATCTTCTTAATGACTGTCAGCTTGCAGTTCTTGATTCCATCGGAAGTGATCACCATCCAGTTAAATTAACATTAACTCGAGGAAAACCCCCACGTCCTATACTTACACCTCGTCGTGTTCCGAGGTATGATAAGGCGAACTGGGGTCATTTTCGGGACGACCTGGAACATTCACTTTCTAGCATTACGCCTCCAAAAACTGAAACCGAACTTACTACCTGTCTTACAGCTATTACTACGGCAATTCAAACCAGTGCCCATCAGAATATCCCGATGCAACAAGTGCATTCCCACAAACCGGCTTTACCACCGACATATCTTACGCTCATCCAGAAAGCTCGACAGCATCTTCGAGAATATTATCGAACCGGGAATGAAGCATGTCTTCATCAACATCGCCAATGGCAAAGAACTGTTCATAACTATCTTATCGCTTATAAACGCCGAAATTGGATCAAGACCTGTAACACTTTATCCGAGGAAGCACACCCTTCTCGCTACTGGAAGCGATTTCATCAACTTACTGGCAAGACCTCCACGATAACCTACCCGTTAGTTGCAGATGACATTCCTCTGTTTTCTGACGAAGAAAAAGCCAACGCCTTTGCTACACAACTACAGACCGTTTTTACGCCAACAGCTGCCTCAAAACGCTCTGAACGGACAGATCTGTCTTGTATTCCTGCACTCCAACCTTCCACAGAACATGTGATCGACCCGGAACACCCACTCACTACACCTATTACTACCAACGAAATCCAATTGGCTCTAAAACGGAAAAGGAACACAGCACCTGGGATTGACAACATCTCTTATAGACACATCAAAGAAGCGCCATACTCATTTCTCCTTATACTGACAACAATATATAATTTCATACTCCAAACTGGATTCTATCCTTCTGAGTGGAAAATCTCTAAAATTTGTATGTTTCCAAAACCAAATAAGCCTGTCCATTCTGTTTGCTCTTACAGACCAATCCAACTCACATCAGTATTTAGCAAGATTCTGGAAAAAATCCTTGTCTCTCGACTTCATAAGTATCTTGAAACTACTATTCTACTGCCTATCCACCAAGCAGGTTTTCGGCCTCGTTTTTCCATAAATGACCAGCTTCTTCGTCTCAGCACCATAATTACAAATCAGTTTAACAAAGGGTTTCCATCATGCCTCATTCTTATGGATTTGGAAAAGGCTTTCGATAAGGTATGGCACTATGGTCTTATTACAAAACTACAGTCATTCAAACTTCCCACATGCTATCTCAGGCTTATTTACTCGTTCATTACAAATCGCATTGCATATGTCACAGTTGGTAAAGCACTCTCCTGGCCAATATTTCCGCTTACTGGAGTTCCACAGGGGTCGGCTCTAAGTCCATTATTGTATATTCTTTATGCTTCGGACATTCCAACAGTCCCACGTAATGTATTTACTTTCCAGTATGCAGACGACACAGCTTTTCTTGCACTTGGTAACACTATCCATCAACTCAGCGCTGTACTACAGGCAACTCTGGATAATTTCATCACTTGGTGCAAGAAATGGCATTTAAGCATTAACAACGACAAAACGCAAGCACTGGTTTTCATACCACCTCATAGACGTTCCAGAGTCTACCGTAACCCGAAACTGCTACGAATAACAGTCGATGGATACCAAATACGCACTACCAGCACTGCTACGTACTTGGGCGTTGTTTTTGATTCCAAACTAACTTGGAGTGCACACTTGCAAAAGCTCAAAACTTAGGCGACTACTCGTTTAAATCTTCTACGTCGTCTCACGGGCACTACGTGGGGCCTCAAACCCGATGTTCTACTCCATACTTACAAGATGTTTCTCCGTCCTATTCTCACCTTTGGACATACTGCCTGGTGCAATGCCTCTGTTTCCTTCTACGAAAAACTTTGCATATTGGAGCGTCACGCTATTCGTCTAGCCCACCGACTTAAACTTCCGTATCCTACGTGGCTCACGTATGAACACATCAACTTTCCGAAGATCACAGAGCATATTGCACAACTTCGTAATCGGTACATTACATCTCGCATAGAAACGGGTCATCCACTTTTCTTGGATATTCTTCGAACGGATGCTCTCACTGATGCCGCATATCGTTACAAGCATACTCCTTTGAATATACTTATTTCATTATATGTCCGCCATGCAAACCTCACAGTAGCAGAACGTGACATCTATGCCATTTATATTATTCATGCTCATATTCCTCATGTTTTTCCATCTTAGCACAGACATCCTCACAACTAACTAGGGCTTCCCCTTGTGATCATTAGTCCCGAGTCGCCCCGGGACAGAAGATTTAACCTACATCTGTCTTACTAACTTCTTTGTGTTTGTGTTGTGATGGCACTTCATCTCATATTACATCATCATTATCTTTTGGTTTGCTCACCGCCTCAATTATCGCACAGTTTTGTCTTATCGCACATTTGCACTTAATTTTCAATTTATATTTCACTCTTTATCTTATAACACAGTATTTATCCTTTTCTTATCTTATATTTAAAATTCATTATATTTCACTTTTCGCACCTACATTTCACAGCCTGTTCTTGTGTAGTTTATAATAAAGATATGTTTAATTAACATAAATTATGGAAAATAAATGATATACCCTTTCTCAACTGATGACATTACCCAAACTTCCCTTAGCCCAACAAATTATTTTCCAAATTGTATTTTTGTTTTGAGAACCACATGCCAAAGAGAGGGCGTAACCCTCTGAGAGGCTGGAGAAGTAATAAAGTTTTAGGAAACCATTATCCTTATAAGATGCCATTGTTCTCTCTTCTCCTTTCCACAAAAAAAAAAAAAAAATGTCGCTGCCACTTACTATTCAGATTCCTAGCCTTGCTTATAGCTTTCGGTGTATACTCCTGTGATCAGGTATTGCATACGTATCTGTGAGACGTATACACTCATTCTATTTCAAGGACTGAGAAAGATTAGCATCTTTCGAGAGGAATTGAATTACTAAATTTTTGCGCTTATCATCTGTCCATTGTTTACAGGTGATTCCAATTGTGCTTTTGCTTTGTTTCTGGTTCTAACAAGGTTTGTAAGTCCACTTATAGGTAAGGTGATACACAACACTTAAGTGTTATTAGTACACCTTGCTGTTACTAACAAAAATCTGAATTATCATTTGTTTGGTATCACTTAACATCTAATACACTTTGGTTGCCCGCTATACGTTCAACCTCATATTGAGGTTGGGATGGAACCACCTCCACCGCCGAATGTAGGGCCCCCGGGCCGCCAGAAGACCAATCCTAAGATTGTCACGGGCATCTCACGAAGTTCTTCCGAACGTGATATGGAAGCACGCTCCCAATTGCGCCGAAATTCCACTGCTTCGACTAGCTCGCAAGGCTCTCGTGATCGTTCCCGATCACCTAAAAAATCGAAATTTAGCGATATCATCAAGTCTCCAGGCAAAACCCGCTCTGCTCCACAGGCTCCTTCCATTGATCCTGCTATGGACTACCAATCTGCTGACACGACACCTTCTATCGATGTGATCCTGTTTACAAATTTACCTCAAGATCTTAAACATCCTAAAAACTTTTTTCAGAAGCTACTTCGCCATTGTACCCGTGCAGATATCTATCGTATTATTCCTACAGAAAATGGCATCATCCTAAAAACTACAAATCAAACCCTTTACAACCATCTGTGCTTCAAAGTCGGTGAAACTGCTTTTGGTCCTACTACCCGAATGCAGAAATTAAAATCCTCTACCACCAAACTACAACCACCTCCACGCCGAACTCCTCTGCTATCCGCTGTCATTCGTGGTGTCGATCCTGCTTATACCGAGAAAGAAATTCTCGAAGAACTGCAAGCTGATAACATCCATCCAACGAAACTCTTTCGTATTAAGAACAATGCTGGTCCTACGTATATGATACGACTATTGACGGACAATGCAGAATTGATAGACGATCTCTTGGAAAATGGGGTCTGCATTTATCGTCGTTATCACAGAGTGGAACCATCTCACACACCGCCTCCACTATCTCTTCGCTGCGCAAAATGCTTGCAATATAACGATCATCCTACACATAAATGTACAAGTCAGGTTATTTGTCCTCATTGCAAAGGACCTCACCCAGTTAAGAATTGTACTCAACTTAACCAACAGCCTACTTGTAATACTTGTGACGGCCCGCACCCTACTTATTCCTACAAATGTACCAGCAAACCGAAACCAAACCCTGCCAAACCGGAAACTGTTGTTCCGCTCCGTGTTCATAATGATCCTCATACTACAACCACAACCACTAGTACTCAAACATCACTCCTTCCGCCACCTACTATCGAAAACTTACTTCGTTTTACAACTCTTATCCTTCAAAATCTTTTTCCATTTGAGCGTCAGCGAATCCTGGAACATATTCAGAAGGCGGCCTTTGATATTTTCCATTTACATATGACAGCTACTTATTCAGGATTATATACCTATTTTCACTTCCATTCTGGTACAGCAGTATGAATCATCCACCTCAGCGAAAGAGTGTCATCCGTATCATGTTCAACAACGTACGCTCTCTGAACACCAACAGATTGCTTTTGGAAACGATGGCAGCAGCTCACAATGTCGACTGTATAGCTCTTAACGAAACCTTTTTGAAACAATCCAACCACTGCTATATGCCAAATTATAATTTACTTCGTTCCGATTTGCCGCAGAATGTAGCCCGAGGCGGTGCTGCGTTGGCCGTCAAATGTTCCCTCCCGAAACGTTCACTTCTTCCACCTCATTTTGAACAATATCCGGAACACGTAGTTGCTACCCTTTATTTTCCAGACCGTGCTATCACAGTCGCAACTATTTATGTTCGATCAACTCAACCTTTGCCATATAGTTTCCTCACCTATCTGGACCTCCATTTTAAAACATACGCTCTACTGGCTGACCTTAATTACCATTCTCGTACTGCCGCTCAAAAAGAACGCTTCCAAAACTTTCTGCTCACTACCAACGCATCCTTCATTGACATTCCACACCCCACGCGCCCTGAAAATGGAACCACTCCCGATGTAATTATACTTTCAAATAACCTTTTGACTTCCTCTACCATAGAAGTTCTGGGCACCATAGGGAGTGATCATCTGCCGATTCTACTTACAATACAGCAACCCGGTCGCACCCAACCTCCAGTATCTTCAACTCCGAAATACAATTTCCATAAGGCCAACTGGACCAAATATCACACTCACATTTCGACCAGACTCGCCGAAACTAATCTCACTCTTACCAGTTTTGAATCCATAGACCATTTAGCAGAAACTCTCACGGAAGCAATTAGTGATGGCACCGACCATGCCATCCCTAAACACACTTGCCATCCACTCCGGCCTAATTTACCTCCATATGCACTTTCACTTCTGAATCGCTCCCACGCTTACCTTGCCGAGTACCGAAAAACACATGATCCATATTTTTTCCATCTTCATAAACAGTTTCAGAGAATGGTAAAACATTATGTCACCGCCAAAAAACGCCTTACTTGGCGGAATTCATGTAACAAACTCCAGACTGAGCGCAATACCACAAAATTTTGGAACCTATTTAAACGCCTGACTTTTCAGAAACATGGCCCGCAATATCCTCTACTCATAAATGATACGGCTCCAACTACAGATACGGACAAGGCAACGGCCTTTGCACAATACTTTGAAACCGTCTTTAGTCCTCATTCCGATCCAATATTTGCGCATCCTTCTCACCGACATATTGAAATAGAAGGCAACCCGACTCAGCAAACCCTACGAGCACAGTTTGGCTATCCACTTACCGATGCCACCGGCCTCCTAGCCCCAATTACATCAGAGGATATCCAGAACGTTCTTCATAACAGACCTAATACCGCGCCTGGTCCAGACTCTATCACTTATCAGCAACTTTCACAGGCACCACCAATATTTCATACATTGCTCGCCCTTCTTTACACCGTCATTCTTTCAACAGGATATTTTCCTAACCTATGGAAGCTTGCCAAACTCGTAGTCTTTCCAAAACCTCACAAGGATCCGACATCAGTTACCTCATATCGACCGATAAGCCTGACTTCAGTATTTAGCAAAACACTGGAAAGGATTCTAGTTAAACGACTCCATCCTTTTCTGGCACAGCACAACATCCTTCCACCTACTCAAGCAGGATTCCGACCATTTTTCGCAACCAGTGATCAGCTCCTCAAACTCTCATCACTCATTCAGAATTACTTGAATAAGCACCTTCCATCTGTGCTTATCTCTTTCGATATAGAGCGCGCCTTCGATACTGTCTGGCATGAGGGATTAATATATAAACTCAAACGTCTCCTCCCACTACATTATGTCCGTCTGATAGCAAATTTTCTATATCAACGCCGTGCCTTCATTCAATTAAACCAGGGACACTCTCATGAATTTTTCTTAAGAGCAGGAGTGCCACAGGGATCCGTTCTCTCTCCGCTGCTATATATCCTATATGTCGCCGATATGGCCTCTCCGCCACCTCCAGTCTATGCCTTACAGTTTGCTGATGATACTGCCTATCTTGCTCTCGGCTCCTCTGTAGACCGCATCAATATTCACCTACAAACAGCAATAGACACTTTAATCTCATGGTGCTTACGTTGGAAGCTAAAACTGAACCCACTTAAAACACAAATGACGCTCTTTGCTCGCAGGAAACATAAATACTGCCTCACCCGACATCCTGAACGCCTCCATATTACGGTACTCGGCTCAGCGATTCCACTTCAAAACAGCGTTAAATATCTTGGGGTATATTTTGATAAACATCTAACATGGCGCACACATTTAGCTGCTCTCGAGAAAAACATCCGCCAACGTCTAAACCTATTACGAAACTTGAAAGGCACAACTTGGGGTCTAAGCGCCAAAGTGTTACTATACACCTATAAGGTATTTGTCCGTCCAGCTATGACGTACGGCAACCTGGCGTGGCTTTCAGCACCACCACATTTTTATGACTGCCTTCAACTTCTCGAGCGCAAGGCTTTACGCATCGCCTATTCTCTCTCATACCACACCCCAAACGCTCACCTCTATCAAAATACCACCATGCCCCCTCTTTTGGACTATCTATATACTCTCCGAACCCGCTATATCTCACATCATATAGCTACATCTCATCTTACAATCATGGATCTCTTGGACCCGACTCCTGCTCTCCCACGTTCTGAATATCCTCCTCTGGACCATCTCCTCGCCATTTACGAAAGAGCTACAAATTCACCAGACTACATCCCGGAGCGGAATATATACCAAACTCATCCCCATCTATATCGATAAAGATCCGAGCACATAGGCCACAACTTTTAGCCTAAGCTTACCACTACTTTCTCAGGCGCATAAAATTTGACATTTTTACCTTTAGGTTCTCCACCATCTTATTGAAACCTGACGATAATCTCTACAGTATTTAACAATTATTAATCTAAACCACTGCCCAAAGAGAAGGCGTAACCTTCTACGGCCCGCCCATCGACAGATGGGAATGAAAGTCAGTTTAAAAAAAATGTCGCTGCCGCGAAAAATTTCACTCCTTTCCGTTTAACTGTTTGCAGGGGCATAAATAGGCATTCTAAGCCTTTGCCCTATACAATACTTAAGCACACTGATAAGGTTTGTTATATTCATATATTGTAAAGTATAGAAGATACCAACATTCTTGCCACCCCTATTTTATTTCAGAAAACTTCAAAGAGATAACTTAAAATTGTTCATAGAATCTCCAGTTTTTGAACAGCAAGGCTTAAGTCACTTATGCCATAATGTCGAAGTCACATTCCTAAAGAAATGCAAATAAATAACATTGGAATAATCTGTTTGAATATAAATCTCTCGGTCTAACGTAAGTTTGTGCTGTATGACCTGCAGATATAAATGTTTAACTTCATTGATTGAATGCTGTAATTCAATACATTTTTCGTAAATTCAAACTATAGACAGTGTTCAAAACGGAAATACATATTTCGACCATTAGCTACATTTTATGTTTTTCTTAGAAAAGATGGTACGACATGACACTCTCAAGATATGTCTAGAGTTTGATTTTTGTCGTTAATGCAGTAGTATATTATTGAATAAATAGCGTATTTTCTCAAAATCAAGAGGTTGTTCCATTTAAAGTGTTACGTGATGTCTACGTTATTTCCACTGAGAACTATTTTTACAAATTTCAAAATACAATTCACCATATAATCAATTTCTTTCTTGCATATTCATTTCCCAACGCGTGACGTCAGAATATATTCTTTTGTAATAAGGAACGTATCAAGTATAAAATTGTTTTACTGAAGTTTTTTAAAATAAATATTGAGTTAGTACAAAAATATTATTTCTTGTTTGTGCCTACAAATATGGAAACGGAAAAACTTGTTAACGAAAATTGGATTTAAAGTGAGTTATTGGTTTGTCCAATATTAATTATGTACTTAAGTTAATTCGTAGTTGTTTCCACGTATAGCGTAGTCACTAACAATCTAAATTTTGGTTTGTGGTTCAATTCTTCGTAGCACGAAATATTTAAAAGTCACTCTAAGTCAAATTTTCCCCATTCGCACCAGGATGGTACCTAAAATATTGAGCCCAGGTATCACCCTTACTTTCTCATTTATTTCTTGCTTTCCAATACCGTTCAGTGTTGTAAGCGAAGTACGTCATCCCTCATACGTAACGGCCTAATACCGTTATAGATGCCGAATTCCTAGAAAACTAATTTCTTATACTAGGTTTGTCGTAGGGGTTCTGTGAAATTATTATTCTTTGTATTCGGAGCGATAAAGTTCTTTCCTTGCCGGCAACATGCGAAATTTCTACCTATTTGTAATATTATTACTAGTTTTCCTGTTCTGTTTATAAAAAAAGAAACGTATTTGTGCTTTTAGTGACTAATTTAGTATGAACATGGTTATTTGTTTAAGTAAATCAGTCATGCCAAAATGGCGACCCACGGGACTAATCTTATACACAAATATTTATCATGCGTCCGTCAAATAAAAATGCAACTATAATCAGTCCTATTTTATAAACTCTTGTCTGTAATTGAAGGGTCTAGTTACTATTCATAATGCATCTGAACCAAGAAAAGACTAATAGTTTTGGTAACGAAGCTTTTTTTTGCTATGTAGAACTGTCGGTATAGAGCCGTTTCTTTGAAAGAAAAATTCAGATTCCGTAGAGTTATTGTCAAATGTTTGTTTCGCACATACTAGTTGGTCAGGACTGCTAGCAACAAAAAATAAAATCTATAGAATAGAGCAAAACTTTATAGAATCTAATACAAAATTGCGATAAATATATATTTAATTCTATTAATGTACTTATTTGTAATTTCCCTGGTACTGCAGTATGACTCTTATTTTGTCTTCACCGATACATGAGTGAAGTTGACAGGAAAAACTTCTATCTCTGATTGGAAAAATTGTCACGCCAGAAATTAGTGTTGAATTAATTGTAATTAAGTAGGTGAACATGTTAAACATCGGAAAATTGTGAAAATGAGATATGAATTCTATTCCACTTTGGATTTTATTTTGTCATGTTCTAGTTTCCTTCAAGTTTGTTGTCTTTTTTTCTAATGTTGGAGATTAAATCAGTTTTTATGATGACTTGAAATTATATAAAACTACTTGAACTTTATTTATTATTTCTTAATGTGTATTAATTTATTTTATTATTTGTTAAAAGTAGAGAAATAATGAGTGGGCATGTCATGTAGCTCTTCTTGCATTTACATGTACTATATTTTCTGAATATGAAAGAAGTTCATTTAAATAAGCTATTATGGAGATTTTTAAGTAAATAAAGCCCTTCAAGCTTAACTAAAAGTTAATCAAAAGACGAATTTTGTGCTTATTTTTGTTGTGATATCAATTTCTTTTTTTAAAACAAATGTGACATTATGAGAAAGCGAGAAATATATGCCTCAAAACACACGGAATACACTGTATAACTACAGTATATATGTTCAGCCTAAAATTTACATGGTGGTTTCCACTTGCAGTTCCTATTCTAGATGTGTCATCCCTTGCTCTCACAGTACTTCCCATCATGGCACACTACATTGTGTCTTAAATGATTACATCATAATACTTCCAAAAGAGTGTTTTGGGTGCATTTTTGTTCTAGCGGAGTAATGCAGAAAGTTAGATACATTGTAGAATACAATGATCCTGTAAGCATGTTTGCTGGGCTAGAGTTTTAGCCCAGCGACAAAAGGCACAGAGTATATGGATTGCACTGAAATTAAGACCTGATCAAAATTTAGCTTCTGTCATCTGTTTGGGGATTAGAAAGAGGTAGGAACAGACACACGTGGAAAAGCATTCCGTATTTGCAAACAAACAACACGGAAAAAATATGATTTATTTTGTCCCATTTCAGGCACGACAAGACTTCATTGTTGAATATCGCAACAACTATAACTGCTCGTTCCATACAGTTTGTTTTTACAGGGACTCCATCATAAGGTTGGCCACTGTGGGACGTCCAGCCGCAAGGGGCAAGGATATCAGAAAACAGATTCAAGAATACATTCTGCTAATACAAGGTATACAAACTAATATCACATACAGCCATAGCATACTACGTGTAATTTGGACAAGTTTAATTATACGTCCGCATTTCCTTGGATATAAGCTGAAGCAAAGAATATATTCAAGAAAAATGTCAGATTGTGTTATTCTTCAAGAATAAATCTTTTCCCTTTCTTCTCAACGGAACGTATCGTAATCAGAAAGGTCGTTAGTAACGATAAAGGTCAGAGGCGAGGGGCAAGTCCCCTGACGCTTATTGCTATCTCTTGGGTAGAAAATGAAAAGAACCTGGTCTTGTTTCCGGGAAACCACGGTACAGGATGATCGTCGCCAAATATATTACCAAAAATATATGTTATATCTGGAAATACAGTACCTAACCTTCGGGAATATTCACAATTCTAAACATACTGTAAGTTTATGTAGGTGGAGCTTTCATTACACAAAGCTTAATGCTTGTAGTGCCCGAACAAAATAGTTTTGTTTTTCTGTTCTTGTCGTGTACAAGTTCGTCATGTTTTTAGATCGGAAATATGTTCAAGAGATATATTTTTTCAGATTTAATTATATTAAATGTAAGCATTTGACGAGCCTTATGAAAACAAGTTCTTTCATATTGTAGTAGTCCAATAACGCTCATTGAGTGTGTGTGTGTATATATATATAGGGTAACTTCGGCAAATAACGCCACCAATTCAACATATTGTTCTGGTGTTCAAGTGTTTTTTATATCTAGAACCGTGCAAATTACATGGAAGATGGAGTGAACCCTCCGCTATGATCCAATCAGAAAACAAAGATCCTACACAAACAATGTCGACCACAATGCACTGAGAAACGGAATAAGTATGAGATGGCGTTATTACCAGACGTGTCGGCAAATAACGCCACTTGCTTTACAACAATGGAAAGGTGTTGGAATCGTAACGAAGTACATTTTGAACACAACTAAAGAATGTTCTTGCAATGTGTGTGCTACCTGCTTTGCTGGTGCACAAAACTCATAGTTCTCGTACATGTCGTTAACCAGTAACTGTAGTGACGATTGCAAACCCCTTAATATAACAGCTGCAGTCATATGGAGCACTACTCGTCGGAGGCAAACAACAATGCACAACCAGCGTTACACAATGTTCAGAAGCCACATTTAAAAATGCTGCCAGAATCACATAATTCATGAAACCAAATCCTGCATTCAATACATTAAATCCACATTTTAAGACCCCTGAGATCATAGTAATACCCTCCACAGTCCCCACGGAGCATATCTCCATCCTTCGTCTTTCTAGAGGATGCTTGTTTCTTCATGCCGGAAGAAGTGAAAGGGCAAGCTCTTGTGAATATGTCTAGTGTTACCAATACTCCTCTGACAGTAAGACAACGCCCCTGGGATGAGATATGCTCCTACTAGTTATTTTATCTGTGAGCAAGAGCTTGTGGACGGAATGGGCACTCGATGGTGTTGAAGGAGAGATGGCGGCTGATCATATGCTTGGAGGTGTTGGTGGAGGTTGCTGTTGCTCTGAGACATCATTTGGGGAAAAAGCGACATCAGGTATAGCATTTTTGTTAAAATGATGCGTTGTAGCGCTGAAGTCTGAAATTGTGTTCTAAGGTGTTGCTGAACGGAACCATGCCTGTGAAAACAGTTTTGGAAACTGCAGCTTCCCAAGTGTTCTTCCAAGATGCGTTCGTCGATAACTGTCAACTGCTTCAGAGCAGTACAATTTTAACGATTTGAAGAAGTTCTTGTCGAGCAAGCACAGCAATTGAATATACATGGTATCGGCAGCATTTAGAATGGTAACATCAAGATGACTGCAATGACAATCTACAATAAGCAGTGCTCGGCCATGGATCCGATGTCTGTTAAAACGTTCCAGAAATGTACGTAATTCTTCCTTTATAACATAGCCTTTAGGTGTCATTGCATAGATGTTACCTGGAAGATCATCACCTAACTAGTTTTTTGATACTTTCCCTAGTATAACACCATCGGAAGGATCTAATTTGAACCTGATGCATTAGTGCATGCCATAACACTCACAGTTTCACCTTTTTCGCCATTTGTGGCATTAAGTACACGCTTGCTCCCTTTCTGTGCCAGAATTTTTAAGCTACTGTTGTATATTAGTTATGGCCCTGTATTTAATCTATATTATAATATTATGCAAGTACGGCCCTATCAACGCATACCTTTAGTAATAGTAAAATCTTACCTTTACCCAAACAATTCGCCTACCTCGTTTGACGCACTAAAAATGTTCGAGCTGTTTCCTCTGCTGCGCGGCTATCACGTCAACATTTGTTCACTGGTTTCTCTTTACTGACGCCCGGTTGACCTCAAGTCTTTCTGTCTGCAAAGACAACAGGCATCACTGTTTATCACACACCCATAAGCGGTCACTTTACGAACCACATGTTCATACTAGCAATGTGGAAAGTTTTAAATGGCTTTATTACCCGACCGGCGTTATTTGCCGAAGTTACCCTATATATATATATATATATATATATATATATATATATATATATATATATATATATATATATATATGTAGGGTGAGGCATTTAATATTGTTTTTGAAAATATGTAGAGAATTATAAATCGGATTTTTAAAAAGTTGTAAGAAAATTGTTATTGAAAATGAAATGAAATCTTTAACGTCCCACGTTTGTGCCGGTTAGGCTAAAGGAGACGGTGATAATGAGAAATGAGTGGAATGGTGGAATGAAGAAGTGGGAGGAAACGGGAGAAACCCGAGAAAACCCACGAGCACGGTGTTTGTCCACCACAAAGTCCACACGGCGCGAGCTGGGATCGAACAAGGGACCCCAAGCACCGGAGGTGAAAACTGTACCACTGAGCCACCGCGCCCCTAAAAGTTGTTAGTATCGAAGGGGGACATCCGATGATACCATACTCGACCCACTTCCCCCACACCCCGGGGCGGGAGAGGGTTAACTTTCAAATCTTACATACGAACCCATATTTTTTATTGCACATTCTGATTCTTCGTCAAAATAATACGTAACTTTTATATTCAACATTTTTTTCGTTGCGGAATAAATCTGGCTGTAATCGACAAAAATGAAAATGGGTTACTGACAGAAAAACGAGGCATTTAAAACTGGTTTTGGGAATATCTGGAAAACTACAAATCATTTTTTTTTAAAAAAAGTTATAACAAATGTTTGTCTGAAAGGCGGCATCCAATGATACCACACTCGAACCCCTGCGCCATCTTCCTGTAGCGGCAGGGGTCAACTTTGAAATTTTAAATGGGAACACACATTTTTATTGCATATTCTGATTCTTCGTCAAAAAATACGTAACTTTTGTATGGAACACTTTTCTCGTTTGGCGATAGGTGGCGCTGTAATCGACGAAAATCAAAATGGGTTTCGAAGAGTTGAAAAATGAAGCATCTAAAACTGATTTTGGGAATATTTGGAAAACTACAGATCGGGTTTTGAAAAAGTTATAACAAAAGTTGGAGACATCAAATGATGTCACACTCGACCCCCTGCCCCATCCCGGGTGCCGAATGGGTCAACTATGAAATCTTAAATAGGGATGCGCACGAGACGAGTCGAGACAGAATTTTCCTGACAAAATTCGAGTCGAGACACGGCTCTTCCAATAGAAAAATATACATTTTTCGAGACGAGACAGCCACAAATCTTGTCTCGTGCGCATCCCTAATCTTAAATAAGAACCCCTATTTTTTATTGCATGATCTGATTGTCCATGAAAAAATACGTAACATTTTTATTGAAGATTTTTTTCGTTGCGTGATGGATGGCGCTGAAATCGGCCAAACCAGAAACGGTTACAAATAGTTTCTCAAGAAATACAAATGAGATGAAGAAAATTAATACTTTAAAAATCTTCTATCAATGCCATACTATCAAATGACACAATAGTTGATCTCCAACTACCATCCCAGGAGGTTAGGAAAGAAGTTATTCTAAAATCTGTAATGAGAAACCCAGTGGCGGATCCTGCCCAGGGCCGCGGGGCCTTCGCTCACCCAGTTCTTTGAGTGTCAAAATAATTTAAGCTATAATTTTTATATTTTTTAAAGTTTATAATAAGCTCATGATATACCTATCATAGTCTGGGTCTAGCTTGGCAACCCAAGTTTTTGCTGTTTGGATCTGCCACTGTTTTACCAACTAGGGATGTACACGAGTCGAGATTTAAGCCTGTCTCGACTCTTATCGAGAAAATGTTGTATCGACTCGAAAATATGTTTTTCTCTCAACTCGTGTCTCGATTCGGCAGTTTTTGTCCCGAGTCAACTCGAATTCAAGACGAGATATCTCAAAATTCGAATCGAAACAAAATATACGAGTTAAAGTATACGCACACATCAGAGAGAACATTATGACTACCTACCTACTTGTCAGTATCTCTACCATTGGCATGGATAACAACAGCGCCGCGTCTTGCTATGGACGCAGTGATCCTTGGCAGGTTGCTGGAGAGAAATTTTGCACCACATGTGCAAACACAGGTCACCTAATTCCCGTAAATTCCGGGGAGGGGGCTATGCGCTCTGACGTCACGTTCAATCACATCCCAGGTGTGTTCCATTGGATTACCGGCGAGTTGGGGGGGCAGCACATCACTTGAAACTCGGCCCCTGTGTTCCTCGAACTACTCCATCACATTACTGGTCTTGTGACATGACCTGCCAATTGCTCATTCAGAGAATTTATGAAGTTCACTTTATCGCAATAGTTTTATACAAACGAGATATAGGCTACGAATAGTAGTTTTATACAAACTAGGTAATCAAATATTATTATTATTATTATTATTATTATTATTATTATTATTATTATTATTATTAATATTATCATATTTGAAGTACAATAAAATATCACGATATTAATTATTATATTTAATTAACTGAATTGAGCTGAAAATTAAATCTTGATCTCGAAAGATTAATTATTAAATTTATGTGTTCTGTACCTATCTAAAGTAATAAAGTGAATATCTTCTTCAAAAATATATTAAAAATTATAGAAAGATTTTTGAGACTTTCGAGTAAAGTCGAAATTATTACGAGCAGCCTCGACTCGAAAATTCGAGTCGAGAAATACGTTTGTCTCGACTCGTCTCGAATTTTACAAAGTCTGTCTCGACTCGTGTACATTCCTATTATAAACTTATTAAACTCTAGTTTTAGCGTTTTAAAGGGAAAATGAAGTGGAAGTAGTAATAATTTATTTCCTTCGAGATGTTTTTTTTTTTTTTCTCATTTAAAGTGAGTCCACTTGTGTGTCAAAATTGGTGCGCTTGATTCAAATGAGTCCTCTTTCCTCTCACCATCGGGGTGGTTATTTTAGGAGAGTCATCTTGCTTCTCACACATTTACATTGTTTACTGGAACAAATGTTCGAGATGATACCCCTTTTTCAGCAATACACATTGCAAGGGTTATATATATATATAGCGACAATCTAATCACATAGACTGCGACGCATGATCGGAGTCCTTGTTTCATAGACGATAATTTGAATGATAAAGAATGTATCGCAGAAAATAGTCACCATTTCGAACATTTTATTATCATTTGTCAACGGTGTTTGGGGTTGGGCACGAGCACGTTCGAACGAGCGAGAGTCGGGTCGACCCAAAGCGAGCCAAATCCTGTGTGTAGTTCAAGTACTCTCTTCAAGTATCCTACTTATAGAGTTAAATTATTATTAATGATACTACTACTACTACTAATACTACTACATATTATTATTATTATTAGTAGTAGTAGTAGTAGTAATAGTAGTAGTATTAGTATTATTATTATTATTATTATTATTATTTAACAACACAGTGTATTAATATGAAAGATAGGCGGCTTTTATCTCAATATCAGAAACTAGTTGTCTGCCTACCTCGATACCCACACAGCAATGAAATATTTTCAAAACGTTTCTAAAACGTACCATCATTTTCCTTCAGAAAATGTATCCTACTTCCCTTAAGGAAATATATTCTGTATGTTGTTAAAACATTTTCCAAATAATACTGTAAACATTCTCGCAATACACCCAAAAGCGTTGTAGAAATATTTTATACGCCGTTAGAAAAGTTTTCCAAAAAAATGTTTTCTGTAGCATTTCCAAACATTAATGAAAATGTGTTTGAAACGTTTTATACAGTGTTAACGGAATTGTTTTTAAAATGTTTCACATGTAACATTTTAAAATTATTTACCAATAACAAAAGATAATTTGTGAAGAACGAAGAAATTTTTTTCTAAATATTTTTAAACTTTATTGGATACATTAGTTGAAATGTTTTCTGAAGATTTCTAATCCATTTTTAACAAAGATTAATGTTCTGCAACATAATAATTTTAATTTTTTTTCCATACATAAAAAATATTTTCTGTACATGAAAAAATATTTAGTTAATATTTTCTGTAAATTATAAAAAATATTTAGACAATATTTTCCTATATATGACACAATATTTTCTTTATATGGCAAAAAATATTTAGCGAATATTTTCTGTACATGACAAAATATTCAAAGAATATTTTTGTACCTGAAAGAAAATATTCAGAGAATATGAGATAGACATATCAAAACCATTAGTTTACTTGGTGTTTTGTAACAGTAAAAATGTTTAGAAAATATTAAACTAGTTTCAGAAATGAATTTGTGATAGGAAAGAAAATATTTACGATTCATTTTCCAATAGCAATAGATATGTTTTTGATTTGTTATTGGATGTGGTTTCAGAAAGTACTTAAAATATTTTCTAACATTTTCTCTTTTTCACATAGAAATATTTGAAATTATGTCGGAATATTTTTTTCCGTCATTACCACGATAACACCTACACTTTGAAATACATTTCTTTCTTCAAAACTGAAGGAAATGCTAACTGAAGAGTTTCCCAACTCTTGTGAGTTAAAATATCTGAATTTCTTTTTCACAAATTGATGGAGTGGTAGAAGTTTGTGTAAGTTGGAACCGGTTTAGAACACACGGAAACTTCTGTCATCACAAATTTGTGAAAATAAATTATAGTATTTTAACTTCAAGTTTGAAGAAAGAAATGTATTTCAAACTGTAGGTGGTAATGACGGAAAAATATTCATAAATAATTTAAAATATTTCTATGTGAAAACCAGAAAATGTTAGAAAATATTTCAAGTGCGTTCTGAAACAACATACAATAACAAACTAAAAACATGCCAATTGCTATTTGAAAAATGAATCGTAAACATTTTCCTTCTTAGCACAATAAAGTATTCTCTAATTATTTTGTCATGTACCCGGTCCCTTAATATTAGAAACCGACACAACAGGGACCACTGTACAGAATAAGTGGAGAAAAGATAAATTATCTTGTACACATCACATTCTACATCTATGCCAAAATTCATTGAAAAATGATATTGAGGAACAATAACAATCGGAACAAACAACGTGCATTTTGTGAAAAGTATTTATAATGGGACTCCTAAAAAATACATTAGTACGATTTCTTACTAAAGTATTTAAAGTATACGAAACGTACAAACACCTGTATGTAATAGGTTTTTCTTATAAAGAATCATTAAAAAACGTGATCATATCACCAGGAAAACATTTTATTGCACCATGACTCTCAATACATGAACGACGTGGACCACTCAGATGTTCACAGGTCTTCATTGTCCTTTTCGCTGTATGTTTTACACAGCACTTAAATAGAGCTCCTCCGTGGCTAAGCGGTTCGCGTACGCGCTTTTGGCGTGGGAGACCCGGGTTCGATTCCCGGCGAGGAGCTCATGTGGTTCGGATTCCACGTTAATCAGTTGGTCCACGTCTCATATAGCCTCGCTGCTGAAAGGGACGCTAAACTAAAATCAACTCAACTCAACAGCACTAAAATAGCTATTGTAGTGCGTAAAATAAACGACTGGGCACAAGAAAGACCCCAGATGTCAACGTGTGAATGGTTCATGTCGTCCTTGTGGTGGGGTTCATGGCGCAGTGGGGAGTTAAAGGATATCTGAAGTACTACTATGTATGAAAACGTTCTATAATGAAACCTGCAGTAGACAAGGACGTCATCACTTGTACCACTACATTGTGGACTTCTACCTTACATTTATTTATCATTCTGTTATTCCTCTTCGTCATCCCAACCCGAAAAAGCTTTGCTAACAACAGTGGCGTATTTACGATTTTGTTTCGGGGAGGGCTTTGCTAACTTTCGGGGGGGGCTTTGCCTGAAAATGTGAAAATTCTGCAAGATATTTCATATACTTTACAATAGTAAGATTTCGGGGGGCTTATGCCGGGAAGCCCCCTCTAAATACGCCACAGGCTAACAATCTCACCCAAACACATATAGGACAGGAATATGTGAAATGAGATTACCTTCGCTGTCACCAGTAAAAGCAAATGGAGGCCATCCCAAAAGGGATGCCAGCTAAGGGTCACATGCTTGTACACCTATACAATTTTATCATAATGAAAGTAAAACGTATGCAGCACCACAATGCTGTTGAATGTTCTAACATCTTACACGGAATACAGTAATATCTTTCGGCTCACTTCAGTAAGAAAGATTCAAAATAAACATGCTGGAGAAACTCTTCTAGTGATACAAACAGGTGGAGGAAAGAAACAAATCTTGAAAACGAATTAGAGAATATATGGTCTCCGCCTCATACTTGATTCCCCTAGAGAGAGAAATGAATGGGAATCAAGTGGTCTACCTATAAGGTACACGATGGCAAGAGATAAAAAGAACTATGCAAAGGATACGGGTTCTTTCAGTTGCGGACGTCTCAGTTGCGGACGCTCCTCTTATCTGATAAAACCTTTCACAGTTGCGGACGCACAGGTGTTGCTTGGAATTTCCATGACTCGATTACGAAGCAACCAGAATTGTTAGTCCCAATTGCGGACGCGTATATGTTATAAAAGAGGTAAGATATATTGATAACAAGCAGCAACGTTGCCCCATTTTTCATTTCATTACATTTACTACCCTGCACTCAGCAACGAGAAGGACTTTTTGATGCAAGAATACAATTTGCTAAGAACAGATTCATTCAGGGGTGTAGCTAGTAAGTTCTTATAGGGGCATGACTTTTTCAGGGGCCTTAGCCTTTTTACTATATCGAAATAAAATTCTCCTCACAAATGTTCAGTGAGGACAATTTTATTTCAAAAAATTAAGATGGGAACCGTCCCCCACCACACACAAGGATTTCGTACCCTCTATGCAACTTCCCTTCACACTTAACCAGGCTTAGGACTGGCAGTGTCATGGTTGAAACTATTGGCACTTGCGTGTTTACAAGTTGCAAGAGAATATCCACTGTCGAATATTATGCCTATATAAGAATGAGCTTGCAGTTCTCCTTTGTCAGGTAGTGAATTATTTACAATATTTACACAAACCCCTTATATACAGTATTTATACAAAGCTACTTAAGTCTCTGAACATATGCTATTCATCGCAAACACTTCTTGATGTTACCAGTATCCTGAAATTCCGCAAGAATTCTATGCAGTCTTTTGTCTAATAGTATTGCCGATTTCTTTCTTCTTTTCCCGCCAATTTTTAAATCCAAACGATCGTACAGAAAGTCGCTGCGCCGAGCTTCATCCTTGAGATCTGGGACTAACTCTGAGACATTTGGGTGTGCTTTGTTTGTAATAGAACGCAGTCTGTTGTGCCAGCCTTCGAGTGCGTTGTTCGTCTTGTGCCTTATGTTATGACAGTTCCAAATGTCTGTAGTAAAAGTCGAGTTCTCCAACCACTGGACGACGAAATAATCATACAATTGCTGCAATTCACTGTTGCATGGTGTGTCTTCTTGAATACACAACCAACCATCAACGACTTTATCTATTGGCAAGTGTGCCAAAGTAGCACACATTCTAATGCACAACCTAACCTCATAATCATTTGTGTACTCTTGTACAAGCTCTACTTCTTGCACTTTTCTCCAAAGGCACTGGTTGAAATGAAAATTGCATCCTTTAACCTGCGCTTCTGGAAATACATACCGCAATGCGTTTATGGATGACTCTTCGAAGTCAATCATTATCAATTCCAGTTTCCACTCAGGGACTTGTCCCTTTATTCCTGCGAAAAGTCTCTCGTATATTTGCTGTCTTTCGTTTGGCAGAAGAGCAAACACAATCAGAACAATATTGGTTTCTTCACCGCTGCTATCAATGTCGGCATACACTGTATAAAGCTTGGCAAACTGTTTGCTGCACGTTTTGAATGTTCCATCCATAAAAAACGCTTTACAACTTGCAAGAATATTTCTTCCATTTCTGCTGGAAAATGCCAGTATCCTGTCTTTGCCTGCATCATCTAAAAGAAGAAAATTGAATCCATCTCGGAAACGAAGAATATCAGAAGCAAGTTCAATATCCTGAGCTGTTTTCCACGATGTTTTCCTGGTTGATTCCTGCAGCGGTAAAGACAAGACTTTAAAGAAGAATACTGCGGCACGTTAGCCACCAAATCCTAACCCTGGTCATATAAATCAGCGAACTCTTGTTTATATATTTTCCAAATAGGTTGATCTTTTTCCCGGACTCGCTTCTTTGTGCTGAGTATTTTCTTTTTTACTTCAGCTACTGCAACGTCCGGTAGACACGAATGTTGTGAAATCCAGAGCACAACATTGTCTTTCGTTAACATTCACCCTTTGCAACTTTTGGATTTGTCGTAGATGCAAGCCCAAGTGACACTTCCATTTTTATTCCTCCTGTCGAAAGAGATGTTATTTAAATTTATTAGTTCTGCATAATAATTTACTTAATTATTTGGTTTGAAATTACTTAATTCCTTGTTTTAAAAGTCAAACAAAAGCTTGTATTTTGCAGAATATTAGTTGATTAAATATTTAATCATAATCGACTGTTTCGCACACGCTCATCGACGAGGAATATTTAGCGTCCGAGGAAAATTTCTTACAAACATTCATTAAGAAAATCCATTTCTCAACGTAGTTGCACGCAAACTCCTAGCCTAAAATCCTATGAATAATAAAAGGAGAGTAATAAACTGAAATTTAGTGGAAAGGTTCATTTCCATGAAAAAATGAACAACAGACAACGTAATAACTTCAACTATAGGCTCATTCTACATGTAAAGTAGAAAAAAACATGGAAGAAAAAATAGTGAAAACTCTTTATATCGAGGAAGGGTAGTAAATGTAATGAAATGAAAAATGTGGCAACGTTGCTGCTTGTTATCAATAGATCTTACCTCTTCTCCTGCATGCGTCCGCAATTGGGACTAACAAGTCTGGTTACATCGTAATCGAGGCATGGAAATTCCAAACAACACCTGTGCGTCCGCAACTGGGAATGATTTTAACAGATAAGAGCAGCGTCTGCAACTGGCACGGATTCGAGAATACACCTGGAGTGGGTACGACTACAATTTCAGCGATTTTTAGGTTGACAAACAGAAGGAAAGAGGGAGTTGAAACGAGTGTAGGACGACTAAGGACACATATATACGTACAATCGTCTAAACAAAAGTGTGTCTCAAATGTCATGCATAAGTACATTACTGAAGAAGAAAATACTGCCAAATTAAAAAAAAAAATGTCACTACGATCTGAGTGTGTGTTTATCAGAGAACGACTATACTTTTGAACACAACTGTACATATAAATCAGCATGCACAAAAATGGAAATGCTTAATTCATAAAAACCCATTGTTTATGCCATTACTCATTATTATTGAGAATGACAAAGATTTCTTCATCAGTACTGATTGGATCAAAAAAATGTCACAAAATCACTCCTATTTTTCAAAGTACTTCCATATTAGCACGAGGTACGTTAAATCCACTTCTTGATATCCACTTTTAACCATGTATATATATATATAAAGAACTCAGCTCTATTAAGTCAAATTATGTACAAAAGGTAAGAAAATGCAAAACTGGACTAAGATTTGAACCTGGATCATCAACTTACCGTGTCGATACATTAACCACTAGGCTACTCACTGTTCCCGAATAGTCATACATTCTATCATTCCTGAAGTCAGTGCTCAAGCAACCAGTCCGTATTGACTATACCGCAACTTGTAAAGTACTTGGGCAACCAGTGTCTACACTACAGAACAATAGTGGTGGTTAGATTTATATATCATGAATGGGGGAAATAACTGGTTTTATACAATGTAAATATTTAATGTGATATACAATCGATTATTCCCTCGAGTTATCGTATATAATAGAGAAATTCAACCATTTGACCTTAAAATTATTTAAATCCCAGCATGCTGCATTACATATGATTACATAACAAATCGAAAGCCAAATAAAGGAATAAAGTTTTAAAAGACAATGCATAAAATAAAATCCTGTACATTTATTGAGAATAATTACAGTAATTATTACTTAATTTTACATTAAGTATCCATTTGTAGTACACAATAAATTTAATGTGAATACATAAACAAAGTATATGATAATTGAAGTCTAGTAATTTTATACCGTACGTTAAAATAGTTTGACATGTATATACACCTCATCAGTGTATCAATTTTAACCAGTGTTATATAACAGTAAGAAAGAAAGAAACACTTACTTTGCAAGAAAAGTTCGAATAGAGTTGCAGCTAGCATCCATTTTCAGTCTTGTTAAACTTTTCCCCACATCGTAGCATTGTAGTTCAGAAGATGACAGTACCAATTACCGAAAACCAAGTAACAGGATTATGCGTTTACTTACGTCCCCCGTTCCCTTCAACACACATGCACACAATATAAGTTAAATTATTTCTTGAAAAGTTCTCTCCCACCTTCTAAGAATATATTTAACGGTACGAAGTAGTTATACTATACATTACCTTATCATTGGAAGTATGATTTAACTGACATACATTAAAACTGAGCATAATAGCATGCAAATTAGCTTAAATGGGTAAGATACAATCACACGAAACGACCTACACCAATAAAAAATAAGAATTAGATTTTCAGTCTAGATTGTTAAATTGGTACCATGTTGACGCTATGAATTTTGGGCTTCCTACACTAAATGTATCGATGAAAAACTCTCTCTATATAAAACGTTTTTGATCGAAGCTGTGACCATGTGCAAATTGAGGAAACCGCAGCTAATGATGGGGTGATGATGATAGCATGCAGGCAGATGATAGTTCACAATTTATAGGAAGACAGTTTGAAATGCTAGGTAAGACAGAACACTCTTCTTTTTCCTGGGATTCATCCTCACTTACGGCAAATTTGGTATGTGTAGGTACTACACATTCCAATTTCCTATTTAAATACATTGTAAGCAATATGCATCATATATATGTTATAATAAATGATTAGAAATTAGAAAAAATGCTCAGCTCTTTCTGTCAGTGATGGAACATCAAACAGTGAATGAACTTCCAAGTGAGGCTCGACATCTAGATGAAATAGGAACGTCACTCCGGAGAATAACTGAAATTTTTTACTCTTCTGCAATCATTCCAAACGTGGAAAAGTACACCATGGGCTTTTAAACTAACTTGGGACACTATTGCACACGGACTGAAAGGACTACCACATAAGCATTCCGCCAGAGGGCCGCTGTACCTCCATCGACGCGACGTGCGAATAGTAGGCCGGTGTCGGACGCCGCCGTTGGGCCACCTGCTTTATTACACTAATTATACCGTTGTCCTGGCGGCGGGGTATCCGCCATAATCCCGTTGCTCTCCGCCTTTAGCCGATACCCCGTCGTTGAAATCCCCCAACTTATTTCTCCATGTGCAAGACCTAGTCGGATCGACCGCGAACCGCGGCGGTACCGTTACGAAATTACACGAATTTTACCGCCATGGCGGTAATAAGGCGGCATCCACACTTTTTCCTCCACTGAACCGTAGTGACACCAATAAGCAGACACATGGCCGCTTCGTAGCTGTTAGTACCGCCATTAACCCGTCACACGGGCTCTTCACTGCTGCATTTAATCATCTACTCTCAATTTGGTAATAACGTATTGTCACTTACACGCTGAAACTTCTATACCAATATATGGTGAAAATACAAAATAATTACCAGTTCAGCGTGGTCATAGCATGTTAATTTAACACCATTTTTGAAAAAAAATTTTTAGTCTGTCATACCGCAGACGATAACGTAGTCTCTTCGGGAGTGATAATATAAACATTAGTTATGATTTATTCACATACATGGGCTATGAGAACAACTAAGTTTTTTTTAGGAAAGGAGAAAAGAAAATTTAATTATCATATAAATAATGTGTTTCTGGAAATTGTATACTTCCCCAGTCTTTCAAAGGGTTACAATCTCTCTTTGGCAAGTGATTTTCTATACAGAAATATAATTATAAAAAGAATGAGATGGTCTAAGGGAAGTTTGGTTGTTAACAGCAACATTTGTGCATTAGTTTAGGAGGGGAGTTATATCATCACTTTATTGTTCTTTATATATCTATTAGTCATATCCTTATTATAAAGTACAGAAAAGAAAACAATGCAATGAAGGTACCATATGTGAATATAGAACAAATTATAAACAACTTAAATAAGAGAAGAAAATGAGAAATAAAGGTTATCATGTAATTAGCGAAATATAAAGTAAAGAATACATAGGTGCAATTGTGTAAGAATATCAAACATACATATAAGGATATCAAACATACCTTAAATCTTCTGTGCCGGGGCGTCTCGGAATTAATGATCACAGGGTTGAAGCATTTGTTATTTGTGAGGATATCTGTGCTAAGAAGGAAAAACATGAAGAATGTGAGCATGAATGATATAAATGGCATAAATGTCACGTTCTTCCGCTGGTAGGTTTGCATATTGAACATATAACGAAATGAGTACATTTAAAGAAGAATGTCTGTACCCATATGTTGCATCAGTAGCACCATCAGCGTGAAGGGTGTTCAAAAATAGCGGTAATGTACTCTATTTCAATGCGAGAGGTAACGAACCGAATACGGAGTTGTGCATGATGATCTGTGAGGTTTGGAAAGTTGATGTATTCATACATGAGCCACGTGGGATATGGAAGGTTAAGTCGGTGAGCTAGTCGAATAGCATGACACTCCAATATGCAAAACTCTTCGTAGAAGGAACAGAAGCATTGCACTAGGCAGTATGCCCGAAAGTGAGTATAGGTCGGAGAAACATCTTATAGGTGTGGACTAAAACATCGGCGCAAAAGATATAGTCGAATAGTAGCCTTAGCTCTTAGTTTTTACAAATGTGCATTCCAAGTCAATTTGAAATACAAGACGACTCCCAAGTAGGTAAAAGTGTTTGTAGGGTGTACAATGTACTCAACAACAGTTACTGGTAAGAGTGTCCGGTTTCGGTAAATTCTGGAACGCCTGTTAGATGCTAGGAAACCTCGCTTGCGTTTTCTCGTTGTTAATACTCAGGTGCCATCTCTGGCACCACTTGAAGAAATTGTCGTGAGAAGTGTGTAGAGCAAGGTTAATTTGCTGGACAGTGTTTCCAAGTGCAAAAGAAGCTGTATTGTCAGGATATTGGAGAGTAAAAACATTACGTGGCACTGAAGGAATGTCTTAAGTGTAAAGAATACATAATAATGGGCTGAGTGCAGACCGCTGAGGAACTCCAGTAAGTGAAAAATAGGCCAAGATAGTGTGTTACTAGCTGCGACATATGCAATGCGATTTGGAATGAAATATTAAATTACCCTTAGATAACAGACGGGAAGTTTGAATGACTGAAGTTTTTGAATTAGCCCATAGTGCCACACTTTATCAAAGGCCTTTTTTAAATCCATTAGAATGAGACCGGATGAAAAATTTTTGTTAAATTGATTTGTAATTATGGTGCTCATATGAACCAGTTGGTCATGGATGGAGAATCTAGGCCGAAAACCTGCTTGATGAATAGGTAATAGACCAGTATTTTCAAAGTATTTATGAATTCGGCAGACAAGCACTTTTTCCACGTTCTTACTGAGAACAGATGTTAGTTGGATTGACGTGTATGAACAAATAAAATGGACAGGCTTATTTAGTTTATGAAACGTGCAAATCTTTGAAACTTTCCAATCACGAGGATATAAACAAGTTTGAAGTATGAAATTATATATTGAAGCCACTGAATATGATTTTTCTTTGAAGCCGCCCCTACCTTGGTATGACAGCTTAGGAAACACCCCTCAATAACATAATGGACAAGACTATAAGATGAAATAAAAATAATAAAAATAACCTAAATAATGCTTAAAATATAAATTTTAATTATGGAAGCTAAATAAGAGAAGAAAATAATGTTTAAAGCAACCATGTTTATAAATTAAAATGGTATTGGATTGTGTGAATTAAAAACAGAAAGATCTTGAAGTTAAGACGATGTGGCAACAGCACGAATTCTTCTCTGCCTTGTGCTCCGTGTGGAATCGGAAGGTCAGTTGTGGTTGCTGCGAGTTGTAGTAAACCAATTTTCAGTCTGATAGTTAAGAGGCGAATGGAGTTTTGCAGAACGATCCTTGTTGTATTTGCAACTTCGGTGTGGTTTTCAAATTCCGTATTTCCTTGGGTTCGTCAAATGTTGGACAAAGGCAAAGAAGGAAAATAGGAGAGTGTGCAGATTGCGGATATTTAAAGGTAAGAACAGATTTTATTCTATCCTTCATATTTTATCCTTTGTGTGTCTTTTTGATATTTAATGTTTGTAATCGGTTGACTTATCGCCTACAATTTGGTTGATGAGTCGATTGTTTTATGTTGATTGATGCTTCTTAAGCCCATTAGTTCATTATTGAAGTACAAGTAAATTCCAGAGAATGTAAAACAACAAAAAATAGTAAAAGTCTACTGAAGAATCACTAAGTAATTTACTATATTATATTATATTATCTTTGTTGCTGTATCGTTTGACTAAAACTAGCAATTTGTTAAACTACTAATATCTTGTTACAACTGAAAAATTTATATTAAGGATGACGAAAATTTGTGTGTAATAAATTGTCTTACTAAAGTATTGTTTATCGAAATATTCTTGTTAAAGTATTTGGTCTAGGAATTAATTCGTGCGGTTGGTACGCACACATTGAAGCTGTAGTACTAGCACAAAATACATAAATACCTTAAGAAAAATATTGTCCATCGCTAGCCACCACTTTCGCCCATCTGTCAGGCAATGTACGGATTCCGTGGCGAAAGAAGTCCTCATCCTTGGAAGCGATCCAGTCAGAGACCCATGTTTCGATATCTTCTGAAGAAGTAAACCGCTGTCCAATCAAATCGTTGTTCATGCAATCGAACAAGTAGTAGTCCGAAGGAGCAACGTCTGGTGAATACGGCGGGTGGGGTAAAACTTCCCATCCGACATTTTCTAAATAGGTTTGAACGGTTTTGCGACATGTGGGCGAGCGTTATCATGTTGAACAATAAGTTTATCATGTCTGTTCTCCCATTCTGGTCGTGTTCTGGCCAGAGCTTGCTTCAAACGCATTAATTGTCGTCGATAACGTTCTCCATTCATAGTTTCACTCGGTTGCAGCAGCTCATAGTAAACCACACCTTTCATATCCCACCATATGCACAGCATAACCTTTGCACAGTGAATATCTCGTTTTGGTTGTGATGGACCTGGTTCACCTGGTTTCACCCAGGCCTTTTTTCGTTTAGGGTTCTCGTAATGGATCCACTTCTCATCACCCGTAATAATTCGATGCAGAAACCCCTTTCTGCTCTGTCGTTGAAGCAGCAATTCGCAAATGGTTTCTCGTCTTTCAACGTCTCTGTCTTTCAATTCATGTGGAACCCAATGTGACATCTTTTGAATCATTCCCATGGCTTTCAAGCGTTTGGAGACTGTTGTTTGATCAACGCCTAATGCTGCTGCAAGTTGTTCCTGCGTTTGACACGAATCCTGCTCGAGCAATGCTGTCAATTCTTCGTCTTGAATTTTTTTTTGGCTGTCCAGCTCGCTCTTGGTATGCCAAGCCGAAATCACCACTTCTAAACGGTGCAAACCACTTCTGACACGTTCGCTCAGCTAGAGCATGGTCACCATACACTTCCACCAAAATACGATGACTTTTAGTAGCACTTTTCTGCATGTTAAAGTAATGCAGCAGGACACCCCGCAAAAACACTTTATCAGGCACAAATTGCGCCATGTTCACTTAACTACAAACTGGTGTTGTTGACGCTTTAATCCACTGCCCTATACTACGAACGATACGCGATGACAGGGGTTTGCAACACATGTGTGGATACACGGAACTGTGGGACGCTCCGTTCGTTGCGCCATCTCTTGTCCACCAGCACGAATTAATTCCTAGACCAAATAACTACTAAGATATTTGATTGAAATATTTACGTAGAATTAACTTTGATTGCTATACCAAATTTCTAAAGTAATTGGTCAATATTAAGCGTCTTGCATGTAGAATATTTAACTGCAGCTTGTGGTAACCTAAGCAGATACGAGTCCGTGGTCTTGTGAGGTAAGGATTCTTTACTTTTTTATTTATTTTCTTTTAATATCCTAGATTTCAGAGTTGAGTCCTTTTGGACCGGGATAGAGAGACATTACATACGACAGGTCACCACTCACCTAAAAAAAATCATATTCACTACTTACTATTTTTTTAGTATGTATTAAGCTCGATTTAAGTTAAAGGGAATTGAATAAAACTTTGATGCTAAACTCAAATTTAATCGAAACGTCAGCTTATGAAAAAGAGCGAAAAAGAGTTACGATTGTAATGGTAATTACTGCTGATTGCACTGGTCTACAGTGGAGTTTTAACAGAAATGAAAGTAGCCAATCTTTATAGATATGGAGGCGCTGAACACGACTATCACATTTAAAATTAGCTGGTACCTCAGGGTTGTCAGTATATATGGAATTTACCTAAACATTCATGTTTTTCACATTTATTTTGTTAGGTTTTACTCAGGAACGTATAATTACGTCCCTATTTATCGTTGGGGAATGTGTTATACCTGTTTCTATTCGTGGATGACCGTACTTTCCGAACATTTAACAATCATTCCGGTAGCCCGTACCGTTGGGAAATTATATATCCATATATTCGAAAATATCTGTCTTTTAGAGGAAAATCCGATTTTTTATTTTTACTGGCAACCCTGCAAGAATAAAATTATAATTTATATTCGAAAAGTAACCTGTCAATATTGGGAATGTTTTCTGCAAATGTCGTCATGATCGAAGCGAACCGAACTGTGAAAAATTATCATTCCTTCTACCGAAATGCCGAAAGTTTCCCTACCTTTACAACATGTACATTAAAAATGTAATATTGACTTCCGTATGCCGAACAGAACTATAGGACAATACATTCAGACAATGTAAGTATCATTTTGGTAGTCTGTACTGGGGTGGGGGATTTTATGTACTGAAATATTGCACGAAAAATTCCCTTTCTGCAAAATTCCGACTTTTTCTGCCTACAGCTGGCAATCCTGCAATAAATAACTGGAAAGAATGGTGGAAAATTTATTCTAAGACTGGTATCATTATGTGCCATCAAGAAGACCGAACTGAGAATAAATATTATTCTTTGAACTGAAATACCGCAAATTTACCCTGTCTACTACATTTTGGCCAAAAAAATAAATTGGTCCTCGGACCTTTGTTCTTGCTGCACAAAAGTAAATTGTACACAAATTTATTGCCAAGGATAAATGAATGCACTCACCTTCAATGAATGCGCCATTTCTTTGCCTTCCTCTTGTAGGTTGTGTCTGGAGCATCCCTCTGTAGCGTCCAGCAGAAGTCAGCCAACATTGCAGCTGTCCATAGACCCGTGTATCGATGTTCCATGAGAGAAATATCCCTGTGAAATCTCTCGCCGTGTTCATCACTTACAGCACCACAGTTATCTGCGAAGACATCGAGGTGTGAGTGAAGAAAGTGCATTTTCGGTTTCATGTTGCAGCCAATGGTTTGATAAGCATGAATTAATTCATCCACAATGTCCCTGTGATTCTCGGCTCTCTATTTTCCCAAGAACAATGTGGTCAAATTACGGAAACAACTCCACGCATGCAGTTGATCAGAGGTTAGAGTGGCCTCAAAGTCAGGGTCATTTAGGAGCTGGCGTATCTGTGGACCAATGAATATTCCCTGTTCTTAGTCGTGGAAACTTCATGCACAAATATCCGAATGTTGCTTCATTCATGTTCACTGCCTTTACAAACGCTGTCATAAGTCCCAACTTAATATGCAGTGGTGGGAGAACAATTTTCTGAGGGTTCACTAGAGGTTCATTGACAATATTTTTTGCGCCAGGAATCAGAGCTGTTCTTAAAGTCCACTCCTTTTGTGTATAGTGTTTGTCTCTTGCGCGATTGTCCCACTCACATATATAACAACAATACTTAATATAACCTCCTTGCAAATCCAACAAAATCGAAATTACTTTGAAATCTCCAATACTAGCCATTCATGCTGATTGTAACTAATGACGCATAGAACAGATTTCAACGTAGTGTACGTTTCTTTCGCTAAAGCAACATATGCGACAGGGATGGACGGTCTTTCGTTATTATTATGTACCAGTAAACTCTTCAGGCTTGTTTCGGAACCATCTATGAATAGTCTCTACTCGTCCGGTTTGTATGAAATATGTAGGTCATGAAACAAACCTTCAACATCACTGCAGAATGTAATGTCACTTTCAGTACTGAAATGGTTCTCAAGTTCTTTCTGACGATCCCGATAAACTGAAACTCGCCCTGTTTCAGCTAGAAGGTTCCACTGCAGCTGTCGTGAGGCTAACACTTCAGCTTTACACTTCGGGAGGTATAATCCCTAATCAGATCACTGGGTTCACGTTGTGTGATTTTGTGTGTTTCGCTGGATGAAGATGGCGTAAATGAAGGATCAACAACACTGGTGGATGGATGCACTTCTTCGGCTGGATGGGTAGGATCAGCATTTTCGCTATCACTGCTTGATGTTGTTGCGTTTGGGGGAACAGGAACTGGCAGTCCTTGTCCATGACGCACAGGGCGAATTACTGATGGGATGTCAGGGTATTCGATATTTCTTTCCTGATTCCTTTCTTCAAGGGCGGAGTGATACAAAAATAGCAATCAGACACATGATTTGTGGGTTCACGCCAAATAGCAGGCATGCCAAACTTCATGGAGACGTTTTTCCCATGCATCCAAGCATATAGTACGACGTACAACACACGTGTGGAGCCCAAGATTTGTCTTGGTTTCCAACTCGACAACCGAAATACAATGAATAGGCTTTCCTTACTGCATCAGTAAGTGGTCGCCTTTTATTACCACAAATAGCGTCTGCAAAAATGTAACAAAAGTTATCAGGATTGTTCTTACAGGTGCGGGGCATTTTCATGAAAACCGACACTCGTTCAAATAACACAAACACTCACAGTTTAATTCAAATACTTTACTGTATATACATTCACCACCAACCACCTCTCAACCAACACACATTACAGTACAGTAAAAGAGAGCGCGGAAACACACACGCACACCGCCAACAACTTTCAACCTGTCGAATGATGAGGTGATTGGATCGTGGGCACATGAGTGAGCTTTACGCATTGTTGCCAGATCCAACAAGTACAACTTGCTTAACGACGGCAGCAAAACTGTTGTTACACTTCTTTGTATATTGCTAATATAATAACAACGCAATTCATTCGTTCCCTAAGTACGTGTGACATTTATCCCTTCGAAATTTCTTAACAATACGGTCATCATACGGCAAAAACATTTTTTATGTGTATGTGAATAGAATATAAATTGTTGGTGTCAACGTATATTTTATGACTATATTTATCCGAGGATTGCCAGTGCAGTTATTTACTGCAGCATTGCTAGCTGTAGGCAGAAAAAGTCGGAATTTTGCAGAAAGGGATTTTTTCGTGCAATATTTCAGTACATAAAATCCCCCACCCCAGTACAGACTACCAAAATGATACTTACATTGTCTAAATGTATTGTCCTATAGTTCTGTTCGGCATACAGAAGTCAATATTACATTTTTAATGTACATGTTGTAAAGGTAGGGAAAATTTCGGCATTTCGGTAGAAGGATGATATTTTTTCATAGTTCGGTTCGCTTCGATCATGACGACATTTGCAGAAAACATTCCCAATATTGACAGATTACTTTTCAAATATAAATTATAATATTATTCTTGAAGGGTTGCCAGTAAAAAAATAAAAAATCGGATCTTCCTCTAAAAGAAGGGATATTTTCGAATATATGGGTATATAATTTCCCAACGGTACGGACTACCGGAATGATTGTTAAATGTTCAGAAAGTACGGTCATCCACAAATAGAAAGAGGTATAACACATTCCCCAACGATAAATAGGGACGTAATTATACGTTCCTAAGTAAAACCTAAAAAAATAAATGTGATAAACGAATTTTTTAGAAAAATTTCACATTTACTGGCAACCCTGAGCTAAAAGCTAATTTTAAGTGTAATATTCGTGTTCAGCGCCTCGAAATCTATAAAGATTGGCTACTTTCGTTTCTGTAAAAAATGAAAAGTGAAAATTCGTTGACCAGTGTTATTGCATGAATAGCTTGAAAGTCGGTTGAATACGGATGTGTACTTTTAGAGCTGCATGTTCTTATGTGCATTGAATTGTTACTTTTCTGCTTGAATCGAAGTTTCTTTGTACTTTAGTTTGTGTTAAGTGTTTAGTATAGTTAATCGTATTATTTAATTAAAAAAACGATTCTTTTAAAATTCACGGATTTCATTTGGGTCTAGAATTCCTAACTGAAGTCCGATTTTCACGCTGTTTGTAGCAAATGTTCAAGAAAGGTTTGGAGATTTACGTGATTATGTTTACTGTTTTAAATTTATCCGGAATAATATCGATTATGCCTCAACAAAAAATAGTAAATTACGCCAATATACCTTACAATTGGAATGAAATGCGGTGTGGTGTGGTGATTCGAGTTTTGTTCGTTAGATGGCAAGCTTGTCAAAGTCAATAACAAACAGGAAACTGGGCCGTATGTATTGCGAATTGTGCTGTACAATTCTGTGCTACTTTGTGGGTATGATAAGAGCACAGTGAGAGTGTAATCTTTGGAACAACATAAATTTATCGTTAAAACTTCGGGGAAAGGCATTTGTTGTTGCTATACAAAGAGCATTCAGAAACAAATTTGCCACATATTTTTCTCCAGGCAGGAACGTAATGTGGTCGCTAGTGAATAAATTGCAAGAAATAGGATTCGTTCTGAGTAAGACAGGGAAGCATCGGATCCCGCAGGCGGGTGTTGTGTAAGATGTCAGTTATCGACCTTTTAGATCACCCAAGAAATCTCTCCGTCGTTTGTGGCAAGAAACTGGCTATAGCTGTTCAACATGAGATTTATGAGCGTTACCACTAACACTTAATTTGTATTTCCTCTAACACTTAATTTGTTTTCTGCACTTCCGCTCCAAAAATCCAAAAGCTCAGTGTAATTGTAAGGTACAGTGCGAAAATTTTCTCTTTTTCTTGAGGCGTGATCGATATTATTCTGAATAATATCGAAATTTAATTCTGAAATTTAAACAAGTAAACATAGTCATATATATATATATAACTATATATATATCTATATATAGACTATATATATATCTTCCGTCCTTCCTTGATCATTTGCCACAAATCGCATGAAAATCGGACTTCAGTTAGAAATTCAAGACCCAAAGGAAATCCGTGAATTTTAAAAGAATCACCTTTATTAAGCATCCTTGCTGTTTACATAATTTGTTGAAATGTGTTGTGGAAATGAATATATTAGTATTGGCATGACAAATGATAGTGATCTTCATACTATTGATCAGACGGGTTTTGTAAACAATAGTGCATTCGGTGAGATTTCCATGAGTCTCACACCCCCAGCCCGTTCTCTTCTGTTAGACAGCACATTTCAGAATAGGAATTTTAGTGTGCATGGGAATGTGGAACCAATTTTTGTTCCCGGGATCGAACCAAGAGCTATGCAGAATGTGAGGACGGTCGTTCAACCACCTATGTCAGGCCAAGTATTTCGTGATAGTAGTAGTATCGAAACAAGAAATTTATAATTTCGTGATAGTTACTCTAAGCCTCCTTTGATTAGGAATGCGAATAGAAGTGAATCCCTATTTAAATATGCAATACTATTATAGACGCGTATATTATTTGAGGACCTCAACTCATATAGGTTCATTACATGTAAATACATGTCGTTATAATCAAATGAGATGTGAGAGTGATAATCCAATTCCTGTTCGTAGCTGTCAACATATGTGCGAGGGTTAACCTAAAAGCAATGCCAATGGATCCGAATCCATAAGAGCATTTTCATTTATTATTTTTTTGACAAATATTAATTCAGTAAGAACTTTGAAGTATTGTAAAATAGTATTAAACATGTTAAACCGGTTAATACTAATAACAGTTTTGCTGCTTTTCAAATGTGATTCATTCTTGAGCGTCTAAAATCTGAAGTAGATATTCTATTTATTTTCTTTTGTCGTATATTTTAATAAAAAGAAAACTTGCATTCTTGATGGATGCTCAAAAAGCATTGAACAATAATGTTACATGGGTTTCGTTTAGAAAGAGCATTGTATATAAATTTATTGCTGATACTGTTAAATATATATAGCATTTATCGCAAACAATCTCTTACTGAATTTGTAGACTATTATATAGATAGTATCTATTTTCAGCCTTTGTTAGATGTTTTTGAGAATGAACAACAGTTAGTGAAAATAATTCTCAACGGAATGAACCCGGCAGTTAGGTTCAAAATATTATAAACCTGTATACTATCTTCTATTGAGGAATTGTGTATGATGGCTGGTCAACATGTTAAAGTTAGTAGAGGCCAATTAGTTTACAACCCTAAAATGAATTCTAAAAGCGCAAATGCGTGTACATCCTCCATCAATGTGAATCACTGTGTTCAATGATACTCAATCCACAGGGTATGAATGTCGGCTCAATAAGCATAATAAAAAGCGGCATTTTTTATTAAGGCGAAAGTGAATGATGTTGATGTGTTCCCTTGTTTGTGCGGCGGATAAACCTATAATTTAGTGACAGAACATCTAGTTCGGAAGTGTGGGGTGGAGTGTTATCGGATTGAAGAACAGCCATTAAATATAAGATCTCCGTTAGGAGGAATCTAAAGAGCAAGGTTCAGGATAGTTGATAATCTTTCCTGCGATTGTCTATTGTATACGCCATTTTTAAGAGCTACTGGTTTAGTTATTGATTATGGTCTAAGTAAACTAAGACTACGTAATAACAAAAGTAGTGAATATCATATACAATACATTGAACAGTTCTGGTTCTTCAGTTGAGCAAAAGGGGTTTAGATCAGGTGATCCGGTTTTCCAATTTTCCTCATAACTATTCTAATCCTAAGAGCTTAGAGATAAATACAGACAAGATAGCGTCATTAATTGTAAAAGCAAGTGATCAAAAACTACTGTTATCGGATATAGAAATACAGTGTGAGATTGAGATTCATGATATAGAGAGACAGTTATTGTAAAATTCTGTTCCATCCCCAATCGATTCAATGAGTTACGTTCTATGTTGTCTTCTGAGCGTAAGCATAGAGAGGTTGTGAATAAAGGATCCTATTCCTGGTTAAGTGAATTTAGACTTTGTGATCGTGTAATTGAAAATAGTTTAAATTCCACCGGACAAACGAAGCTGATACCAATATTAGGAATGGTGAGAATATGCGTTCATCGATATTTAGTGATAAGTATAAAGTGGCTAATTTAGCAACTCTGGTAGATGAAATTAAACTTCAGTCCAATGTAGCTACTACATTTCAAGATGTTGTAGTGGGTGAATTAACTAATGATCCAGAACAATTATAGTCGAATCAGTTAAATTCGAAATTACTTAATTCTTCGTCTTCGAATGGAAAGGAAAGGGGGAAAAGAAGAATAATTGTAAGAAGAAAACATCCAGGAATATTGATAGGAGAGTTCGGGCAATGCCGGAATTGATTGTTTTGAATAACAGTTCGGTAAATGTTACTAGTGAAATTCTTAATGCAGTTATGGATGACAGTTCATCATAAGCTTCTGATATCCAATGTGAAAAAGCTAATAACTTCCATGAAATTATAGCTAAAAATAAGATTGTTTTCCCAGTGATTTTCAAGTAAAAAAAATGGTTCCTGATATGAAACCTCAAGAGTCAATAGTGGATTCTCTTGATTTAAATTTCCGTACTGAATGTACTAAGTCTGATGTGCTTCCGTTTGTGGACGAGTTAAAGAAAGAGTACAGTAATGTAATACCTTGTAATAATGGTTGTATAAATGGGTCTCAGGGTCGAATTAGTTTAAAGAACAAAAGTCATTTAAGGAACCTCCTTTCTTGTACCGAACGGTAAGGAAAAGTATTTTACGATGATATCGATGATTTTATTAAACATTGTATTCTGACTGAGATTGATCTTTCCAATTATGGAAGGACTTGTTTTCGGCGAGTAAAAAAAATAACGCATGTAGAATTGTTGGAAATTTCTGTAAGGCAAACAAACTTATCGTGATTGATGTTTATCCTTCCTCAATTTCTAGGAACGTTTCACAGGCCTTGCAGGTATGAGCGTGTTCAGCAGGCTAGACACAAAGAAGCATATGAGCAAATGTTATTCCAAAAGAAATCTTATGAGATTACTTCTATTGTTACTCAAAGGCGTTCCTGCCAATATAATCGAGTTCCAGCGGGAATTTAGACTGGTAGCAATCTTTTGGATGGAGCAATGTATTAGTTATTAGGTGATATGTACGAAAAATGTGTAAGAATATATTTTTACGATGTACTTCTATTTTCGTCAACTATTCAAGAACACAAGATACTTCAAGAAATGATATACAAATTGATCAAACCAGAATATCAGCAGTTCAAAGTATTCCCGCACATCGAAATTGATATTTGTGTTTTAAAAATTTTTGATCTTTTTTCCTATTTTGGAAAATGCATCCTTGATTTAAATGTATGAAAAAGGCGCTCATCGATAATGTTGTTTTGAATATGCCTGATCTTTTTAAACGCTTCGTAGTCCATATCGATGAGTGTGGGAAAGCCATGACTTGATGCGTCTTGCAGTAGGATGAAAATATTAATCTTCTTCCGGTTGGGTTTTATTCCAAGACAATGTCTGAAGCAGACCGCTCATCAGAGCATATATGAGATAGAGTTGGAGTTCATTAGTCTTGTCCGCTGTTACGTACGGTTACAAAAGGGAGAAAAATTGTCTTAATTCAGGATTTTAAGAAGTATGATTATTAAAATTTATGTGTATGATATTTTTCCACAGAGGAGTTCCAAACCTGGTAGTGTGCTGGTAACTGAACACGAGGACCAAATCCACCATTCCTGTTGAATATTGGCAGCTGTGTATATCATCAAATTGAAGAGAGGATGAATGGACTGCACCTATATAATAAGTACATTTGTTTCGGGAAATAGTAAGATATTGCTTCGGAAGAGATTATTATGCGAGTATATAATTTATTTCTTTATGTCTGGTATTATTAACGTATCGTGGCAAATCGGGTTGCATTTTCTTTTTTCCTGAAATAGATTGAACCTGAGAAAATGAGGGATTTGTCGAGCGGAGTGAATGCCTGAACGTGTGAGATTGATAAGTGTTACTTTAATTCTCTTAATTTTGGTTCAGTTTATTTTCTCTTTTTTTGTCTGTCCAATGCAGTGTTGTTTTCGTGATTGGTTTGGTAGACTGGTTTGAATGGAAGAGTGTGTGTGTGTGTGTGTGTGACACTCGCGGAAAAGAGTTGCTTTTCTTTCTTATCTTTTTTGCCCTTTGGCTGTTGAAGAGTTTGTAAGTTGGTCGCGATTTATATAAAGACGTGCTACGGGAATATTCTTTCAATATTTAATTGTATAGACGTAATTCAAGGCCCATTCATTCTTTCTCCAATTTATATATATTTTTTTTTACAAAAAAAGACGTCTAACCCTCGGAACGTATCACCAATTAATAAAAATTTTTGGTTTAAAGGAATATTGTATTTAGTTAATAAAATAAAAAATTTGTTGTTAGATTTTAGTTAATGGAAGTCCTTGTTTCTTTTGAAAAAGTAAAAATCCAATACTCTCATCCTAACTAAATGATCTACACAAGCTCCAGCCTGTAATCTCTCTTCCCGTTTCTGGTTCCTTGTTGTATTATTATTTCTGAGGTCCGGGTTTACATCAACCTTACTCAGAAATGGGAGTACCACTTGGGTTAGATTGAGCTAGGGAGGTTACAAGGTAAGTTCAACAGGAATCCAAATTTGGATTTTATATCCAAAATCGATGGGAGTTTCGAAAAATAAGGTGATAAGAAGTAGTTGAATATATAGAATGGTTCATTTGTATAAAAAGAAAAGTTAAATTAAATTATTAGTTTATTAGAAGTCTGTATTGATGAGTGGTTATTTCTCGGTCATTAAAAACAGTGAATGTCGGTCACTTCTCTGTGGGGAACGAATGCCATAATAAAGTATAAAGGCTAATGTATACTAGGCACGATATTAAGGTAAACGGCTTTGTATATTATATTTGTAAAGTCCTTCCGCATTTTCGAGATAGAGAAGCGTACGTTTGTAATTTGTGGTGGTTATTAAATATTCCCCCTCGAAAAAGAATTTAAATTTTTCTCTTCTTTTTTTTTCGAGATTAGTCTGTCGGTACGCGTTATTGAATGCCGATCGATCGAGAATCCTAACAGTGTAGTGTATAATAATTATTTATGTATTGCTGTGTATCTAGTAGAGTAAGTAGTTTGAGTAGAATATACATATGTATTTTTGCCTATTTTAATTTGTGTAATAAAGTGGTAACGCGAGACAAATCTGTGTATATAAATATGTCCGACGATGAGGTTTTTACTTTTGATGATACGGGATGTTCATATTTGAGTATTTTACTTGAATGCTCATCGGTAACCTTTCGAAGTACTGGAAGAAGTCTCCATAGTGAGAGAAATAGAGTGTGGGGATTTAACTCGCAAATGGCAACACTGGGATCTAGCAATATGATTGAAACTCCTACGGTATGCGGAATTAGTGATTTTAACAATTGTTGTACTGGAAATTCTCCATTGTGGCAGGAGAATTCGTAGCACGACAATCGAAATTTTGGATTGTCCAATAATTTTGGATATCGTATCCCTATTTTTAATAATCCAAATCCTAGAAGACTGTCTGTACACTTTGATGGGAGTAGTATAGCTAATCCTCAGATGAGAATAGGAGCTGTTCCAAAAGTCCCAGAACAAAGTAGATTTCCTAGATTTCCATCGGAAGTAGGTCCCTATAATTTGATAAATAATAGAATAGGTCAATTAAATATTAATAGGCCAATGTCAGATCAGAGACATTTACATGAAGGGAATATAGGAAATAGGGATTTTCCTAATCGATACGAAATCGAACCAGTTCACCAAGTTCAAAGTAGAGACGATAATAGAGAAATATCTTCTTAGGTTGTATCTTGGTCTAGATTGGATGAAAAGCAGGTTATTAACTATAATTTTATGAAAATCTCTGGAATTTTGGATGGCCGATTCCGGGAATTTAGTAATGTAAATGAGCATAATACATTTATCGTTTTTGATTTCTTGTTGCGAATCCAGGGGATCCTAAGTGATTCGTATTATCCTTTGGGTATGGTTTTAAGAGCTTCATCAGTAAAGCGCAGTGGAGAATTTTTAAAAGAAATGCAAACTGCTATGTTATCGGATATTCCCGGGGAGAATTTGAAAGATCGTTTAATGACGAAATTTGTTACGCCTGTAGTGAGGAGTTCGTTAACTGCGGACCGAATTTATAGAAAAATGGGAGTCCACGAATTAGTAGAACACTATATTGATTCTGTAGTAAATGCCTCGAAAGTATTAAATTTTACGAGATCTGAGATGGAATTAAAGTCCATAATTGTGAATGGTTTAAATCCTGCGATTAAATTTAAATGCTTAGGTAACAGTATTCCTAGTAGTTTGGATGAATTGCGTAGAAAAGTTTTTGAATATCAACAGTATAAGTGTTCTAAAGTTGAATATATTAGGTTAGCAACTAAAGAATATAAAGATAAAAAATATGTGAGTAATTATAGATCCCATAGTTTGAAAGAGAGTTGCGCTGATAATACGTTTGATGAGACTCACAATGGAAGTACTCCAAGTGATGGTTGTGTAAAGACAGGTAAACAAAGAAATAAATATGAAAATAAGTTTAGGAATAAAAATGGGAAGGAATTTAATGTACAGTCGGGAACAAAGATGCGGAATTTCGGGTTTAGTGATTCCAATTCTATAAAAGTAGTACCATCTGTTGCGCAAAATAAAACGGCACTATTGGTGGGTGGCCGTGTGAATGGAGTTAATGTGAAAATATACATAGACACAGCCAGCTCTTTTAATTTTGTATCCGTCGAATTGTTAGAAAAACTTAAAATAAATCCAAACCAATGGAAAGAAGTTCAAGTTTTTGAAGTGGCTACTGCTGCGGGTAAATTAGTTTCGAACAAAGAGGTTACGTTGAACATTGAGGTAGCAGGAGTTAAACAAGTAGTGTGTTTTCGTGTGGTGGATCCGTTTCCGTGTAGTATTTTGCTAAGCATTCCATATTTGGAAAATTACAAGCAAACCTAGACTTGGTTAATGACATACTTTGATTACGCAATAGATTGCGACGAACATCTATACAATGGTTAACAGAGGCAGCTTCGACTTCAGTTCAGTTTTCCTATAATGGACGAAGTGACTTAGCTAAAGGAGATCAGTTATCCGCATATATTTATACGTTCTTGCGTCCTTCTCAAAATAAGGGAACACCGCTCTACCGAAATTTAGTTTTTTAAAATCTATTAGAAACCACTGTTCAGTGTAATCCGTCATTGGAAGTAATAGAGGAAAAATTATTGGCATTACCTAGCATTAGTGATAGGTCAGGAGAGTTGTCAGGCCATTCCAGTAAGACTACCAGAAATTTGGTTTACAGTGCGCAAGTATCGGCGAAGAATGATAGGACATATGATCGAATGCGATCTCCATTGCAATCGAAGAAGAGATTGACATCGCGTGAGGTGATTGGCCAGTGTACACCATCAGTTGGAGAATTCTTGTCTGGTAATCGAGATAGAAAATTACGAAACTACAGTAATTAGTTTAAAATAGAACTAGTGAATCCGGCGGATGATTACTCGTCGATGAATAGAACGGGAATAAGATCCGGTGGTACGGATGGCCATTCACAAGTAAAATATAGTAAGTTGAACTTAGAAGAAAGTTATATATATAGACAGAGCCGGAATGAGGAAGTTAACCCTAAAGTGATAGAAAATCTATTCCGAATTAAAAATAAGAGGATTACGTCAGGTGATACGTGTGGCCAGTCTCATATTAATAATGAGAAATTTAGATCAGGCGATACGACAGACTTATTTTAAACTTGGTATGTGCCAGTTAACTTTACTGATCGGAATGATGGCACCCAATCTCAAGTCGGATGGTTCACATCAGGAGACCAAGGTGACCAATTCACAGAATCTAATTTGAGGTTGAGATCAGGGCGTCTGAATGGCCAGTTTCATAAATTAAAAAATGAATCCTTTAGAGATAATTTTCAGGATAAAACATTTAATCACATTGATGGGTTTAAATCAGGAGACGTGGTGAACAATAATACTGGATGTCAGAATTTAACACCAGGAAGTTTGGGAGAACATATGAGAAGACAATGTGAACAATGAAAGTTACAAGAAACATTTAATTCTTCGGATCAGGGTTTAAATGGATTAAAGTCTGTGAATAGGAATGGCCATTAGTTGTCCTTTAACATCTGGAGGTCTGGATGACCATGTTCCAGGATTAGATATACCTAGTGCATCTAGTGTCTCGGTTGGCCAATGGATTAAAATCGATGAGAGTATTAGATGAGCTGACAAGGGTGGCCAAAACAATTTCAAGATAACCATAGTAAGCTTTAAGAAGAATTTTACTTCCAAGTTAGCAACTAATGAGGTGCATCACGTGGATTATACGGAGAAACAACAATTTTCGGAAAATAAGTCTGATATTTCGGATCTTGATGAACAATTTTCCCATCGATTCAATGAATAATTTCGCAAAATGAATGGACCTTCTCAGAATGACTCCTCAGGAGAGAAACCTATAATTATGCAGGTGGAAAACTCTAACACACAGAGTGAAAAACCAAGAGGGAGGGCTTCGTCCACAAGTCCTAAGGATCGTGATTGGGATCACCTGGACCCCGAAGTTCAGCAATTTTTTGACGATTTAAGAGCTAATTATTCTGAAGTTATTACATCAAAAATAGGATGTTTGAAAGATTATGAATGTAAAATATATTAGGAAGATCAAAAGCCATTTTGACATAATCCCTTTCCGATTCCTAAACAAAAACAAAAAATTGATGATTTTATAAAGAAATTAATAGATGAAGGTATTATTGAGGAAACCGGTTGTTCGGAATATGGCAGCAGTTGTTTCTTAGTTAAGAATCATGATGGTAGTCAGACTTTTTTGTAATTATACTCAAGCGAATTCTTTGATCTTAGGAGATGTTTTTTCAGGTCCTAATATGGAAGAATATTTGGCTACTTTAGCTGGTTGCCATTTCTTTTCTACGCTAGACTTGTCCAAAGCTTATCATCAAATTCGCATTAGTGAAGAGTCTAGGTCGATTACAACAATTGTTACTCCTAAGGGATGCTATCGGTTTAATCCGTGTACCAATGGGAATAAAGACTGGTAGTAATTTATTACCTCGAGCTATGATGAAAATTTTAGGAGTTTTAGAAAATGAAGGAATAAAGGTATTTTATGATGACATATTGTGTGCTCATTCAGGTTTTGAACAACATAGAAGAGTAGTTCAAAAGGTATTAGATCGTTTAAGAAAACATGGGCTAACAATCTCGCAGGAAAAATCTTATTTTTGTAAAAAGAAAATTATGTCTTTAGGATTATTAGTCGACGGTGATTCATTTCAAATTGATCCAACTCGAATCCTGGCAATTAAAAATATGCCTCCTCCCAAAAATAGAAAAGCCTTAATGAGATTCTTAGGGGTAATAATTTTTTGGCTAAATTTCTACCAAATCTCCAAGATATATTGGCTCCTCTTATTGATTTAAGATCACCTAAGAAGCCCTTCAAATTGGGAAAAGGAACAACAAAGAGCCTTCGAAGAGATAAAAGAGTTATTATCTACACATGCTTTATTAAAATCACCTGATTCAAGTAAGCCTTTTTCAGTCTTTGTAGATGGGTGTGGAAAAAGTATTGGTGGATGAATAGGACAATTAGATGCAAATAATAATGTAAGACCTGTGGCATATTATTCGAACAAATTAAGTGAACCAGATTGACATCGGTCAATATACGAGATAGAGTTCACTAGTTTGACGAAAACCATTACTCGTTTTAAACATTATTTAGACAATCCTTTTGTAGTCTATACGGACAATAAATCTTTAAGTTGGATATTAGGAAAACCTAAAAGACTATTAATGTATGGACCATTAGTTGAACAACTGTGTAGGTGAATTTACTATTCACCATATTAGATCAAGTGAAAATAAGGTCGCTGATTTGTTATTACGTCTTTATGATCCCGTAGATTTTGATCTAACAGAATCGTCTTTAGGAAGTCAAATTAGAGAAAGTAATTTAGCTATGGTGAATATTTGGAAACATCCATTCACTCATAAGACATTGTCAGAATCACAAAGATCCGATTGAGAATTTAATCAAGTCATTAAGAAAGAAGAATCAGGTCAAGTAGTAAATAATTATTTAATTAGCGATAAATTGTTAGTAATGAAAACTAAAGCGATTTCAAACCTTTATAAAATTGTAGTTCCTGAAAGTTTGAAAAGCGGTATTATGGAATAGTATCATAATGAACAACTAAGAGGTGGACATTAAGGAATTTAGAGAACACTAGTTAAAATACTTAAAAAGTATACTTGGTCGAAAGTAATAGAGGAGGTAAATGAGTTTCTAAAGACTTGTGAAATGTGTCAAAAGGTAAAAGAGTGTAATAAAAGGAAAATGGGTTAATTAGGGTCCAAAGTCATTAGTCGTATAGATCAGAACTGGATGTGTGGTCTGGCTGGTCCTTTGCCACGATTCAAAGGATTTAAATATCTTTTGATTTGTGTAGATAACGCATCTCGTTTCGTTATGTTAGAAAAATTATCAAATTTAAATGCTAGAATAGTTGTTGATAAACTGTATGAACTGTTCTGTAAATATGCGTTTCCAGAGAGTTTGTCAACGGATAATGCAAGTATATTTACATCAGAAACCTTTAAGAGTTTTATGTATAGTGTTGGTATTAAACATATCAGACTTTCGCCTTATCACGCTGAGGCGAATAGGCTATATCTGAAAGATTCATTAAAACTTTAAACGCGACAGTTAGGGCTTATTATTCAGAACGACAAGCTGATTGGGCGAAGAACATTTACGAGTTACAATATGGCTTGAATATTTGTGAACATTCGGGTTTGAAGGCAGCACCTAATGAGTTGTATTATGGCCGACCGTTTAACACCCCGTTAGAATATCATTGGTGAGTGTCCGATCAGGATGTGAACAAGAAGGATCAAGCACAGATTTGGAAATTAGCAATAGAAAATATGAAAAGATCATGGCAAACTCGTAAGAAAATATTTGAAAAACAAAGGCAGCCTGTATATGTTAATGTAGGAGATTTAATATTGATTAAACCGCATCTAAAGAATTCCCTTTACGATAAAACAACAAAAAGCCTGGCGAATAAATGGATAGGTCCCTATACTATTGACAGGTTTCTTACGAGGAATACTGCTTTAGCAGTTAATACAAATAATGAAAAGGCGTATAAGAGAGCTCATGTATCGGAAATAAAGAAATATTTTACCAGAAGGAATCAAGATGGATCAATAAATAATGTGGGGAATGACTAAAAGACTAGAGTAAACTAGAATAAACTAAACTAGACTAGACTAGATTAAAGTAAAAAATATGTATATTTGACTTATGTTGTTATTAATGACTTGTTTTTATATTTCTAGTTGGAATCAAATCTTATCAGAAATGTCCTAGGTAACTCGGTATTGACAGAAGCTTGGCCAAGCAGAACCCTAATTAGAAAATTATAATGGACCATGGTGACAATTAATTTAAGATTATTTAGATTGTCTAAATTTTGAAAATTTATGACACATTAAAGTGTAAAAATTAAAGATTGAATAAATTGAAATTTGTTAAATTTTGCATTTTTTGAATTTGAGATACAATATTGAGAATTGTTTCTAATTTAAATTTTTAAAGTAGTTTTTTATATAGTAAATTCAATATTTGAATTAGAATAAATTAATTAATGAATAATTCAAATTTTATATATATATATATATATATATATATATATATATATATATATATATATATATATATATTTGAGAAAAGTATTTGTTCAGTTAAAGAATTGAAATTGGAGATTGATTAACCCGTAAGTACTATGGACCGCCTCTCAGACCGCTGTGACTTTTGTATCGTTATATTTGCTATACCACTACCATTACACGTGGATTTTCTCGTGTACTTTCCTGCCTAGCAAATAGTTACATATTGTGAAGTTTGTATTATAGTTGATCTCCTGTGCGCGGCGTTGGATGGGTCGCGCGGTCTCACAGACGTACTATAGTAATTATGTGAGTATTTTACGGTTTAGCTGTATTTCGTTATCTGCCAATTATTAGCTGCTTTCTGTCTTCCAGTGTGGCTTGTCTGGCACCACACATCAAATAATGAGCCAGAGACTGAAAAACATGAAATAATCATATCTTATAACATGACTAAAGGCGGAGTGGATACTCTAAACTAAAAATGTATAATTTACACCTCAAGTAGTTGAACAAGACGATAGTCATTGACAATTTTCTTTATGCTGCGTATGCTGGATGTTGCGTACGGTATCAATGCGTATGTGTTGCATCAATCCTACGCTAAGTCAGCAGTGACGACAAGATTTGATTTTATGAAAATGTTAGCAAAAGGACCTCTGAGGCATCACAGGGAACATAGTTTTTCATCGAACATCTGCCACAAAGGTCTGAGGATTTCAATCAAGAGCATACTGCCAATTGAAAGAGAGATTTCCATCATCCCGTACAAGTGAGGAGTTCGAGAAAAGGAAATCGTGGCCTTCTGTAAAATGCGTCCTAAGCGGAAAGAAAATTATTCATATCAGCGGTGTGGGGTGCAGATGTGCTTTCAGTGCAAAAAAGAAATATTCCAAGTGCATACCCAAAGAAAGTCCATGAAGTTAGAAAAGTTATTACATTGTTTTCTTTACTGGTAAAATATATTTTCTTTACTTTCGCCATCATATAAGAACGAAAAATTAGTTTTCTTCTCTACCTTTTCACTAAACAAAAATGTAACAATACTTTGTTGTAGGTTTGAAAAAGCTACAACTGCATGATTTTTTCCTCTGTTTAACTGTAATTTTTATTCTTAGTGCATCTATAAGAACAATATATTTTGGAATAGTGTTATTTTGACTATATAGATACAGAGAAATAAATGGGATATTTCAATAATTAAAATTTTATAATAGCAGAGAAAGCATTGTTGCAACTATTGACTGTTTTCTTTCTCACTGTTTTAATAATATAAAACTTTTTTGCATAAGGAAATTACTATTTTTTCTATAAACTGCTAAAATATGTAGGATAGCATTTTTAAAAATATATAATCAAACTACTTTTCAGAAAATGAAAAAGAACGATGCGGTCTGACAGACCGCTCCATAGTAGTTACGTGATTATTTTCGTCCATAGTACTTAAGAGTTAAAAAGAATAAATTGAGATAATAAAAAAAATTGATTGTTTCAATTTTTTCTTCACACAGGCAGTCAATTGTAACGTACGGTTACAAAAGAGAGAAAATTTATGTTAATTCAGGATTTTTTGAAGTATGATTATTAAAATTTATGTGTATGATATTTTTCCACAGAGGAGTTTCCAACCCTGCTAGTGTGCTGGTGAGTGAGCAAGAGGACCGAATCCACCATTCCTGTTGAATATTGGCAGCTGTGTATATCATCAAATTGAAGAGAGGATGAATGGCTGCACGTATATAGAAAGTACATTTGTTTCGGGAAATAGTAAGATATTGCTTCCGAAGAGATTATTATGCGAGTTTATAATTTATTTCTTTATGTCCGGTATTATTAACGTATCGTGGCGATTCGTGTTGCATTTTCTTTTTTCCTGAATTCGATTGAACCCGAAAAAATGAGGGATTTTTCGAGCAGAGTGAATACCTGAACGTGTGAGATTGGTAAGTGTTACTTTATATTCTCTTAATTTTTGATTCAGTTTGTTTTCTTTCCTTTCTTTGTCTGTCTAATGTTGTGTCGTTTTCGAGATTGGTTTGGTTGACCTGTTTGAATGGAAGAGTGTACGTGTGGGTGTGTGTTTGTGTGAGACACTCGCGGAAAAGAGTTGCTTTTCTTTCTTTTCTTTTTTGCCGGCAATTCAATATTCTCTTTAAAAAGTAAACTTATCTTAGTAATCATATCTACTTCCTGTGCCATCTTGGACAAAATAAACTTGAAAAACCATACAATTAGAATAAAATATAATGTCACAAGATATGATTAAAATCACCTAAAAGAGGTTCTTTTTTTTAATTCCTGGTACTGAGCTGAAAGAGAAATGGTATATTAAAATATTGATCTTATGAGTATTCGAGCATCAACGGTCTCGATTCGGGTCGGTAGTTCGGGCGCCATTTATTTGTAATCGCCTGGAGTTCAAGTCGCTGTTCGGGCGGCCATTTATTTGATGATGATGAGGACGATGAAGGACCTCTCTAAGAAAAGGTTACAAACTGTTTCCAAATCGCTCGTCGGTCTCAATAATATGAGCATTAGGCGCCGAGAGGTTCGGGTGTCTCGTCTCGAAAACCTCACGGACGATCAGACGGTCATCCAGACCATAACGCACACAAACATCACTCATACAAACAACGAAAACACACTGGATTAAATGACACTATACTTATTTATTAGAACACTATGTTGAAGAAAAAAAAATAGCGAAGAGGAATGGACACAGCACTGAACACTAGATAAATATAATAATTTCCGTCGCTGAAATCACACTTTGCCCTTTTCAGGCAATATAGAACTTTATATATATATGATTATGATTCAGATATCACTGTAAATGCTTCCCTCACACCATTGACACACTTGGGTAATTAGCACTAGGGAAAAGTTGTCTGGATCGTCCCACGATGAATCCAGTTGTTACGCTGATCCGTCCTAAAACGTGGAGGTGATTCTTCAGCAAATTAAAACAAAAAGAAGGTCTCCACAGTGGAAGAATACTGATATTGGAGGGCGCGAGTATAACTTTTTAGCGCACTAGGTTTGTGAACCTGGGACTTCACTAGTTGGGGCTAGCCGTAAGAAAACGTCCTTCACCGGCTAAATAGCTTGTGCACCTTAAAAATAATCACATTTGAAGCTCGACGCGATATGCGTGGTTACGGCTTCCAGACCTGGAGTCAAACTCCTCGAGCATCCAAGCTCAAGGTACAGGTTGCAATGGTCAACTAAAAAAGGTTTGCAGTCATTTCAAAAATCACTCAGTTAACTCACCTGTACGCACATACAAACAGAATACGGAAAAGAATTTATGTTAATTTTAGCCAACTGCCTATAATGCACTAGACACGGCGATAACACTGGCGTGAGAAAGTACAGATAACGAACTGCAAAAATTGTGAGGCTGGTGCCACTTTGGCCACTGGGACATCTGGTCAGCCCGTATTTCTCTAATCTATTGGAATGTTTCCATAAGTGATTAAAGAAAGCACTTAATTCAGTTCCAAATAACTGCAGAATATATACTGTGCATATAATAAGTCAGGGAGAAACACTGAAATGGTTAGTCACTAACTGAAATGTTCTCAGCAAAAGCAACGTTTTAAATATATATATGAAAAAACGATGAAAGACTTCTTTGTCCAATTGTGTGGGAAAGAAGCAATTCCCACCAAAGAAAGAACTTATGTGCGTTGCAGAATAAAGTATAAATCGAAAATAATAATCACTGTCTTCACAAAATATACAGGGTGTCCACAAAAAATACTTCTATAACCTGGTGGCGGTTATAAAAGAAGAAGTATTTCGGTTATTCCTATTATAATTATTATGTATAATGCTAATCTCAGAGGGAGGAGGATGTTTTACTCAAAATAAAATTCGACTAGTGTTTCGTATTATCTTTTCGTCTCATTGCTTTGTTACTTTGTCTATTGAAAAGATACATTAAATCACAATTATTTTATTAATCAATCAAAATGCAATGACAAATATGCCACAGTGGGACAGGGTGTGGGAATTCACTCTATTGTTCTCGATTGATTGTGAATCCTAGTAGTGAGAAATAGTGTAAAGTATCAGAAAGCATACTTCATATTCCATGAAAATATCGTTTTAGAATTATGGAGAGGAGAAATCACTTTCTAGTTGTTGATTAATTTTAAATCCAAGTTGTGATACTTTAAAAAGCATACTCCATATTCCAATGTAATATTTTTAGTAAATATATAATAGATTATAATTTTATTTTTAGGAGATCGTCCATGTTCCATTAGATAATTAACTTGCTCTGTGGCGTATGGAATCCAGAGATTCAATGTTGCAAGATATTTCAGTTGAACGTCTCACCATTACGCCCGTGAGGCAAAGTAGTCAATTAGTAAGGATAGTGAATGATATAGGAAGAATTGACGAAATGAGAGGTAGGAGAAAAAGGGAATACCCGGAAAAGCCACGGACACGATGTTGTCCACCACAAACTTACTTGGCCGAGGATCGAACAAAGATATCTCACGCATCAGGGAAAAGTACTCTACCACTGAGCCACCGTGTCCCCAAAGGATCAATGTTGAGTTCTCCATTGACTTCTATCTATTGTCAACTTGATCCAATGTCTGCTTTTATTTCTATCTTTTGCGAGATCCATCTTAATATTGTCCTCCCATTTCTGTCTAAAATTCTCTAAAGGTCGTTTTCTGATTGGATTTCCAGTTAAAATTTCTGAAAGAATTCGTTCCTTCTTTCTTTCTGGCTACATGGCCTGTCCAACTGAGTCTCTAAGACTTGTTCATACGAACAATGTCTGGTAAACGGTATAAATTGTGCAGTTTCTCATTATGAAGTTACCACCATTCCCCATTCCCGTTCCTCTTGGGTATTTATATTATTCTCAAATATTTTCAGTTTGCGTCCTTTCCCCAGTGTTGGCCAATATGTTTTTCAACCATACAGCACAACAGGCATGATAACCTGTTTATACATTTTAAGCTTAAAATTCATCAGCAGAATTTGGAAAGTCTAAATATTTTGAAATGAATAATAACACGAATTCCATGCTTTTAGCTGACATTCAATTTATTTGTGGGCATAACTCTGGGCTGTTAATATTGATCCAAGATATTTAAAAGTATTCATTTTGTCGAAAGTTATATTTGATATTTTGTCGCGTCCATAATTTGCAGTATTACAATCCTAGATGAGTTCCGTGTATTTAGTTCTCTTTGTGTTTACTTCTAAACCCAGTGGTAAAAGTGGGCGGGAACCCGGCGGACGCCGTCTCCCCACCTCAAAAAAATGTACGGCGTCCCTCCACGTAAAAAAAATATGTACGGCCTCCCCCAGTTCCTAAAAAAATTACAATGGGCAAAGATAGGCAGGGGAAACGGCGTGACGTCATGCCACTACCTACCGTCGACCATGTTTACAGATCCCCTATCTAAACCCATGTTCCGGCAAGTGTTTAATAAAACCTCTGCATTTTTTCAATTTTCTCCCACCATCCTCTATCAGATTTACATCATCATCATATACCATACCGTGGTAAATACCAATCAGATGTAAACCCTGTTTGCTATCTTTGATTTTCGTTGCAGCATACTCGAGAGCAAAGTTGAATTATAATGAAGACATTATTTTTTTTTGTTTCATGCCATTCTCAAAGTCAAAGCTCGTAAGCAAATATTTTCTCACGCGAACTTTACTTTTACATTCATTTAAACAAATCGTGATTATCTTACGAGCTTTTCGGTATACGAAATTCAAAGAGAATGTTGTACAGTGCAAAATGTCATTCCTAATCGAGTAATACACTTTTCTAAAATCAATATATAATTCACGTACCGGGGTAATGTCTTCACATTTCCTTTCGAAAATTCGTCTGAATAATAGTTCATCGATTTCGTGGAGATCCACACTGATAATCTACCGTAGTTTCAACTGTATTTGGATCAATCTTACTAATAGACTGTTTGAAAGGATTCTTATAGAATTTGAGAGGAGAGGGATCCCTAGATAAAAAAATTACTACCAATTTTGACGCATTTTTGGTGAATTGCAGCAATGATTCCATCAACCCTTGTGGCAATTCCTCCTTGTGCTAGTAGAGGAGAATGAGATTGTGTATCTGGTTCCACAATTTTTAACCCTCCAGCTGAAATAACTCAGCCGGAATTTCGTAGACACTTGTGGATGTGTGTGTGTGTGTGTGTGTGTTTAATTTCTCTACAGCAATTTCTAGTATTTCTGTTCGGTTAGGCTCCGGAATATAGGGTGCTGCTGTGTGTATTTCTCCTTCTCCACGAACATAATTATTTGGCTGCGTGCTAACCAAATCGTCAAACACATCTTTCCATCTAGTCAACTATTTCCATTCATATCACATTTTGAGGGTAAATTCACAAAATATTCTTGACTCGTTTTAACCCCGACCACATGAGGATTACGGAAAAGAGTCAGCGGAAAACTACAACATATCATAATGTTGAATCAAAGCCGAATGAGTTCTATAAAATTTATTGTATAATCTAAAACAATCCGGGTGAGGAATACTCCTACATGATTCTTGACTATTTCAGCTTTATGAGAAATGAATGATTGTGAGGTTTCAAAGGAAATACGAGGGGTGCTGGAAAATTCATGAAATCCCCAAGAAGAAATAAAAATTGAAACTTACCATTGTAGTAATTACAAAGGTCATATATTGTGAACCTCTCATCCTGTATATAATCATTTTATCCTTGTTATTTCCTTTGTTACAGATTCTGCAAGAAGATATGGCGGAGGATCTAAGGAAATTCGAGAGGATTGAGCTTCGCAGTGTCATCAAGTTTTTTGTACTGCAAGACAAAACCTCTATGGAAATTCATAAATCTTTAGAGAATACTTTGAGGGAACATGCTCCTCGAAATATAATAGTAACGAAGTAGATGGGGCGTTTTAAGACTAGTCATCATGGGACTGAAGATGAGCCTCGCTCAGGTAGGCCTTCAAGTGCAATGACCACTGAAAAAATCAACAAAGTGCATGACATGATAATGGAGGATAGGCGCATATCGATCAAAAACATTGCTGCGTGTGTGGGGATTACAAGTCAGCGTGCTGGTATCATAATAGCAGAATATTTGTACATTCGTGAGGTCAGTGACAAATGGATCCAATGTTAACCAGAAGAGAACACGAGTGCACATGTCACAGGAAATTTTGCAAAAGTTTAAAAACCCTGGTGAGTTCTTGCGTAGTCTGGTGACAGAAGATGAAACATGGCCGCACTACTATGATCCAGACACTAAACAGGAATACATGGAGTGGCGCTACAGTGGATCTCCTCGCCCTAAGAAGTTCCGAAGCCAAATATCAGCTGGGAAGGTGCTTGCATCGGTGTTTTGGGATAAGGACAGTGCCATCCTAATCAAATATCTTAAAAAGAGTGAGACCATGAGTGGTGTGTTTTATTCCAGCTATTTAATTGAGCTGAAGAAGGGTGTGAGGAAAAAGGTCGGGAAAAAGTCAGCACTTTCTCCATGACAATGCACCCTCCCACAAGGCTCATCAAACCACGCAATTGCTGGTGGATCTGTGCTTCACTTGTGTACCTTACCCACCATACTCACCTGATATCCACCAATATTGGATAATTGTCTTGCAGGAACACGCGTAAACTTGCAACATTGGATGTATTTTACCCCCTTTATTTCTTATATTTGATAGATTGTAACTCCGAACAACAAGAATGTTTCAGCGAGAGTAGTGAAGGCAAATACCAAATTTCATCAAGATTCGTTATCTTTTACGAGAGTTATCGTGGAAGAGCTAATGTCAATTTCGTGGAATAATAGAAACTTTGCTAACGCTCGCTTTAATTAAAAAAAACACACACAAAAAAATAAAAATTCTGTGCACCGGACCCCAGAGTATGGATTTGATGTATTTTGGTTCGCAAAATCCAAATTTCGAAACCTCAGGACGATTGAGCGTATCAATTTTGTTTTATGGTCGGAAAACCTATGTGCTTTTTATGTACTAAATTTCGCGGAAGTTTTTCGCTCATAAAAGAAAATGTTTACGGTCGATCGTCTTGGGGTTTCGAAATTTCAATTCTACGTACCATAATACATCGAATCCATACCCTGGGGTCCACTGCACAGAATTAGTGATGGGCAGGAGGAATATTCCTGGTGGGGAGGAAAATAAAAACATGGGAATATTCCTGGGTTTTTCCCTGGCATATATTTCCCGAGAAGGAATTTATTTCCATTTCTTTACTTTATCTTCCAAATTATAAAAACCATATGACTAATTACTTTATTTTAATTTATTATGATTTACTTCTAGCTTTTAAATAACTTGGAGGTTAAAAGGTTTAAAATTTGTTGACTGTACTTTATATAACTAATAATATGATATTCTCAGTTACATTTCCAAAAGTAGCGAAGTACTAACTTTAAAATGATGAAAAGGAACCATTTTGTAAAATGTAGAAATTATGTAGACATAGATATGAAGTACTATTAATAAACCCCGAACCACCGTTAGCAAGAGACGTCGGTCTGTCTCCTCTCTCTCAATCGAATTTCCGAAGAATTACTCGGACTTCTGTTACATGTGAATTAACCCATGAAATTTCGAGAAATGGGTAGGAAGAAAGGTCCTGTGTGGCAATGTTACGTGCAAAATGATAATGAGAAGTAAGTGTCTTCCAAATATTTTGAACGTAAATATATATATGCGCAAATTCTGATAAAATGGTGGAACATGTGTCTTCTCTCAGTTATCCTTCCTTTTTGTTTGTAACATTTATAAATTTAATATGTTTATAATAGCAGTAGTAGAGTCAAGTTTAGAAAATCCACTTACGTATAAATTTAAAATGTTTGCGGTTTAAAAGTATGTAGACTTACTATAACATTTTTCCACATATTTACTTGCATAGAACATATTGTAAATAATTATACAGTTATGCGTATTCTCTAAATATAATAAAATACCTAGGTATTAATAAAATAACATAATACCGTTCAGAATATACAATTTAAAGACTCCTCTGGGGACAACAGTAATAATACAGTTATAACAGATAATTACAGTAACTTTGAAATCATAATATAGTAATAAAATGCAATTTTCTTTGTGATTGTACATAATTTCCATTTTTGGGAATCTCTCCGGGAATATTCCCAGGGAATATTCCCGAAAAGTATCTTCCCAGGAATTTACCCTCACTATACAGAACTTTTCTTGTTGGTTTTTATTGCTGTGTTACGTATATTCTCTCTATGTAAAAGCGCTAAAGTTTGTCGCCCATTAAAGAAAATGAAACGATCGATGGTTTTCGGGTTTCAATATTTGGCTTCTGCGTAACAAATTACGTAGAATCCATACCCTGGGGTCCAGTGAACAGTACGTTTATTTTGTGTGTGTGTGTGTGTGTGTGTGTGTGTGTTTATAATATTTATGTGTAGCATTTACAGGGCAAGACGGCAAATCTCATCGAATTTTCTCTAGTAACTGTGCGTAGGTTGAACTACCAAGTTAATTCTGTAAATCTGAAATTTTTGGTAGAAGAGCATGAGAGGGCTGAATATGTAATATATTACAATTTACGGATAAATATGATGTCAAGGGGACGAGGTTATCCTTTTTCTTCACACCTGTCAAGGTGCTTCTTCCAGCTGGAGTCAGCTCAGTCCCTTTTTCCCGAGCAGCAACTCTGATCAGGGGCACATAACGATCAACATCTGATCATAGTATGAAACTTAAAATCATATAAAGAAAGTATATTCATTTTTGGGGTTTCGGAAAAAAATGTCCTGGAAATTATTACATCGAAAAAAATTAGGCTATTCTTTTACCAAGAGACCTGGGCCTTGATCTTGTCATTTTATCAAATCCTGTAATGATGTTGTGAATAATTCTATTTTTGAAACGAAGATGCTTAATTCCATATTTTGTACATTTCCTTTCACTAAGTGATCTGTTAAAACTACAGTATTATGTGTTTACACACTTACTAGCTGAAATATTCGTTCTTCACACGGGGAGAGTACGTTTATGAAAAATATTTAAAGTCTTTACTCCTTTAGATACGCAGCTCCTTAATTTCAGGGATTCATATCGTACTCAATTCTGAGTAAAACATTTAATGCTTCACCTCTCCTACCATACGTATTTCATAAAATTCCTTTCTTAATCAGAGCTCTCTTAACAGAAGTAGTTTTCTCATCCAAGTTTCACGTTTCTAGATATATATTAGCATGACCTGGACGTCTCTGAATGAGTCGGGTGTAGACCCACTTAATACCAGTCGATTTGCCACCACATCAACATCAAGGGGGCAAATTTGTCACCTGCGTAATTTCGGTATAAAGTGTTCATTTCTGATAAGAATGGAGTGAGCGGAGTGCTTGGTGAGGTAAAAAGTTGTAAACAAATCAGTGCTGCACAAACATTTGCCATTTTTAGTTTAACACTGTAAAGATTCTATTGTCGCATTAGTAAGTCTAATAATAATAATGTTCCAACATAACTTGTAAAAAAATGAAATGAAATCTTTGAGTTTTACGTCCCAGGGTTATGGCTGTTAGGCTAAAGGAGACGGTTGTTGTGAGAAATGAATGAAATGGAGGAATGAAGAAACTAAGCCACCGCGCCCACAGCATGGCTTATAGTTCTTCTCTATACTTTTAAAGCACGAATGTTCATTTTTCAATCTTACTCAAAAAAAAAAAAAAAAGTTTAAAGCCCGACTCAAAACGATGCCGTTCCGACTAAATCTCCAAGCCTGACTACAGCCTGGTTATACTTTTTCAGAAAACTTTATTTGATAATGCAAATCATGCTATATGTGTTTTAGACACTATTTACATACAAAAACAGAAGAAAAAAGAGATAGAGAGAGATACAAAGCCGAAAAGTAGGATTGTATATTTAAAATTACCAATAAACGTCACGGCAATTGTCCGATACAATTGATGAAAACTTAGATATTGCCCCTAACAGGTTCGATTTCGGAACCTTCCGGGTGAATGACAAAATACTAACCAGCAGTAACCTCTAATGCGCGAGATTCTTAGATCAAACTCAGCTCTCACGAAATGTGCTTTACAAAGAGAACACCGTGTTCAAGGGTTTTCTCGAGTTTCTTCCGTTTCGTCCTACTTTATTCATTCCACTATTTCGTTCATTACTATTGTCTGTGCCTCCATTAGCTTCTGAACTTAATCGTGGGGCGTTAAACTACATTTAAATAAATAACAGAAGAGTAGTACTATGGTAATTGGTTGACCAAATTTCAGTACTTTCAGATAAAATGGATAAAAGGAAAACATGTCCCGCAAAAAATTAGCCCGGAAAAATGGCACAAATGTTTCTGTAAATTTAGTCTTATTTAGGACCGATTTTACACATTTTAATATAACTTATCCTTGTATTGAATTTGGACTCCTTCCGAAATAAATTCCAGCGTTCTTGCCTACCTCCAGCTTAGTCCTAACATTGGACACTTTCCTAATATACATAGCAAAAAAAAAAAAAAAAAAAAAAAAAAAGGAAGAAAGAAAGAAAGGAAAATTAAAAAAAATATAATGATCCCAGCATGACTGCCATTAGCTGATGCTGTTTCAACACCAAGTTTCCGGTGTAAAGGTTTAACACAGTTCTTGTGTTATTGATGTGACAAGATATAGTGTTAAGTGGTGGCAAAATAATACAGAAGCGTTGTTAAAGGATTATGTGTAGTGTTGCCACGAGACAAGACGAGACGAGACCTTAGGTTGTCTCGTCTCGTACAAAGCATTTCTCGTCTCGTGTCTCGTCTCGAAAAAATGTGTTCGTCTGGTCTCGTCTCGAGAGGTTCTGTTCCGTCTCTTTCGTCTCGTCTTCTTTGTCTCGTTTTGTCTCTTCTTGTCTGGTAAAAAATATAGCAGCATACCATAGGAACGAAAATTAAATATAGGAGATTGCACCATGCTAATCAAGATACTACTAAGTTATTACCCGAAACACACAAGACAAGAAATGTCACGGTAGCTACGTCGTGAAGCATTCATCTCTGGTGTGTGTGGTAGTCGGTTCGATCTCGGTTAGTGCCATGTGAGCTTTGTGGCGGACAAACACCGAGTGTGTGTGTTTTCTCGAAATTGAATTGTAACCTACAACTTTCTTCATTCCACTAATTTTCCCATTATCATCCATTCGGAGTGGGCCAAATTTGCCTAAAGGTCTTAAAAAATAAATTCAAATAAGCTCACAATGCAAGAACAAATAGTTTACAAGATAATATATCTCTGCCCTTAGTTGTCTGAGGCTTCTCGACCCTGGTTTCTTTTCTTTTTTCTTTCTTTTTTTACATTCTGAAACATTGAAATTTGTTTCACCAATTTCAATACACGAATATAGAGTAAATTGCTCATAGGTACGTCGAAGATGAAGATACTAATGTAAAATAATGTTTACACGACAAGAAAAGTTTGATATAAAGTTGTCACCATCCTCGACACTACCGTATGCTATCAGCCCACTTGCTTAATAGTGTCGATATATATGAGCAATTTACTGTATATTCGTGTCTCGTGTATATTCGTACTGTATATATATATATATATATATATATATATATATATATATATATATATATATATATATATATATATATATATAGATAGATAGATAGATAGATAGATAGATAGATAGATAGATGCATAGATAGATAGATAGATAGATAGATAGATAGATAGATAGATAGATAGATAGATAGATAGATAGATAGATAGATAGATATAGATACATAGATAGATAGATGTCTGTGTGTACACTTTGATTTCATATATTCCAGCCTTTAAGTTTCACAGTGTTAACCCATACCAATTCAAAAACTACTTTTGATTTTAGCATTTTTAGATTTGTTGCAATTATTTTTTTTAAAGCTTGGAACCAAATAATTTTATTGAGTAATGGAAAGTATTTGAGTGAAATTTTATACGTTACTACACAGTAAGCTCTACTTAAAGTGCCATAGTAATGGGAGCTGAACGACACATCGGAGGAAAGAATGCTTGAGGCTAGTCTTCATCTCCATGGTACAAATCTGTTCCCATATCCGCGGGTGTGTGCCCCTATATGGTGGTTGCCCGGTGTGTAACAAACTCATGACACTACACCCAGATTAGCTAGTGGTCTTAAAAAATTGATTTTTGGGTGGCCATTTTAGGTTTCTTGTATTGTCGTGATCTATTCGTAATCATACAACGTACATCTTCATACCAAGCCGAGCGGTCTGCTGCGATAGACCATCGGCTTCTTGAAGGCCCCGGGTTGAATCCCGGAAGGGTCATGTGTAAGGATTTTAACAGCATTTGTTTATCGTATTGTGTCAGGGGGCGAAATCGTACGGGATAGAAGGATTTCAGTCTGAAAATTTGGAGAGAATACGTTCCCCAGGTTACTTTCATGGGAGTAAGGAATTAGTAAAAATATAAGATATACATTTTATAGCAAGGTTAAAAATATGGTTTGTGTATCCTATTTCTTTTCTGTTAATTATGTTCTTCAATGTTCGAATGTTGATCATTCCCATGATATTTTCTGCTTTCAACGGAGTTCCATGAATATTATACCAAATGTTCTTCAAACTTATCAAGTTCGAGAGGTTTTATGTTTCTGTAAGAAATCATTTCTGAAGATAATTTAGGTCTTAATGAATATTATTCATTAGGAAAGGGAATTATTCCCATCCTCTAAACATCGAAGCAGAGGGCAAATTCGCACTCTGGTCAGATCAAACATTTCCGCGTATCAAAAAGAAGGCCCCCTTGTAACACCTCTTCACCTTCAGTGTTATTGTTAGTATCATATTTTTGCTGAAAGCAAACAATTTGAAGGGTTTGTCGACAAAATCTTTGCTTTCTTTGTCCTTCGCCCGTCTTCTAAACAAAGTGGTGAATTTTACATGACTCCTGTAAGCGAGCGATTGGCAAAATGGTAAATGTGTGTTTTTATATATGTGTGTGAGAGAGAGAGAAAGAGAGAAGACAAAATTTTAGTTGCAAGATGATGATCTTCAATTGCCGTTTTCGGTTCATTTAGCAAAAAAAATACCGCCACCTCAGCCAGAACTTTCAACTACAGCCTGTGATGTGTGTAGACCTTACCCGGTTTTCAAATTGAATGGCTGGTGGTGGTAGTTTAGTTTCTTGAGCTTGAAAAAATCTTCCCCGTCTTTGTTTTGTTTGTCATCATTCCAGCCAGAAATAAAAAAGAGAATTCTTGAGTTTACACCAAGGGAAATTTGGGACAAGAGATTGAGGATGATATTCCTGGAATCCCATGTATCACGATTGTTTCATTCAATAGACAGAGGACATATTTCTATGAAGCCTTTTCAACATAATATTATCTTCTCACAAAGGGGATTTTCCATTTGAAATCTGCATGACAGCTGGCAGCTTCAATCTTGGCCTTTCCCACCTGCGGTTCGCATTTTCGAGACACGAGACGAGACGAGACATTTCACGAAACGTCCCGTCTCGTCTCGTTTTCGTCATGGGGCATCATTTTGTATCAAGTCTTCTGAAAATTTAGGTCCGCAGAGCAGCCCAGAGAAGTGCAATAAGCAATTTGAACTGTTATGCTGATAATCGCAAACTAAAATTTGAACTTTGGGTTGCGTTGACGCAAATGCCTACGAAATGTGAAATATTGTGATATTTCTTATTGATATTTGTAAGTATATATACACCATGGGAGTAATTTCCTAGCGATTTGCGTCGATGCAACGCAAAATTTCTGTCCTAGTGGTCGATTAAATATTGACTTGTGTGATCGCAACGCATCTTTGCTATCAATTTATGACACACAACAAAGCCAACTAAATATCGTTCTCCCGAACCTTTGCAATCACATTGTTTCGCAAATTTTTCTCTTCTTTTAGGACACGTTTGCTACTTTATTTTGCGTGTAAATAACATATTTATGATAGTCAAATCCCAAATGAAAGCTTGTTTTTTGGTACAATGCTTATCCTCTGCAAACAAATTCAGCAAATAGATAGCATTTTTATTCAGAAATTTTATTCTAAAATTCGGATAATTTAGTTTCAAGATCGTAAAATCTTACCATTGACGTCATTACACAAATTCCGAAGAAAAATACATTTAACGTTGCCTGTGGGAAATTGATCGCAAAAATGAATTGTGATAAAGCAAGTCAATTTGTAATCGCCCTCTTAGATTAAGATAATCAGTATAGCAATAATTAATTGCTTTTTCGCTTTCTTGGCGTTTCGTTGTGGTACGGAAGTTTTGAGGAGACTGGAAGAGAATGTGAGCCAACGTGTTTTAGGAACACCTCAGCTAATATGGTGAACAAGAACCTTTGAGAATTTCTGCAATATCTCACACAGTTTGCAGATATAAGCCTAATTCCGGTTTGGGGGTTAAAGTTTTTATATGTATGTATTGTTAATACGCTGTTACTAATGTTAATTCATGATTCATCAAGTCAATGTGATTCTTTAACCATTACTATATTAGCAGCATACTCCAAAGTGTGATGGAGTTGAAATAACGCCATGAATGTGACAAAATTTAACACCACTATAGTAACATAGAGTCATTGTGTTGAATTAACATAATCATTTTCTACTGTGTAGAAAGAGAAATTTGGATATGATAGAAATCATATTTATTTCCCATTTAGGATCGGAATTTTCCTTAACATCGAAACGTGTTGAATTATTTTTCTTTGGAGCCACGATAGGAGAGAAGAAAGTACGGTAATCGTGAAAATAATCGATATCGAAATTTCTACGGATGTATGATCTGTCAGGAAAGTAAATGTACACCTATTTTTCGAGTCTGGCATTCCTGCGCTTCATCCGTGGAGAGTATGAGAATTAAATCAATCAAATGTTTACTGAGGGGAAAAAGAAAAGTTTAATCTGAATAAGACATTGCAGAGGGACACAAGCTGTGAATACGAATAGTGCATAGTGTAAATAAAGGACGACACCGAAAGAGAAAGCCAAAAACAGCTGATAAGCTTAGAAAAAAGAGTAAAAATTGTTGAAGTGGGAACATAAAACACAAATACAAAAATACGCCGACAACTAAACGTTCACCATGCCGTGATCTCGGTGTAGTAGTTAAGGTGCTGGCTTATAAATGCACAGGACGCAAGTTCGAATCCTCGGCAAGGACATTTTTAAAAATTTTTGTTAATAATCTATGCAGCTCATGAGAGATGGTAAAAGAGGTCGTATTTAGTTTTTCGTAGCAATTATTATTGGTAATGTTTAGTACTGATAATACTTTTTGTCTTTGCGTATTGCTTCTATTCTTTTCTTCATTTCGAAAGAGAAGAATATCCGAACAAATGCCACCAAAATTCCTCATATTTTGAATGTAAACGCCATTTGCAATTAGTGAAGAATAAAAATTGAACGTTCCGATGTAGCTGCAAAAAGTAAAAAGAAAAAGATGGAAGTCGACCATACTCATGGTTATTAAAAATACAATTTCTACATGCCTTACACCTCCCGACCACGTTTCTACGTTAGCAAGTAAGAGGTTTGTGTTTAGGTTAGGCTCGTCAATACGTTTTGCAAAGGGGCCCGGTTTAGCTCTGACGCACCACAGGTGCGAGAAGGGAGAAAAACACTTTTTCTCTCTCCCTCTGTGTGTCTATTTATCTATCTATTTGTATATATATAACGCTATTTGTGAATGCCATAACCACCCTAATTTTCAGCGGATTGAGACGAAACTTGGCACAAACATTAATTGTTGAAATATCTTGATGAGTTCGTTAACCTGAATAATGAGATGAAAATGTTCAAAATGGTGACCCTTCAAACTCTGAAAAAGTTCCAAGGGAACCAAATTTCGCCCATAAATAGGTATTCAGAAAGTTTGAATAAATTTTCCTCTTTTACTGAAATATTTGTGTGCAGAAACTTATTGAAATATTGGACCCGATTAATCGCCTAAAGAAGATTCACGCCCTTTCGCTACGGTCAGGCATTTTTTTTTTGTTTTTTTGCAGGAGGGGGTTATTTTCCTATCGGAACAAGATGATTGTTAGTGATGATATGAAATTACACATTGAAAGTGAAATAACTTGTGTAACGTGTTATTTGAAAGAATAATATAATAAATGTGCTTTCCTCTAACACAGAGAACTGTAAATCATGTATTTTGAGTTCAGGAGCCTGAATGGCGAGGAGTGTTATTTGATTTGCTTTTTAGTAACAAATTGCATTGCAAATAAAGGTAGGCAACATTAGTGGTAAGTAAAATAATAATAATAATAATAATAATAATAATAATAATAATAATAATAATAATAATAATAATAATAATAATAATAATAATAATAATAATAGCCTAATAATAATAATAGGTATAGTTTGTGGCAAGGTAATATCTTAATCAATTCTTCTTCAAACGTAATGATTGTAACGCCATATCTCCCTTACAAACAAAATATTAGCAATTTATATCGAGAGAACGAGAAACTGTAGAGCGATGGGAGCAACGTTGGAAAGTATGCACTCATAGTACTCAGAAAAGTAAGCGATTTCAATGCAAAAGGAACGAAGAGTCATTGTCATGGGTAATCATGGGGCCACGGCAGAGCCCTCTTTAGGCAAAGTGTCAATAACTTATATCGAGAGGTGATACTGGGATGGGACCAACGTTGGACACCGTGGACCCATAAAGCGCATCGAAAAAATAGGGGTGGGGGCGCCAGCCAGCCTTACTTATTTCCACATAATAATATAAAATTATATTGTCGAAATACACACACGAGTTAGCTACTAATATTTCATATTATTATTATTATTGTTATCGACAGCGTTTTTTCATTACGTGTGCGTGTTTGACATGAAGCCAAAGAGAAGATCCATCATTCGTAGAAAGAATAATAGTCAGTTACTTTAACTGTGAACGACAGCGAAAAATACGAAGAGTGGACTACCTGTAGCGTAAAGAAGAAATATTTTCTCTCAAATGGATAAAAAAACCAAGCCGAGTTTGATTCGAACTCGCATGGACGGCGCGAAAAGCCAGTGCTTTGTCCACTTTTTTTTTAACTGACTCACCGAACGTGTTTCAGTAACTTACTTATTGCTAATTTTACTTGCTTCACTCGTTTAACTTGCTTTTTCTAATAACTGATAACGACAGGGACACGAACACAGAAACATCGAGAACAGTTAAAAATGATAGATGCTCTCCCGCCGGGAATCAAACCCGGGACTCCATACACCAAAGGCGCACGTGCTAGCGACTAGACCAGCGGGAAGGGCACCGCTCTCTCCCTGTGTCGTTAGGGATTACGACCACTGTATTGCCAGCTATCACTTCTGTGGGTTGTATACTATGATCACATGTTTCTTCTTTGCTGGAAGAGTAAAACCTACATTATATGTAAGACATGAGGTATTTAGACCTACATGCTCTTCATATAATGTAATAAAAGGGTCATGCTGGGAATAAGAAAAAGAACATTCCTTGGAGAAAACGGAAACTATTGGCATCAGAAATATTTATCTACGAGGCATGCGCAGTAGTATATTTCAGAATAGTTTCTGTTTTGTTCAGTAAACGAAGAAAGGGGTATTAAAAAGCAAATATGTCGCGTCAACGAGATCGACCAGATTTGACAGGGGCGAAAGCAGATGTATAGTAATACAACAACTTCGCTCAGTTGATACGAGCCGAGCCGGTTGATATCACTACCCGAGTTGGTCTTCTGCTTGGGCTCAAGAATTCGACCGTGCAGGTCTCAGCCTTGATTTTAAGAACTACAGTATATACTTATATTGGTGATTACGACATTTGAGGCTGTCTCGTAATAATAATAAAAAAAACTCTTGTCTTCTCGTTATCTAGACGAGACGAGATACACTAAAATTGCCCCACGAGATGCACCAAAATTACGAGAGGAGACGCACCCTTGCCGTGAGCAACACTAAAGTATTCCACATTACTGCCTACATTTCTCATGGCTTTCGGTCTCTAGTCTAATCAGGCCATAATTTCAAAACGAGTTAAAACGAGCTGAACGAGCGAGAGAGCCATTATAAAACTCGACTCAACTCGAAACTCGACCTCGAAAACAGCGCCTTGGCTTGGAACTCAACTCAAGAAAAATACCTTTGACTCGACTCGGATTGAGCTCGAGTCGAGTCGAATTTTGGCTCGACTCCTGCTCATCCCTATTCGTATTTGTATTTTGTTTTCACTTCAAAAATTTCTACTCTTTTTTTTCTTCGTTTACCTATTGTTTCTGGATTTCTCTGTCGGTGTCGTCCTTTATTAACACCATACACTATTCTTATTCTCAGCTTGTGACCCGCTTCAATGTCTTATTCAGTTTAGGCTTTTCTCCTTACATTGACTTCACAAGTGTTTGATTTAATTCTCACTTTCCGCGCACGACCGATGAAAATGTTTTATTATTATTATTATTATTATTATTATTATTATTATTATTATTATTATTATTATTATTATTATTATTATTATTATTATTATTATTATACTATTGAACTTGCACGGCGAAATTACTGTATAATACGATATCATTTCAGTAATTTTATTCCATTGTATGTTATTTAATTTATTAATGGGCACTAAATTGTCTCCACATCAACGAATAAATTAACTACGGCATGCACTTTGGTGGAAATATCATTACATGAACATGTTTGGAACGAACCAATAATCTTATTGTAATGATATTTCCACCAAAGTGCATGAAGTAGTTAATTTATTCGTTGATCTGGAGACAATTTAGTGCCCATTAATAAACTAAATAACATACAATGGAATAAAGTTACAGAACTGATATCGTATTGTACAGTAATTTCGCCGTGCAAGTTCAATAGTATAATAATAATAATAATAATAATAATAATAATAATAATAATAATAAGAAGAAGAAGAAGAAGAAGAAGAAGAAGAAGAAATAAAAATAATGATAATAATAAAAATAAAAATTTTTCATCGGTCCTGCGCGGAAAGTGAGAATTAAATCAATCACATGTGTAGTCAAGGTAAGGAGAAAAGCCTAAACTGAATAAGACATTGAAGCGGGTCACAAGCTGGGAATAAGAATAGTGGACGGTGTAAATAAAGGACGACACCGAAAGAGAAATCTAGAAACAGCAGGTAAAAGGAGAAAAAAGAGTAGACATTGTTGAAGTGGAAACATAAAATACAAACACGAATAGGAATGAGCACAAGTCAAGCCAAAATTCAATTCGACTCGAGTACAATTTGAGTCGAGTCAAAGGTAATTTGCTTAAATTGAGTTCCGAGCCAAGTCGCTGTATTCGAGGTCGAGTTTCGAGTTGAGTTGAGTTTGATAATGGCTCGCTCACTTGTTCAGCTCGTTTTAACTCGTTTTGAAATATTGGCCTGATCAGACTGGAAAGCAAAAGCCATGAGAAATGTAAGCAGTAATGTGGAATACTTTTAGTGTTGCTCACGACAGAGGTGCGTCTCATCTCGTAATTTTAGTGCATCTCGTGGGGCAATTTTAGTGTATCTCGTCTCGTCTAGATAACGAGAAGACAAGAGTTTTTTTTATTATTATTACGAGACAGCCTCAAATGTCGTAATCACCAATATAAGTATATACTGTAGTTCTTAAAATCAAGGCTGAGATCTGCACGGTCGAATTCTTGAGCCCAAGCAGAATACCAACTCCGGTAGTGATATCAACCGGCTCGGCTCGTATCAACTGAGCGAACAGCTCGAGTCGGCTCGGTTGGGATGAGCCGATGACCCGAGCCGGCTTAGTTGGAACAAGCCATCGACTCAGCTCAATTGAGCCGATGGCTCGAGCTTTCTCGGTTGGGATGGGTCACCTACTCGGCTCATGTTAACCGGTTCGAGCCAGCTAAGTTGAAACTAGTTCATCAGCACGTTTCGACTCAGCTCAACTAAGCCGATGGCTCAAATCGGCTCGGTTGGGTGAGCTGTTAGCTCGGCTCACTTCTCGATTCGGTTTGATATTGAATGAGCTGTAAGCCGAGCCGCTCGAGCCGTTGAAAAGCCCAAACCCGGTCCCAGCTGTTTTGAATATGTTTGGCTGAAGCCTATAACTTTTAACAATTTTTTGCTCGAACCCGAATACTTGCCCCTTCGGAACTCAAATCCAGAACGTGACCGATGTCCTTGCCTCCTGAAGACTTCCAGACGACCGAGATCGACAGTCAATTAGCTTTTACTATTCAGATACAAACCGTATATATTTTAAAGATTATAAATGGTGTTGATATAATAATAATAATAATAATAATAATAATAATAATAATAATAATAATAATAATAATAATAATAATAATAATAATAATAATAATAGTAATAATAATAAAAATTTTTAACTAGCCCTGAAATTTGGCAAAACTTACTTAAAAGTAGAGATTTCGGGGAACGGGTTCCGTACCTTCAAGACACATCTCTGAAACTACCAACATTTTAAACTAGAACCTTTCATTGAAGTTTCATGTAGAAAGTATTCTACTGTATGTTTTGAGGAAAATAACTGTAATAAATATAACTGAATATCACGCGACAGTAAGGCATATAATAAACTAATTTTTAGAATATGCAGAGGTAAATATAAAAGCTTTGCTACAAAAATACCTACACAGAGCATAATTCAATGAGCTGTGAAATACAATGTAACGAAATAGCCTATGAGATTCAGTCTACAGAGCAATTGTTACTTAAAGAATGGACATACACTATTTCGAGAATCGAGACAAGACGGGAAATGTTTACGATACTTTTCGTCTCGTCTCGATTCTCATCTCCAAAGAGAGACGAAAATTTTGATTTAGCCCTGACCCGTCTCGAATGCAAAACGTTAATTCTCATGTTATTTTATTTGTTTTAGAAACGAGATGAAAAAATGAAATGAAATCTTTAAGTTTTACGTCCCACGGTTATGCCGGTTAGGCTAAAGGAGACGGTGATGATGAGTAATGAATGAAACGGTGGAATGAAGAAAGTGGGAGGAAACGGGAGAACCCCGAGAAAACCCACGCACACGCTGTTTGTTCACCACCAAGTTCACTTTAGAAACGAGATGAGAAACTCCTCTTCTCGTGAGCAACATTAAACCAAACCGAAATATTCTTTCCAAATGTCACGTTTCTGCTTGTAATGGTATGACCTGAGCGATAATTTAGGTTCTAGCTTTTAATCTTCTGCGAGATAATAATAATAATTATTATTACTATTATTATTCCTGAAGATTTGATAGTTCAAGTATTGAAACATCCGAGTATTCAAATATCTGAATATAATGAAACGCATGTTATCGCTGATCAATCGCCATCAAAAATTCTAAAGTAAAAAAAAATGCAACGTGCATTCGCAGAAGCACCTTGACCACTGAACCGCGATCGCTACGCGGTAAACGATTCGTCTTTAGTCTGGTTACGTTAGGTTTCTTTGTCTCCGCTTGCAAACCTGTATGTTATATTTTTCGATTCAAAATGTCTTTCGTATTTCTTTTATGAAGTCGGCAAAGTTTACATTAATAACTTGAGTTTTTCTTAAACCACTGGTTCACAAGTTCGTTCTTTCTCCACACGAAACTACAAATATGACAGATTGAATTCTCATACTCCCCATTTTTTTCAAAGCAGTCGCCATTACCTGGTCAAAGACTTATTTCCGCCACGATTCATATTAACCAAAATAAATTCATTTTTCGGAAGCGGAACTTTCAATTACCGGATTTCGCAAAATTATGGAATTCAGTTAAATTCCGGAATTCAGAATTTCGGAACTCGGAAAGAATCCGGAATTTAGAAATTTCCGGAATTGAGAAAAACTCCGACTTTCGAAAAAATCCGGATTTTCCGAATTCCGGAATGTTAATGAAATCAGAAATTTCTAAATTCCGGATTTTTCCGAAATCCGAAATTATTACAAAATTGGAATTTTCCGAATTCCGGAATTTGTCCGCCTTTACTTTCAGGAGTCCGAAAACTAATAATTCCGGAACGGGCTATCCCTAGTTTATACACAACCTTTCAGAACACTAAGCTAGTAGCTATCTACAAACAAACAAGTAATGTAAAGCATGTTGTATCCTGCAATACGTCATGTATTAACATCCGAAAGCAGTTTCCGTATTAAAATCCGACAGCATGACCCTTTTATTACATTATATGAAGAGCATGTAGGTCTAAATACCTCATGTATTACATATAATGTAGGTTCTTCCAGCAAAGAAGAAACATGTGATCATAGTATACAACCCACAGAAGTGATAGCTGGCAATACAGTGGTCGTAATCCCTAACGACACAGGGAGTGAGCGTTACCATCCCTGCTGGTCTAGAGGCTAACACGTGAGCCTTGGGTGTATGGAGTCCCGGGTTCGATTCTTGGCGGGAGAGCATTTATCATTTTTAACTGTTCTCGATGTTTCTGTGTTCGTGTCCCTGTCGTTATAAGTTATTAGAAAAAGCAAGTTAAACGAGTGAAGCAAGTAAAATTAGCAATAAGTAAGTTACTGAAACGCGTTCGGTGAGTCAGTTATAAAAATAATGGATAAAGTACTGGCTTTTCGCGCCGTCCATGCGAGTTCGAATCAATCTCGGCTTGATTTTTTATCCATTTGAGAGAAAGTATTGTTTCTTTTGGCTACAGGATGGATTTTCTCTTTGGTTTCATGTCAAACATGCTCACGTAATGAAAAGACGCTGTAGATAATAATAATAATAATAATAATAATAATAATAATAATAATAATAATAATAATAATAATAATAATAATAATAACAATAATAATAATAATAATAATAATAATAATAATAATAATAATAATAATAATAATAATAATAATATGAAATATTAGTAGCTAACTCGTGTGTGTATTTCGACAATATAATTTTATATTATTATGTGGAAATAAGTAAGGCTGGCTGGCGCCCGCCTCCCTAATTTTTTGATGCGCCTTATGGGTCCACGGTGTCCTACGTTCGTCCCATCCCACTATCACCTCCTGTTTTCTCGATATAAGCTATCGACATTTTGTCTAAAGAGGGCTCTGCCGTGGCTCCATGACTACCCATGACAATGACTCATCGTTCCTTTTGCATTGAAATCGCTTACTTTTCTGAGTACTATGAGTGCATACTGTCCAACGTTGCTCCCATCGCTCTACAGTTTCTCGTTCTCTCGATATAAATTGCTAATATTTTGTTTGTAAGGGAGATATGGCGTTACAATCATTACGTTTGAAGAAGAATTGATTAAGATATTACCTTGCCACAAACAACACCTATTATTATTATTATTATTATTATTATTATTATTATTATTATTAATAATAATAATAATAATAATATTGTTGTTTTACTTACCACTAATGTTGCCTACCTTTATTTGCAATGCAATGTGTTACTAAAAAGCAAATCAAATAACACTCCTCGCCATTCAGGCTCCCGAACTCAAAATACATGATTTACAGTTCTCTGTGTTAGAGGAAAGCACATTTATTATATTATTCTTTCAAATAACACGTTACACAAGTTACTTCACTTTCAATGTGTAATTTCATATCATCACTAACAATCACCTTGTTCCGATAGGAAAATAACCCCCTCCTGCAAAAAAAAAAAAAAACTGATCGTAGCGAAAGGGCGTGAACCTTCTTTAGGCGATTAATCGGGTCCAATATTTCAATAAGTCCCTGCACACAAATATTTCAGTAAAAGAGGAAAATTTATTCAAACTTTTTGAATACTTATTTATGGGCGAAATTTGGTTCCCTTGGAACTTTTTCAGAGTTTGAAGGGCCACCATTTTGAACATTTTCATCTGATTATTCTGGTTAACGAACTCATCAAGATATTTCAACAATTAATGTTTGTGCCAAGTTTCGTCTCAATCCGCTGAAAATTAGGGTGGTTATGGCATTCACAAATAGCGTTATATATATACAAATAGATAGATAAATAGACACACAGAGGGAGAGAGAAAAAGTGTTTTTCTCCCTTCTCGTACCTGTGGTGCGTCAGAGCTAAACTGGGCCCCTTTGCAAAACGTATTGACGAGCCTAACCTAAACACAAGCCTCTTACTTGCTAACGTAGAAACGTGGTCGGGAGATGTAAGGCATGTAGAAATTATATTTTTAGTAACCATGAGTATGGTCGACTTCCATCTTTTTCTTTTTACTTTTTGCAGCTACATCGGAACGTTCAATTTTTATTCTTCACTAATTGCAAATGGCGTTTACATTCAAAATATGAGGAATTTTGGTGGCATTTGTTCGGATATTCTTCTCTTTCGAAATGAAGACAAGAACAAAAGCAATACGCAAAGACAAAAAGTATTATCAGTACTAAACATTACCAATAATAATTGCTACGAAAAACTAAATCCGACCTCTTTTACCATCTCTCATGAGTTGTATGTATTATTAACAAAAATTTTTAAAAATGTCCTTGCTAAGGATTCGAACTTGCGTCCTTTGCATTTCTAAGCCAGCACCTTGACAACTGGACCAAGATCACGGCATGGTGAACGTTTAGTTGTCGGCGTATTTTTGTATTTGTGTTTTTTTGTTACCACTTCGACAATTTTTACTCTTTTTTCTAAGCTTATCAGCTGTTTCTGGCTTTCTCTTTCGGTGTCGTCCTTTATTTACACTATGCACTATTCGTATTCACAGCTTGTGCTCCTCTGCAATGTCTTATTCAGATTAAACTTTTCTTTTTGCCCCTCAGTAAATATTTGATTAATTTAATTCTCATACTCTGCACGGATGGAGTGCTGGAATGCCAGACTCGAAAAATAGGTGTACATTTACTTTCCTGACAGATCATACACTTTTTATGCACTTTCATGTAAAAAAAAAAAAAAAAAAAAAACGGCCTTTGAATATCCGTCCGTCCAGTCGGATGCAAATATGTTCAGTCTCCTAGAGGCCGCACTGTCTAACAAATCAAGACCAAGTTTTAAACTTAAGATGTCTTATAAGATTTCCTAGGTAGAGAATTCGAATTTTCTTACTACCCTCAAAATTAAGGTAATTTACTGGAGGATGAAAATACAGTGTAGTATCGAGAAAGAGTAGGACCGATTTTTTGCCTCGCGAGCGGAGCAATGTAGGAGGGCTGCAAGGCCAGATGCTATGGAGGGGAACCTTGGGAACAGGAGTCGACCGGCGGCAGTCGCCTGCGTGCTTTAGTTGAGTGTGGACCACTGTGTTAGTGACTTCCTGTTGTGACGTCTCGTTGTCAGTTGCGATGGAGCGAAATTTGGAGCAGCGGTGCGCAATCAAGTATTGCGTCAAACTGGGAAAATTAGCAAAAGAAACCAAGGACATGCTTACGCAGGCCTACAAGGAGGATACCATGAGCCTCACAATCACCCCGTAAAAAAGAGACCAGAATGTCGAAATCGAAAGTGAAATCGATGTTGATTTAATTTTTTGACCGTCGTGGCATTGTTCATAAGGAGTTTGTACCTCCTGAAGAGAGTATAAACGCAAGATTTTACGTGGAAATGCTCACACGGCTGAGGAACCGGATCACACGCGTGCGACCAGACCTGGTGGGGAAATTGAAGCTCCACTATGACAACGCGCTGTGCCACGGCGCGTGGATTGTGAGGGAACTCCTGACCAAATTCGGCGTTTCCACGTTGCCTCACCCCTACAGTACTAATGTGGCACCACCGGACTTCTTCATATTCCTCTGTATCAAGAGGCAACTCAAGGGGCATCGTTTCGAATGGGTGGAAGCGGTCTAAGCGTCGACGACGATGGCGCTGAACGGCATCCCGGAGAACGACTTCCAGAAGGCCTTCACGACCTGGAAGGCTCGCTACCAGAAGTATGTAAATGCCCAACCGGCCTATTTTGAAGATTATTAAGTCGATGTACCAAAAAGTCCAATAATTTAAAGAGAAATCAGTCCTGCTACTTCTAAATAGGACCCTGTAATACATGTTAATTTTCTCGAAAAATGGCCTAATAATTTTGTTTATGAAGTATTGGGGTCATTATTCTTCCACAGTTCAGAGCTAGGTGGTCATTTAATCCAGCGACGGATATTCTTTTTCTACATTCCATTTATGCTTAGGTTTTGGAAACTTGCTACACCATACGTACTCATATAGAAACGTTTTGTTATAATTATGCTAATTCACCCAGTTCGCAGTCCTTTCTTACGCTTTACTCGAGTCCAATGTCCCTCTATACTCTGGTATATGTTGACTTGTTATTATTGATTACGTTCAATATTGTTATTATTGGTTAAAAGTATTGTATTGGTATCCTAAACAAGGCAGCCAGCTATACCTTCTCCAGCAATCAGCTTTTTATTTTATTTTATTTATTTTTTTTTATAAATCACAGTACCTAGGAATACATTCTCGGCAATTACATTATCCAAAGTTGCTACATCCCTATTTTCAACTAGTATCATAAAACTTTGCTGTGAGTCCCTGTAAATACCTCCAACTACCCATTTTGTAAGTCTTATTCGAACTCTGCTGTATTTCCGTTTTTCAAAAAAATATTCTTCTCAATTTCAACTGAGTCTTATACCTCCAGTTTGTTGGACATTTTCCACCAACCACATAGAAAGTAGCTGTTAGAACTCACTCAGCACTTTGGAGACTACTTTTGTCCAGTCCTGTCTTACTTATAATTACAGCGGTCTGAAAATACAAAATTCACGCAAGAAGTACTTCTTAAAATGTGTGAATTTTTTTCTCTGTTACTGCGAAGAACACCATGCAGGTTTTCGTTCCGCATCATTATTGCGTCCCTACTTACAAGGTTAAAACGAGAGTTTCATTGTCATTGCAATCAAATGCGGATCTCTTTCTTCAAAACAATCCATTTTAAATTATGCAGCGACAATGTTTCAAAGCTAGGGATGTTAATGTTTCAGACGTCCCTGTTCATCCGGGAAAATCAACAATTCTATAATCTGTCTCCTCCAAAATTGTTAAAAGTTCCAATTTTCCCGATTTTCTTCCAAAATTAACTTAATATCGTTCGTGAGAAATTTAAAAAATCCGGCATTTGTTAATCTTCAGTTTTTAACAAATAAGAAAATATTTTTTTATCACTTTGGTGAGTGTTGATCTTTATTCAATTATGTTTGAATAACAGGAAGTGCATGACTATGTCTGTGCTATAAATATTCAAAAAGAAAAGTGTCCAAAATTTTTAGTCTTGAAATTTGAGAAGTCTATTCAAAACAATAAAGAAAGAAATTTATACTGAGCAATTTAAGCATCTCAAAAAAAAAAAAAAAATGAACAGTGATATTAGGGATTCTCTGTATTTAGAAGAATCCTACGTAGACAATATTCGTCTTCTATCTTAAGGACAAGAAAATAAAAAGATTAAGAGTCTCATTTCACACTGGCATTCTCAATATTTGCTAATTCCAATGCAGCGCAGATAATGCAACAAGCCGTTATAATTGTAGTGTTGGTTAATTGGAAATTCTACTTTGCGTACACACAAACCACTACAGAATGAGGCCCTAGGCTTTGGTAAGACTTTACACAGGCTTGGTGGGTCCATCATACTATAAGCATTTTTGGAATATTAACTAATAATTATTACGATTAGAGTGCTGACTCCTCCTTTTTGTTATTATAATTTACAGGTATACTTGACATGTATCAAGAAAAATAAGAACTTTGTCTCCTTGAGATCATATTAATCCTAATTTGGATAAACTTAGGGATATTTTAGCCTCCGGAAACCTGTCCCTATCTCCACCAATAAATATGGAGAGTGAACCTGGAAGTTTGTTATTATATCTTCAGTAACCAATAAGTGTGTTTCCATCCAAAACTTGTGAAGTTCCTTCCTCTTTCCTTGAAAGCTGTTTGCATATAGGCTTATTACCGCTAAACTGTGATAATTGCAATACCCCTTAAGATAGGGGGCGCGGTGGCTCAATGGTAAAGCGTTCACCTCCGGTGCTTTGGATCCCTGGTTTGATCCCAGCCCGAGCCATGTGAACTTTGTGGTGGAAAAACACCGTGCTCGTGAGTTTTCACGGGGTTCTCCCGTTTCCTCCCACTTTCTTCATTCCATCATTTTACTCATTTCTCATTATCACCGTCCCCATTAGAATAACCGGCATATTCGTGGTACATTAAACTTAAAGATTTCATTTCATTTTCCCCTTAAGATATAAAATACTTAGGTCCTAGGGAAGTTAAAGATAGGATACTACTCTGAAATCTGAGAAGAAAAACATGTTTTATGAAATAGACTTGGCGAACCTTTCAAAAAAGGATGAAAAATTATATCACAGTATATGAATAGAGTTATATACACAAGTCGGCTGTAATGGAGCATTACATCAAAAAAGAACATAGAATTCTGTTTGATGAGATGGAAGCAATAAAGGCAAAAGGAAAGATGGGATATAATAGTACAGGAAACATTGGAGATTAAAATAAACACCATTAATAATAATAATAACTATGTGTTCTAAATAGCTGCCGCACCCTGTATATAATATCTCGTAATTTATACCTACAATGTAAGAAACCTGAAGAAACAGACCGTGGGAGAAAATGATTGGGTGTCAAACTTCTAATTTCCTCTTAAACCAGTATTATTTAATCCCACATACCAGATAATGAAATCGATAGCACTAACAGGGTAATTATCCGAACCGAAATTTAAAGTTTGCATTTTTTTAATTTCTTATCCTTTACATTCTTTTTTTACTTTTGCGTTCATCACAGAAAACCAGACGCATTATCTTAATGCACTTCAGCTCTTGTCAATACCGAGGTCATGAAAGTATAAAGCTCTTGTTCCTGAACCAAACGGAGAGCGTAGCTATACCTTCTACTTTCGTGTATCTGTTCCGAACTACAACAACTATTGAATTAAAGAGGATATTAAGGATATTACAAGGTAAACATGGATGTTGAAAAGTCTATTTAACAATTAAGTAATAATATTTTTTGTTAGTTCTTATATAACTCCTATTTAATTGGTTCAAGTGAAGTTCCTCTGAAATTCTACAACCAAGAAAATATTTTTGAAATATTGGTTAAAGCAGTGATTACCAATGTTTTTCGGCGGGCAAAGCACTTTACTGAACCCGATGATTGAGTGACGCACCCAATTGTTTTATAATAATAATCAAATTCTAATAATGGAATCTATAAGTTTTTATAGGGTAGTGACACTCTGTAGTACTGAGAATTTCTGCTACACAGAATCTGTAATTCACAAGAGTTGTATCTCAAACCCCAGTCCACGTAGATTTAAAAGAGAGAAACAAAGATAATGATCGCTTTTTATAGCTTAGTATAAATGTGCTTCAGAAATACTGCATTAATATACCGGTACTATACACTTTAGTTACACATTTTAAATGCAAAATGTTGGTTAATAGCTGTAACAAATTCTCTAGTTTAATTTGATTCTGTTTCTTCACCCATCATGTTGCCTTTTCCTATTCGAAAATTTCTGTTCCTACACCCCCGATCTAAACATTTTATTTTGAGCTTTAACCGACTGATGTGTAATTTTTTTAAATGATATAACGATATCACTTTCATGTTACGCAACACTGCTCAAATATAAAGATAAACAAATAGAAAAATCGAGTTCACTTCACACACTTAGTGTTCTTTGCCGGGTACTATACTTCCAATTGCCCAGGAAAGGGTTGTGAATCTGGTATCTTTACTTACACCTACGGATCTAGTAAACAACTATAAATTTAGGTTTTTTTTCTGGGTAACTCCTGCACTGCGTGGGAAAAATATTGTTGAAAAGTTAAAAATATAAACCTTGTGATGTTGTTCTTTACAAAGTTTCGCAATGTGTCGGCAACATGCTTCCTGCGTAAATAAAATGACAGGAAAGATAATAAAATAAATTAAATACCAACTCAAAACTTTGTTTTTAAACACTTTTGTCGTACAGCGTAAAAGAAGGTGATATTTGCTTTCTTTTTGTAATGGGTATATACTCACGGCTATGGATAATAATAAGGATAAATTGTTCCCCACCTGATATGTAACACAGTGCACAAGTTTTAACTAAACGTAATTTCTGTATTTTTTGGCCAATATTCAAGACGAGACCGACAGTTTACAGACTGGACTAAATTTGTTTCGCTGTTCTCACGAATTTTAAGTGTATGTCACAATCTACAAATGTGTGTCTCGATCTCCGTCTCGGCTCGAGTAAGTCTCGATATGTTGAGTCTCGGTCTCGTCTTCATTTAATAACATCCATCTAGATCTCAGTCTCATTTCGAAATTTTCAGATGAGAAAAGACTAGAGAGGGTCTCAGTAACTGTCATGAATGAAAAATTAAGGCATAAAATATGCATTATATTGCGATTCACATAGATAGCATTGAATAACATTGATTCACTTTGCTCTCAGGATGAAAATAATCTAGTAGTACTAATGTTTATCTTCCGGTTATGGCTAGTTGATTTATTGATTGATTATAATTTAAAATCACTTTAAGCCACCGACTCTTGACGACAGATGATTTACTGCTTAAAGTGTGATCCTAGATTTGGACTTTTATCCCATTGTTCGTATAATCACGGATAATGGTGATATAAAGCTGGTTCAAGGTTTTAACGTATCCTTTTACCAACATCTTATACAAAAATAAACATTTACTCGCTAGGATATGTAAACAAACACCTAGGATTACGTAAACTTCGGAGGTTGAACTCCCCTTGAAAAATTTCTGTGTACTGCATTATTCTTGCGGTCGAACCAGCAAACACGTAAGGGAATAGAACGTCCGAAAGTTCTACAGTTAAGAATAAAGTGAAAGAAATGAGAAAAACGACAGAATATAGAGATTATAATTCTTATTTTGTGCGTTTTTTATTTTATATAATTTAATTTGAGTTTATGGAGATGGGACCAAGATTTGAAACCGACGCTATGGTATGGCAATCACATTCAGTTTGTAGCGAAAAAGAGATAGAAACAACGATTTTCGGACTGGAAATATGAAAGAGATCGGTGCAACAATTTGACAATTAGGACAAGAACTTGAACAAATATAAAAGAGTGGAGAGTGAACAAGTTCATATTCGATCGAAGCAGTAACTACTTGATCAATTATAGGCCTTCACTACTGCCCACTGATAGTGGGATCGTCTCAAGAATGGAACGTAATGATCTCTCGAACTCAAATCAGTGGTTAGAATGAAGTCATGATAGCAGGTACATAATATATTGAAGTAACAGGAATAACATTCTTTAAGAATAAACATTGTCCAAACAACAGGTTCGTTGGCAGGCGAGACAATGTTTAATCTCTTTCTGTAAGTTCCTTCAAGAACAACACTGTTGCTCATCAGTGAAATAAAACTCGGAAGCGAGAACGAGACGAGATTCGAGAAAAGAAGTACACTTTCAAATTAGAGGTTAGAGGAGAAGCTTGAAAATTCTCATTTTCGAGACGAGGCGAGTAATTTCTCGAGGTACGTAGCCAACACTATTTCATCCACATTTTACGTTTCAAACATTCTTTTCATTTCACATGAGTTATAACGGAAAGAATTATAATATAATAGAGTGATTCTACATGGACAAAGAAGAACATTTATCAACGTTTAAAGATACGTTAGTAGTAGGGGTCCGCGTATATTGCGCCGAGTCAGCAAAAATTTTTGTGACGTCATAGGTCAAAGGTCAATGACCTTGGCCCGGGGTCAATGACCGAGGGGTACCTAGGACCACCCCCTCTAAATTTTGGCAGGGGTACCTTGGCCCACCCCTTAAATTTTGGCAGGGGTACATAGGACCACCCCGCTTAAATTTTGGAAATTGCCAAATCTAAAAATTGGGTGTGGTAGCCTAGGACCAGGGTATGTACTTCTATTAGTATTGGGTCTATGTCGTTCCCTTTCATGGGTAAAAAATTGCCAAAAATTGAAATTTCGGGGGTTTTTGACCTAATTTATCCCCTTTGATGAGGTGTTATTACCTTATATAGTTATATGGGCGTATACAGGGGTTCATTACCTTTCATAAGACATGGGTATATTTGTGCACCCCTTGAGAAATTTGGGAGGGGTACCTTGGCCCACCCCTTCAATTTTGGAAATTGCCCAATTTAAACATTTGGTATTATAGTACAGCACCCTAATATGTATTATGATAAATTTGGATGGTCCACCTCGTTTCCTTTTAGGGGTACCAAATTGCCAAAATATAAACGTAAGCAATACGTTATACCACGTGTTTGGTTTTTGGCTCAATTTATCCCCTTTGATGAGGTGTTATTACCTTATATGGTTATATGGTCATGTATAGGGGTCCATTACCTTTCATAAGACATGGGTATATTAATGCACCCCCGGGAGGGGTACCATGGCCCACCCCTTAAATTTTGGAAATTGCCCAATTTCAACATTGGGTATTATAGTATTGGACCCTAACATGTATTATGATAAATTTGGGTGGTCCACCTCGTTCCCTTTTAGAGGTACAAAATTGCCAAATTTTAGTACAACCACATGTTTGGTTTTTTGGCTCATTTTATTCCCTTGGATGAGGTCCTATTACCTTATATGTTTATATGGTCATGTATAGGGGTCCATTATCTATTATAAGACATGGGTACATTGGTGCACCCCGGGAGGGGTACCTTGGCCCACCCCTTAAATTTTGGAAATTGCCCAATTTAAACATTTGGTATTATAGTACAGGACCTCAATATGTATCATGATAAATTTGGATGGTCCACATCATTCCCTTTTAGGGGTACAAAATTGCCAAAATATAAACGTTGTACCTCGTGTTTGTTTTTTTGGTCCATTTTATCCCCTTTGATGAGATTCTATGATTACAGGGGTTCATTTCTTATCATAAGACATGGGCACCCTTCTTAAATTTTGGCAATGGGGGTCCACTGAAATTGTCCAATTGAAGCATAGTACAGGACCTCAATATGTTTCGGTGGTCCTATTACCAAATTTGTTTAGTACAACCACGTGTTCGGTTACTGACTCAATTAAGGTTATAAGGTATGGATGGGTATCCCCTTTCAATTTGGTAGGACCCTTCGGGTGTAGTAGAGTCACGTGATCGATGATTTGGTTTTAATGCGCGACGAGGTCCCTGGTCAATGTTCTCTAGGAATTAGGTGGAAACTTTGAACAAGATTCTTGGCATTTAAAACTTTTTTTTCAACTTTTCAAACTAAAAAAAAATCAAAACAAAAATTGAAACGAAAACTTTTAAACAAAAATCTTGAAACTAAAAATTTTTCAAAACAAAAATTTGAAACGAAAAATTTAAAACAAAAATTTCGAAACAAAAATTTTCAACAAAAAATTTGAAACGAAAAATTTTCAAACAAAAAATTTTGAAACAATAAATTTACAAACAAAAAAATTTTGAAACGAAAAAATTTTTAAACAAAATTTGAAACAAAAAAAATTTTTAAACAAAATTTTTGAAACAAAAATTTCAAAACAAATTTGAAACGAAAAATTTTCAAATAGAATTTAAATCAAACAGTGATCAGCTTTCACGGTTAACCGTTAAACTTTATCTGGTTTTTAACTATTCAATTAACAAATAAACGGTTTTCAACTATTCGATTAACAAATAAACGGTTTTCAACTATTCAATAAACACGTGAACGGATTTTTCCTTTTCACACCAGTGAGTGCAAGAATTGTTGTACTCGTTTTAAATACCCATCATTTTTGAAACAAGGTGTTAGTGTTCATCATGGATACACAGTGGAAACATCCATTTACCTGTATTCTCGCAGGGCCTAGTGGGTGTGGAAAAACGTATTTTGTGAAGCGATTACTGTCACATCTCCCAACCATGATCAATGCAAAATTTCGTAAGATATACTGGTATTATGCAGAATGGCAAGACGTGTATGCAACAATGCCGGTTCCAGTAGAATTTCACGAAGGACTTTCACGAATGAAAGATTTTCAGCCTCAAGATGGACCACATTTGATTATTATTGATGACCATATGCGAGAAGTGAATAGTGATATTGTTGATATGTTCACAAAAGGATCACATCATCGAAATATTAGTGTGATTTTTATAACACAAAATGTATTTCATCAAAGTAAAGCAAATAGAAATATGAGTTTAAATTGTTCGTATTTGGTGTTGTTTAAAAATCCACGTGACAAGTCACAAATCAAGCATATGAGTTATCAAATCATGCCTGAGCATCCACTGTTTCTACAAGAAAGTTATGCAGACGCAACAAGAAATCCACATGGCTATTTACTGCTGGATCTTAAACAAGATACACCCGATGAAATGCGATTTCGTACAAATATTTTCCCGACGATTTGCATCATTATGTTTACGTACCAACAAAACATGTTTAAATTATTGTGCATGTGAAAAGAATGACTTAGTCTGTCACGATGTCTCCTACAGTGAAACACGCTGATCTGCTACGTGCTCTGCACAAAGCTAAACCAAGATTGCGTAAAGCTATTATTGCCAATGCAGACGCTTCATTAATTCATAGTATTTGTGAATGTTGTTATAATGTCTTAAAAGGCAATGTTCCACTGACAAGTGCGCAGAAGTCAAGATTAAAGCGTTACAAGAACACGCTCCGCTATCTCGTAGACAATACAAAATCATTGGATAAAAAGAAGAAACATTTAGCCGTACAACAAGGAGGATTCTTACCTGCATTACTTGCACCTATTGTAGGAAGTGTGTTATCCAGTATTTTGTTTAAACAATAAACATCATGGAACATAGCAAGAAGATGGTTTTAGTCCCACCAGAAATGCTTCAACGAATGCATGCATCATCATCCCGTGTGAGTGAAAATCGAGAATCTAATCTCGATCGTGAAATGCAATCCATATTGAATACATCGTATCCAAGTGATGAGGAAAAATGGAATCAGTACAATAGAATATTACAGAAATATCTTTATGTGATACGTAAACAAGAAGAACCAATACCACTTACAATTACATCAATGAAACCTGATGGTGACGTCCCGAATGTTGACGATAGCACGAAACAAGAAATTTTAGCCGCAATACCACAAATGTATCGTAAGAAAGCCGAACTACTATTCCGTCGTTTAAAACAAGATGACGCAATTACGTGGGATCATAAAGGAACAGTGTACATCAACGATAATAAACTACATGGATCCAATATTGTAGATTTAATGTGCGATGTGACTCGACCGAGGAAACATTCTAATCCTCAAGGCTGGGAATTGTTTTGCAACTACCTTGCATCGTCAAACACACCTCAAGAATTGATTGGTAATCCACGAAGATTAAACTATATTGTCAAGCATAATAGTACAACAGCATCTGAAGGATCTGCACCACCAAAACCGGCACCTGAATTATTTTCTTCCGGAGAAGAAGAAGAAGAAGAAGACGATGATGATGTTTTAGAAGTCCGACCAAAAAGAAAACGTATCATTCCACAATGGTCAACGTACAAACCATGAACAAAAAGTTGAAATCCATTTATTACAATCCAGCACATCCTGCATCGTTTTCTACTGCAAAGAAATTATGGCAAGCCACAGGAAAATCTATACCTCTAACCAAAATAAAACTTTGGTTAAACAAACAACCTACCTACACGTTACATCGTCCTGTACGTCGTCGTTTCCGTAGAGATTTTTATCTTGTCAACAATATTGATGATCAATGGGAATGTGATTTAAATGATTTACAATCACTTCAAAACTATAATGACAATTACCGCTATATTCTTACAGTGATTGATGTGTTTAGTCGGTACGGGTGGGCTGTACCACTAAAATCAAAAAGTGCCGAGGATATAGTGAATGCATTTGAAATGATTTTCCAGGAGAGGAAACCAATTGTACTACGTAGTGATCAAGGAACTGAATTTACCAACAAGACAGTACAAAAGTTTCTCAGAAAACACAACGTGCAACATGTTACAACAAAGGATCCAGATATTAAAGCCAGCATCGCAGAAAGATTTAATCAGACATTGAAACATCGTATGTGGAAATACTTTACCAAATATCAAACATACAATTACATCAAAGTATTGCCTTTACTTGTAAAAGCATACAATGAAAGTCGGCATTCCAGTATTAAAATGGCACCTGCAAACGTTTCTCAGGACAATTTACTGGAGGTGTGGCATAACTTATACGACAAAAAGCTACAACGTTCAAAACAAGATACGGATTTATCTGTTGGTGATACTGTTCGTATAAGTAAAACAAAACGTATCTTTGACAAGGGTTACCTCGAGAACTGGACTTGGGAAATATTCAGAGTAAAAGCCATTGTACCAAGAAACCCACCAGTGTATCGACTAGAGGATTTAAATCATCAACTTATCGATGGTGTTTTCTACAGAGAAGAATTACAACCAGTACCGCTCCCTTCGACGTTCCTCATCGATAAAATATTACGTACAAGAACAAAAGGTCGCAGAAAGGAGTATCTCGTCCAGTGGAAAGGATATCCTTCCTCATTCAATTCGTGGATGCCTGCAACTTCATTGAAGAAGAAGAAGAATGGAACCTGATCAAGATTTTTACGTTACACTTCCCAGTAATAGTTCCATGGATTATTTTCCAGAAAATACATTGACTTCATATATTACGAAATTACAACGACGTGTAGAGTTTCGCCAGAAATGGGATGTGGCAATTGTAGGGATTCATTATCCACATTCTTTGCTGAACATTAACAGTAAAAACAATAAAATATATTACAAATCATCAAGTAGTAATGATCAGGAACCGTGGAAGGTTGTAACGATCCCTGTACGCTATTATAACAATATACGGGATCTTATTCATGCAATTAATATACATCATAAAGAAACCAATTTATTTATATCTCATGACGCAACTAATAATATATGCCTCATAAGACATCCCAAAAAGGAAATCCATACTTCTGTACAATTGTCACCAAGTGTTAGTTTAATGCTTGGATTTGACCCGAAAAGTGATTTAAAAGATATGGAAAAGGGACAATATACACCGGATGTACGATTAGGCTTACCATCACAAATGTACGTCTATTGTGACATTATTGAATCTGTCATTGTTGGAAATACAATGGTACCCTTGCTACGAATTGTCAACATGGATCCTGTGAATCATACTTTTGGAAGTCATGCAGTACAAATCTTTAATCCTGCACATTATGTTCCGGTGGAAAAAATGAATTTTGAGCAAATACAAATCGATATAAGGGATAGCACAGGTCATCGGATGCCATTCACCTTTGGAACGGTGTGTACAAAACTACATTTCCGTCGTCGTCGTCATGACTGATCCGTATTTGCAATACTACCAAAAACAAGCGTTATCCGGTATCGGCAACGTCTATGTGGGAAGTCCCTATCAAGCAGGACATGGCATTGGAAGTTTCCTTGGTGGCTTATTTCGTTCAGTGTTACCACTTGTGAAGCAAGGCGCTAAAACTGTGGGAAAAGAATTATTAAAATCAGGTGCCAATATGATTAATGATGTTGTGATCTCGAATGAACCGCTGGAAGAATCGTTTCATCAACGTATGCAAGAGGCAAAATCGAATTTACAAGAAAAAGCTAAAAACAAGTTGAAAACTATGCTGGGAAGTGGATATCATAAACGAAAATGGGATGACTGCTCTCAGTTTGAGGTTGACCTTCCAACGATCAACAACACCATCAATCCTACAAAGAGACGTAAATTATCACATAAGAAGAAGAAGAGATCATTGGCATCGTCACCAGATATTTTTGATTAATTCAACGATGGCTTTCTTACATCATCAATCCTGTGAATGTGTAAAAAGTGAATTGGACATTTTTTCAACGTTGCCCACGCAAACCAGTGTTCTGGACAATCGTATTATTGGCTACAAACCAATTAGTTCAATAGCTGAAAATTCACCAATAGAATTTGTAGTGAGTGGTAGCAGTGATGAATACATTGATTTACGACAAACCTTATTATACATTCAAGCACAAATTGTGAAACCAGACGGTTCCTCCTTCACCAATACGGATAAAGCAATTGCACCTGTCAATGATTTTCTAAATGCTATGTTTAGTGAAGTACAAATCTACTTGAATAATAAACTGATTTCATTTCCGTCACATAATCATCCATATCGTTCGTACATGGAAAAACTACTCAATTATAGTGATGGAGCTAAAAATACACATTTACAAACAGCAATGTGGTTTCAAGATACGGCTGGTCATATGAGCGCAACCACAAGTGAGAACAAAGGATTTCAACAACGCTATGAACTGACAAAACAAAGTATGAAATTCGATATGATTGGACATCTTCATTGTGACATTTTTAATCAAGATAAATTTTTAATTCATGGAGTGGAATTACGTGTGAAACTTATTCCTGCAAAGCCAAACTTTTGTCTCATGGCCGGTGAAAGTGGTGTCAATGCAAAAATCAATATTCTAGATGCATCGTTGCAGGTGAAAAAAGTCAGCATCAGCCCTAGTGTCAAATTGGCACACAATAAAATTTTACAATCTACACCGGCAAAGTATCCTCTGACAAGGGTTCAAATGAAATCATTTACCATCCCGAAGGATATACAATCCAAAACTATTGATAACCTGTTTATGGGAACATTGCCAAATCGTATTATTGTAGGATTTACATCGAATGAAGCATCCAGTGGAACTATTACCACCAATCCATTTGAATTTCAACATCTAAACATTAATTTCTTTACATTGTACGTGGATGGAAAAGCTGTACCTTCAAAACCGTTGCAACCCAACTTTGAAGAAAATCTCTACATTTCATCGTACCACACATTGTTCTCAGGCTCTGGCATACATTTTACCAATACTGGAAATACAATTTCAAGAGCCGACTACAAGAATGGATATACACTGTTTGTATTTGACCTAACTCCCGATTCTTCTGCTGGAGATTGTCACTATTGGAATTTACAACGACATGGAGCCATCCGATTGGAAGTTCATTTCCAAGAGAAATTAGCAGCACCTGCAAACTGTATTGTGTATGGAGAGTTTTCCTCACTCCTAGAGATCGACCACCAGCGCAACATTATCCTGGACTTTTAAATTACAAGGTACGTATACGTTATGTATCATTTCCATTCACGATGTTGAATACATTACAATTAGCTAGTGCTTTACATGGTAGTCCATTATTGAGAAATCATTTTACTGGGGTATTTGCAAGCGATGAGTTGCCCTCACGGATTTCTCTTCCTCTGGCAATCATTGTAAATACAGATCCATCCACAAAACTAGGAAGCCATTGGATTGCAATTTATATTGATCATCGCGGTGTTGGAGAATATTTTGACAGCTATGGCCTTCCTCCTTATGTACCACAACATGTTGCATTCTTAAAACTTCATTGTATATACTATAAATATAATAATAGCCAAATGCAAAGTCTTGGTTCATCCGTATGTGGCTATTATGCTTATTTTTATTTGTGCTGTAAAGCCCAAGGAAAATCTCTGCGTGAAATTCAATACTTGTTCACAACAGTACCCACGGTTAATGATCGTAGACTGCTGCAATATACCTTCCAGGTAATTTTATCATATTTATCATTGTAAGTGTATTTGTTTTATCATCATCTATTTCTATACTAATCATCTTTTTCCTCGTTCTTTTTTACAGAATTCACAATACGAAGCTTTGCAAACGGGTGCTATGCTGCAAAACATGGAAACAAATCATTACAATCAAGAAGAGGAGGCGGTCTAATGAAGAAACCCAGCTGATTATACAAACATTGTCAATAAGAAAGAAAAAGAAGAAACCAGAAAATTGAATAAAATACAATTTATGCTTATTTATGTGTTTTTATTGTCCATTCCATATACAACGTTATCAGATTCTCCTAAAGAACTGTGCGATATAAGACGAGAATCTTGTTTAAAGTTTCCACCTAATTCCTAGAGAACATTGACCAGGGACCTCGTCGCGCATTAAAACCAAATCATCGATCACGTGACTGTACTACACCCGAAGGGACCTACCAAATTGAAAGGGGATACCCAACCATACCTTATAACCTTAATTGAGTCAGTAACCGAACACGTGGTTGTACTAAACAAATTTGGTAATAGGACCACCGAAACATATTGAGGTCCTGTACTATGCTTCAATTGGACAATTTCAGTGGACCCCCATTGCCAAAATTTAAGAAGGGTGCCCATGTCTTATGATAAGAAATGAACCCCTGTAATCATAGAATCTCATCAAAGGGGATAAAATGGACCAAAAAAACAAACACGTGGTACAACGTTTATATTTTGGCAATTTTTGTACCCCTAAAAGGGAACGATGTGGACCATCCAAATTTATCATGATACATATTGAGGTCCTGTACTATAATACCAAATGTTGAAATTGGGCAATTTCCAAAATTTAAGGGGTGGACCAAGGTACCCCTCCCGGGGTGCACCAATGTACCCATGTCTTATAATAGATAATGGATCCCCTATACATGACCATATAACCATATAAGGTAATAGGACCTCATCCAAGGGAATAAAATGAGCCAAAAAACCAAACATGTGGTTGTACTAAAATTTGGCAATTTTGTACCCCTAAAAGGGAACGAGGTGGACCACCCAAATTTATCATAATACATGTTAGGGTCCAATACTATAATACCCAATGTTGAAATTGGGCAATTTCCAAAATTTAAGGGGTGGGCCATGGTACCCCTCCCGGGGTGCATTAATATACCCATGTCTTATGAAAGGTAATGGACCCCTATACATGACCATATAACCATATAAGGTAATAACATCTCATCAAAGGGGATAAATTGAGCCAAAAACCAAACACGTGGTACAACGTATTGCTTACGTTTATATTTTGGCAATTTGGTACCCCTAAAAGGAAACGAGGTGGACCATCCAAATTTATCATAATACATATTAGGGTCCTGTACTATAATACCAAATGTTTAAATTGGGCAATTTCCAAAATTGAAGGGGTGGGCCAAGGTACCCCTCCCAAATTTCTCAAGAGGTGTACAAATATACCCATGTCTTATGAAAGGTAATGAACCCCTGTATACGCCCATATAACTATATAAGGTAATAACACCTCATCAAAGGGGATAAATTAGGTCAAAAACCCCCGAAATTTCAATTTTTGGCAATTTTTTACCCATGAAAGGGAACGACATAGACACCCAATACTAATAGAGGTACATACTATGATCCTAGGCTACCACACCCAATTTTTAGATTTGGCAATTTCCAAAATTTAAGCGGGGTGATCCTATGTACCCCTGCCAAAATTTAAGGAGTGGGCCAAGGTACCCCTGCCAAAATTTAGAGGGGGTGGTCCTAGGTACCCCTCGGTCATTGATCCCGGGCCAAGGTCATTGACCTTTGACCTATGACGTCACAAAAATTTTTGCTGACTCGGCGCATATACGTCGGGGACTACTACTACGTTAGACATTACACAATGTTTAACTCTGCGACGATAATAGGCAATAACATTTTACTAGCCCAAGAGAAAAGCTACTAGCCCACATCTCACAATAGAAAACACTTACTTAGCTTTGAAATAAATAATATTGATATTAAATACTCGCCAGTATCAATGAACCTCCCGACCCGAGCAAGTAGGCGAGTGGTTATTTGCATCCCTGGCAGTAATAAATATGATTTATGCGTTTTTATCAAACCCTTTGTGTACTCCTCGTGACGTGGAAAGATAACGGTAACTTCTAGATTTAATTAAGAAGAAAATCAGGACACAAAGTTTGTACACTAAAGAAAACAACGACAGGAGACGAGAGAAATAATCCTGAGAATCGAGACTAGGCTTCAGAAACAATCTTCGAGAATCGAGACCAGGCGAGAAAACCTTATTTCTTGTTTCGTTTCATCTGTAATATTAATGAACACTTTTGGAAATTTACGACTGAAAAACTAATACTGGGAATGAAACATAAATCGCTCTTGAGATCATTTCAGATTATAACAGCGACAGTAGCTTTGAAATTTTACGTAGTGGTATTTACATTTCAAATGATAATTACTTAACAAAAAATGGAAACTTGAAAGTGAAATGCAACAGATCGTTTATTTTTTCCTTTTAGCATTCGATAAAGCAAATATATATATATATATATATATATATATATATATATATATATATATATATATATATATATATATACTATTAAAATACTTTCTTAAATCTAAAAGAAAAATCTTATCTTTGCACCGAGAATATCTTTTCTTAGCAACAAGAGTTAACGAGAAGTGAGGAAAAGTAGATGAGGTTTTATAAAGCGAAATGAGAAAATATATTGTTAATGTCTTTATGAATGAGAATTGCCACATCATTTCTAAGAGAATATTGCCTCAGTGCAAACATAAAAAACGGTTTCTCAAATTTAACAAATTATCTTTAACAGTGTGCACATAGGTTAAACAAGAAGTAATGCAAACGTTAATTTCTCGTCAGAGGGTTGTCTGTTAATACCCCCGGGATTCCTTAGCCTACAAGGGAATATGAGACGAAGCATGGTAAGAGGTAACGACTGTGCGTTATCTAGTCAATACCAACAGGACCGTAAAGTAAAGAAGGAATGGCAAAAGGCATTACAATAGGTTTCAGAAAGATGAAGAACTTACTTTGATGAAAACTGAGGTGGCACCAGTAATGACAACCTAGAACCTTATAAAATCCTATCTTCAGAATCAGAAACACCCATTTTGCACTTAGATTTTCTACGTGCTATATTAATTATAAAATTTTCAAAATTTATAAAACATGGAGATTGCAACTACTCTTTATCACTTACTTTATTCAATGTTTGAGAGAATTGTTCGTAAATTCGAATCTTATAAATTTCAAATAAGCATTTTCCATAATTGAAAGAGACTATTGAAACTGCTGGTAAAAACAAGCAGATATATTTTGCCAAAATTTAGTATTTCTATCACAAGTTTTGGCCTTAATGAAACTATAAGCGCGCGAGTGATAGTATAAAGAATTCTGATAATGTTGCTAACTGCCACAATGGTGAACTAGATTTTGGCGATTTCAAGCATTTTGTTTAACCTATATGGTCCCAGCTATCTCATATGAGATCACTTAATATAATAAACCCTCTTCACTAAAATATGCAAACGTTCGAAGCTGTAATGATTTGTTTGAAAATATATGGTATTACGCTTTAAGTTCTTTCAGAAAGTGTAGGACTTTTCCGTGATTAGATACGTATTTTTTAACAAATAAATTTCTCTTGTTTTTTTCTGAGATCCGAGAGAGTTTTGTTTTAATTAATTAAAGTCTAGTCTTGTTTGGTGGAGTAACAGTCAATGATTCTAAAATGCTCCCTTATGTCCCCTGAGTTGAGCCACTGAGTTGCGTCACTGCTTGTGAAAAGACTAGCAACCGATAGCAGGTACCAAGGCTTTTTGTTATTTTCTGTCCCCCCCTTTTTTTATTGCTGAAGTTATGAGTGGTGTTGCCAGGACACAGAAATACATGGAACACGCAGAAGCGCACATACAGCCATTCATGGTTCGAGATTTCAGTGTCCATTCGGCGACTATCCGGTTCATATATTTCGTAGGAGCATTTCCACCGTCTCAAGTAATTCCAATTTGAGAAATGGCTGTCAATATTAAGCAATACTGTTCCACTTACCAATATTTTTGTTTATTATTTTTATTACTTACTCCGGTGCTTGTGGTCCCTAGTTCGATCCCAGCTCGCGTCGTGTGGACTTCTGGTGGACAAACACCGTGCTCGTGGGTTTTCTCGGAGTTCTTCCGTTTCCGCCCACTTTCTTCATTCCACCATTTCATTCATTTCTCATCATCACCGTCTCTTTTAGCCTAACCGGCATAACCGTGAGACGTAGAACTTAAAGATTTAATTTCATTTTTCATTTTTATTACTTAGAGTTCAACTTCATTTCAACACCTTCGCTACTAGGCTACATGGGACGTAGATCTACAAACCACAGTACCTGCCACCGGAAATCGAATCCGACTCCTGCAAGGTCAGCAAAGTTCTAAGCATTTAGGCACAAAGAATCCCATCAATATATATTTGGTTTTGTCAACAACATATTTCCGTCCTTTACTTCTTTCTTTAATGATTTAATAATAATAATAATAATAATAATAATAATAATAATAATAATAATAATAATAATAATAATAATAATAATAATAATAATAATAATAATAATAATACATAATTCTGTAAAGACAATAAAGAGGAGCGCACCAATATTATTTTTTTTTTCAAATTAGTCTGGAAACAAAAAATGGTACATATGAACCAGGTTTGGTTTTAATAGACAGATTAGAGTCGAGATGGAATATTATTCTTGGGACACAATTGTTTACAGAAAATCGCTTCTCCTTACCTATTTCCGTTTTTACCTTATAGTAATAAACGTTAAAACCGGAAGTTGTTCATTTATGCCATTTCTGGTTTAAATAGAGGGTTAAGAGGGGAGATAGTACATATATTTGAAATGCTAAATTGATTACAGAAACACTTTTCGCTATCTATTATCGTTTTTATTCTATGGCGATCATCACTGAAAGCAGAAATGGTTGATTTCTGCCACTAATGATTTGAATAAAGTGTTAAAAGAGAAAATGCGAACTTTTCTTAAAACGCTAAGTCGATTCCAAGCCAATCGAACTTGCTCTCTTATCGGTTTTCTTTATATAGATTAATATTGAAACCGGAAGTCGTACTGGATTTCTACCACTTCCGGTTTTAATACAGTATTAAGGATGGACATGGAAGATATTCTTGGAACACTTAATCGATTTGAGAAAAACCCTTCTCGCTATCTATTATTGCTTTCGCTCTATAATGGCAACGTTAAAACCGGAAATGGTTGATTTTTACCACGTCCGGTTGATTAATTGTCTCGATTAACGAACTCGGACGAGATACCATAATCGCTCCACATATCTATTGCAAAAGCACAATATAACAATTTGGCATTTGTCCAAGAGTTACCGTAGGAGTAACGGACGGACGGACTAAGAATACAATATTATACCAGTAAGTCCCATTACGTGATAATAATAATAGTTATAAACGTATCCGGAAATAATTCATTTGGCATAAGGAGTGACTGCTAATCTGGTGATTAATATAAATAACTAATACCCAAAAAACAAAACATAATAGACGACTAGGCAGAGTTGGATTTACCACTAGGCCCGAGTCTAGAGGCGTAACGTTTTGAGGGGAGCACTTTGAATGAAAATTTAATTAGCAAGACGAAGAAAATTGCAAAAATATAATAATAATAATAATAATAATAATAATAATAATAATAATAATAATAATAATAATAATAATAATAACAGAAGTCAAAGTCTCCAAATAATAATTGATTTAGCAAGTCTATTGGCGTTAATCATTGGTCGTCGAAGCTAAATATAATTTTAACGTTCTACTTGCAGTACACAGTAGCGAAGAGGCGGGTAATTATGGTGTACTGCACTTCCCTCGCAACCCTCTGTGCATGTGCTCCTGAACACCTTGTCACAATATAAAACTAGATAAAGTTCAACAATCCGAATATTTTATTCCCTTTAATGAAATTCTTAGTCTTGGAATATTCAAACTATTACGGGCGAAAATTCAAAACGAATTTATTTCATTGTAAATGCATATTGTAAAACTCATCATTCTCTGTAACTATTTCAAACGAGGACAGGTCAAAACTCCCACAGCCAAAACCCCCACACCGATCGTGTGGACGTTTTGACATTTCTTGAATGTGGGAGTTTTGGCTTTGGGGGTTTTGACCGTTCGTGCGTTTGGGAGATTTGTCCATTTGTGTGAGAGTTATGACAGATCGTGTGGGCGTTTTGACATTTCTTGAGTGTGGCGGGTTTGGCTGTTGGTGGTTTTGACCAAGACCATTTCAAACAACAAGAAAAGATCGTGAATGTATAGTAATTAGTCTTTCTGCACAACACACATAAATTCATTGAAATTTATACTAGAACGAAATAAAGGTATGCATAAAATAAGTTTATCATTATTATTTTCTATTGTGTTAAAAATTTCCCCCATCGGGGAGGGGTAATAAACCCGCGACTAGGGCAGGTACGGAAAGATCAAAAGTGCATGTTTCGTCTGATCAGCACCTTTTTTTTCTTTTCTTTCTTTTATTACAACATATACATACATTGGCATCGAGATACACAGGCAACCTTTTGGGGTGACCGTGACTGCAGTGTCCCCGTACAAAGGCTACAATTTAAAGCAATGCTATTCCTCGAGTGACGGACACTGAGAGTTGCTAGAGACAGTTGTGCGAGGGCGGTTGGTGACGGCAACCGTTTTCGTGGCAGCAACTGCAGTTACCTCGCACGAACGCAGCAATTGAAAGCAATGCTTCACAAGCAGTTGCGCCACTGCAGTGGCTGAATATGATTCACGTTACAACAATGCTGATCTCATATGAGATCTCTGGGACTTAGCGATGTCTGTCCCAGCAACAGTGATCGATTTCGCTAAGTCAACAGTTCTTGTAAAGTGTGTTCCGACTGCACTATATGTTGTGCCGCGTAGTACTTTTCTGTGCATTATAAATGTATTAGCGATGGTCAGGAATACACAGTCTTGCACAATAGTTGAGTTTTATTAAATGTTGCGAGAACCGAGTGACGACAAAACCTTTTGTGATGCAGAAGTTGTTATTTTACCACCTGATAAAGTACATTTATTTTCATTTTTTTTTTTTTTACAGGTATTCAGCTGCTAAAAGACCTAAAGGATATGGGCTTTCGAGCGTCATTAACGATAAGCAAGCAACGGGTGCGTCACTGTCCAGTGCTGAATACGAAAGAGATCAAAATGAACAGGAACTTCTTCAATGGTCATTTCAACAAAACATACCAAATCTTGGTTAAAAGGTGGAATGATAACAGTTCTGTAACTTTTGCCACAGTTCGTTTTCTAGCAAGTTTTTTTGGGAAGGAAAAACAGAAAATTCTAATTAGCAACAAATGTTATAAAGAATTATAACAAAAGAATGGGAAGTGCTGATCTTCAATGTTGGTTGTGCTCCAAATATTCAGTGCGTGTTCGCGGCAAGAAATGGTACTGACCACTAGTTATTACAGCATAAGATATGGCGGTTGTCAATAGTTGGCTAGTGAATAGAGAAACAGAACGATATTTCATGACATTTCTTGACTTCCGAAGGTAAATAACACTTGTCTTCTAACAGAAAATCGCTCAATTTTGAATTCCACTACTCACAATCTACTGTGATAGGCGACATTCAATTTGATGGGAAGGATCATCTACGAAAAAATACAACAACGATGTTGTCAGATAGTAGGATGAGCAGGATAACTAAGAAGCCACAGTATCAAATACAATGTAACTTTGTGTGTTGAGTGAAATATACCTTCCGTACAGAAGTATAAACGTGTTGTCATGTGCAGTTGAAAGGAATGGCAAGGTGAAAAAATAACTACTATTTTGCTAACAACCCTTTTCGATTATAATCCTTCCTAATGTTAACAAAATAACACACAGTATCAGAGCTAATGTGTTTAAGTTCATATGTACTTCAAAATAAAACTATATATACTCATCCCTTTTCTATTTTTTCATTTAACTACAAGTTAGATTATATTTTCTAGTCTTCAAAATACATGTATATTTTAAATCACGAAGTCCCAGTGATCTCATAGAAGATCAGTCACGTGACGCTGAATCGTAAATGACAAGAACGAAATTTCTCTTTCCAGAGTAACAAGAGGTCCCAATGACGAGGAGTAGGAAATTTCGACCCAATTCAAAAACTTTTTTCTTTCTGGGGCCAAGGGTTAAAGAATGACAAAAGCTTACCTTCAATCAATCTGCAGTCTCCCTTTTCTTATCTTGTTTTAGAAAAATCTGAATAATAAAGTAGAAATAGTGTATTTATTTAAGATGTAAAGGTGCATTTGGTGAGTTAAAGATTTCCTTATTTGCGCATTTTTTCTTTTTCTAAACAAATGCATGAGGATCGTAAAACAAGTTAAAGTAATTAAAAATTACATCACTTAACACAACCTATAACTGTTACCCACTCATTATTGGGACAACAAATCATGTCCTAGCCTTAAGGAAATCGTGGCTACAGACTTGCCATATCCTCTCTCCCCCATACAAAGAAGTTTGTCTCTTTCGATGGTAGAAGAAAATGATCCTATTGGTACCCACTCCCCTGAGGTGTTTGTTCATGACAGCACACAAGGAAACGTTTTAAGAGGCACATGAAATGCCGAACAGGTTAGTGTTCTTGTATTAAGTAAAGTATGGTGTTCTTTGTGTATTAGTTCTGTGCTGCGTTAAATTGTTTTGTGCGCTCCTTTTTTTAAAATCATAATAGAGGTTAAAAAGGACAAAAAAACTTAGAAAAACGAAAACGATTCCCAGGAAATGCTGAGATTTTGGTTAATGTTTATGATTTTATGAAGATAGAGACTGACAACTGAAATCCAATTAACGTAAAAGAAGTGCAAAGGAGAGTATCTGAAACTACCATTGTTTCAGTAAGTACTCTAAAACGTGTTACGATTGAGCGAGAACTAAACAGAATTATGAGGAGCTTTCTTACTCCAAATAAGAAGCGAGCACAACGAAAAACCAAAATCTCATTGAATGAGTTTGAGACAGTGGCGTAACGAGATGGGGGGGCAAGGGGGCATTGCCCCCTCCCAAATTTCTGGTAGAAGTTATTGGGGGCGCCGAAGACGCCTAATGATTACTTTGCCTTTTTTAAAGCCAATTGAAGAACGAAAAGTTTATGTACAAAAGCTGTGTTTTTTATGCACTGCCAAATCTTGAACAACATATAGAGTGCAGTGCTTTGTATTATTATAACTAATGGGCACTTTTTTTTTTGATTGTCTAGGGCACCTTTGATACAATAAACTAAAGAAATAAAAATTATCTATATGACAGTCAAGCAGCGATATAAACATTTTCTTAATCCTTTGTCGCCCCTCATTATGTACGGGCGACATGCTTCGATAGAATAAAAAAGGAAATAATGTTACAATGACGGAGCATTGTAAATATATTAATTATTCCTTTTCGTCGCCCCTGATTGTATAGGGGCGCCTTCGATAGAATAAAAAAGAAATAATTTTGCACCAAGGGGCGCTGTAGATATATTAATTATTCCTTTTGTCGCTCCTCATTATATAGGGGCGCCTTCGATAAAACAAACAAATATGTAATATTGAACCAAGTGCGCTGATGTTAATTATTCCTTTTGTCGCCCCTGATTGCATAGGGGCGACTTCGATAGAACAAAAAAGGATGTAATGTTGCACCAAGGACGCTGTAGATATATTAATTATTCCTTTTTCGCCCCTGATTTTATAGGGGCGCCTTCGATAGAATAAAAAAGAAATAATATTGCACCAAGGGGCGCTGTAGATATATTAATTATTCCTTTTGTCGCCCCTCATTGTTTAGGGGCGCCTTCGATAGAACAAACAAAGATATAATATTGCGCCAATTTTGGTGCTCTAGATATATTAATTATTCCTTTTGACTCCCCTGATTGTATAGGGGCGCCTTCGATAGAACAAACAAAGATGTTATATTGCACCAAGGGCGCTGATATTAATTATTCATTTTGTACAGGGGCGCCTTCGATAGAACAAAAAAGGATATAATATTGCACCAAGGGCGCTGTAGAAATATTAATTATTCCTTTTGTTGCCCCTGATTTTATAGGGGCGACTTCGATAGAACAAAGAAGGATGTAATATTGCACCAAAGACGCTGTAGATATATTAATTATTCCTTTTGACTCCCCTCTTGTATAGGGGCGCCTTCGATAGAACAAACAAAGATGTTATATTGCACCAAGGGCGCTGATATTAATTATTCATTTTGTACAGGGGCGCCTTCGATAGAACAAAAAAGGATGTAATATTGCACCAAGGGCGCTGTAGAAATATTAATTATTCCTTTTGTTGCCCCTGATTTTATAGGGGCGACTTCGATAGAACAAAAAAGGATATAATATTGCACCAAGGGCGCTGTAGATATATTAATTATTCCTTTTGTCGCCCATGATTGTATAGGGGCGCTTTTGATAGAACAAAAAGGGTTGTAATATTGCACCAAGGGCGCTGTAGATATATTAATTATTCCTTTTGACTACCCTGATTGTATAGGGGCGCCTTCGATAGAACAAACAAAGATGTTATATTGCACCAAGGGCGCTGATATTAATTATTCATTTTGTACAGGGGCGCCTTCGATAGAACAAAAAAGGATATAATATTGCACCAAGGGCACTGTGGATATATTAATTATTCTTTTTTAGCCCCTGATTGTATAGGGGCACCTTCGATAGAACAAAAAAGGATGTAATATTGCGCCAAGGGCGATGTAGATTTATTAATTATACCTTTTGTCGCCCCTGATTGTATAGGGGTGCCTTCGATAGAACAAAAAAGGAAATAGTATTTCACCAAGGGCGCTGTAGATATATTAATTATGCCTTTTGTCGCCCGTGATTGTATAGGGGATTTCTTCGACAGAACAAACAAGGATCTCCTCAGTTACCGCGCAGGAAACAGACACCGAAAAGATTAGAACACCCGCAGACATTCGCGAAAAATTACCAATTCAACACCGCAGAAGAGAAATTACGCGCAACCTGTTATGAATGTTTGGACAATATCATTAGCAAAATTTATTCGATTCCATCAGCCTGAACTGAAGAAGTATCGTGCAATAGAGGATGTAATTCTGGAAAGTAACTTTTCTCACGACATTAGTGACATTTTAAAAGAATACCATGTCAATCCGGACCGACTACAACTACAGATGCAACAGTTACTCACCACTATTCCCAATTTAAAAAAATCGGATTGTCCTGCTTGAGAACTTCAAGAAACTCTGTAAAGAAACAAAAAAAAAAAAAAAAAAATTGTCTTCTGAAGTGTTGATAGTCCTTCGTCTCCTACTTGTCATCTCGGCGACATCTGCAACTACCGAGAGAAGTTTCTCTATGTTGAGCGTCTCAAAACTTATCTGAGGTCCACAATGACCCAGGCAAGACTTAACCATTTTGCAGCTCTTAATGCATACCCATACAGGCCTGACTCACTGGAAGTAAAGAAACTCTGTAGATAATTCACAAATAGCTCCTACCGTGCAACTGTCTTCGGAAAAGTGTGAATTCTGCTTTTTGAAGTGTGTAGTTTTTGTGTCGAAATGAGCTATAGGATCACAGTGCTCGTTATTTTTTTACATTGAACATTTAATCAAATTGAAACTATATTATTCCGTTCTTGTTAAATATATTAAAAGTTGGATGTTACGCACGCAAGGGCTCAAAAAACGGCTTTAAAAAAGTTTTTTCTACCGCTTTTATGCCAGTCATTTTTTTTTTTTTTTTTTTTTTTTAATATTTCAACTTTAATGAAGAAAGTACTTTCCACCTTTGTTCCCCATTATAAGAAGAAATAGAGATTTAATTACTGCATTCTGAAGAAAAATAAATATGAGAAATTCAACAATTAAGAATAATCGATCACTCATAAGAAAAAGAAGGGCAAATATATTAACCCTTTGGGGACTTTTGGTACAGATCTAAACCATGGCATCGACCTTAAGAATTTGCTTTATAAATCTCTAGTAAAGCTTTTCACACGTGTTTTTTGCATTCATTCAAGCGGGAATGCATCAAAGAATGTGTTTCATGGGCATTTTGTAGTCACGCTTGCGATGCCTGGGGGCAGTGACGCCACAAACATGGACGAAGGAAGAAAGAAAAGGATAAATTTTAGAGCTCTTTTTTAAAAAAAAAAAAAATCCTAACACATCGTTATTAATCCTAGGATCATGGTCCATACCTAGTTGTGTTCGTAATAAAGAAATGTTTCCAACTGTACCACTCAAATTTCCCAATTGTGTACCAGAAGCGGGAATATCCCACCCAAATTGGAAAAAAGGGGATTTTTCAGATCTTATTTTTTCAGAAATTCGTCCCCTCAGGGACATGTGAGTGGTACCGTTTAAAACTTACCATCATTCCAAATAAAACAAGGTACAAACAATGATCGTAAGGTAAATAGTGATTTTTTTTTTAAAAAAAAAACTGAATTTATTCCCTATTACACATTTTTAGTCAATGTTTTTAGTAAAGTTAGCTCTAGTTTTAGTAAAGTTACATGTCATCTCTATTTTTCGTAGGATTATGCTCTGTACCTCATATTGTTCGTAATGATGCAACGTTTCCAACGGTACCACTACCATTGCGCTGTGATGTGCCTGAGGAGATAAGATTCCGAGAAAGTTAATTTTTAAAAATTTGAATTTCACGCTTCTCTTTATACATTTTGGGCGGGAATTTCTCCGTTCAGGTGCATGATAGGGACATGCAAGTGATACGATTTAAAACGCTAGTTCATTACAAACAGAAAGGTACAAACCATAATCCTAGAATAAATAGTCTTGGTGCTAGAGCTGATTTACTAAATTTCCCTCCCTAATTTTGGTTAATAGTTACTAATGTATTGTTATTCAATAACCTCTAGCGTCAAGAGTGTTCATTGTAGGACCATGGTTCTTATCTCATTTTGTTTGTAATGAAGTAACGTTTCGAACTCTACCACTGCCGTGGCGCTAGCATGTATTTGGGGGAAGAAATTCTCAAAAAGGTTATTTTTTCCTGACAAAAATATCTTTTACCCAATTTGAGCGGGATTTGTTCACTTCTGGAACATAATGGGGAATTTTGAATGGTACAGTTGGAAACATTTCTTCATTACAAATACAAAGAGTTACGAACTATGATCCTACGATAAAGAGTCTTGACACTAGAGCTTGTTGAATAACAATAGTAGATATTAGGAAAAAAATAGTAAATGAATTTTAGCACCAAGACTATTTACTCCAGTATCATGGTTCATACCTCGTTTTGTTTGGAGTGAAACAAAGTTTTTTTGTAACATTCGCGTGTTCATGTTGTGTACCGGAGGGAAGAAATTCACAGGAAATGGGGACTTTTTTTTTAAAAAAAAAAAAACTTTTTTCCCAATTTGGACAGGAATTTTATATTAGGGAAAATTACAAATTAGGAAAACACTGTTTCATTCTGAATAAAACGGGGTATGAACCATGGTTCTACGATAAATAGTCTCGATGCAATAGCTGCTGGACTGAAAGTCTAAAATTTACCTAAAAAAGTGGAGGTCTCAAAAGGGTTAATGTATAGAGTTTTCTAGTTCGAACGAATTTTTGTACAGTTCTTAAAATAATGATTGACAAAAAAAAGTTTTAGTGAAAAGTTAGTGGTGGGAACAATAACTGTTCTGAATAGTGGTTTAAAGTCTCGAAAAAAAAAACTGCTTAAAAAAACGAATATCTTTTCCATGCTTTTTTGGCTTGGGATTTTTTTTCTTTTAATATTTCATATTTAGCGAAGAAACAACAGTGTGTTCCAGCTTTCTTTTTCCATCATAGTCTAACTTAAAAAAAGAAAACTCTATTCTGAAGAAAAATAAAAGGTAAGAGCCACCGCACTAAGCTTTGTTGCTCCAGTTCCTTAAACTAAATCATATTATGCTGCTGCTATTAGTGAAACATTTTCTTCTGAAATACGAACAAAATTATGCAGCCTTTTCGGCTCTAATATTAGGTATTGAAGAGTACGGTATCTGAAACAGTGTTTCTGAAACGGCGGTGATACTTTTTTCTTGTTGCGAGTTTGACTAAGCAACCCAAACAACACATTTCAAGATGTATAAATTTCAAGAACTTGATATCATGATTAGGCAACCAACGTGGGACTTATGAGATTCTAGTTGTGTGAAAAGAGCGAAAATTTCCTTTTTCTTTCTAAAAGCCGTTTTTTTTAAAGAAAAAAAAGTGAAAATAAAGCACGTCTCAAAAATCCGGCTATTTTGCATCTCTAGTCCAGTATATGAATACAAACTGCAGCTCAATCTATGTGCTGAAGCATTTGAAGATTAATGTGGTGTGAAAGTAAAATAAGAAAAGTGTGCGTGTAGGTGTATTGTGAGGATCTGTTGATCACTTTAGAATTTTTTTTTTTTTTTTTTTTTTGTGTGTGTTTGTGATATGTCTTCAGGCTATGAGTTCTGGAGAGTGAGAAAGTGGTTTTTGTGCCGAACGTATATGGAACAATGATGTCGTACTATTTAGTGATTAATTAATAGGAAACTGTACTTCATACGTACCCTGACGCAAATCAAATGAGGTCTACTAGTTTTACTAATGTATGACTCTTGTGTTGAATGAATACATTAAGTGGGTGAAGAAGCTGTCATTACTTCAAGTAAGTCTAATATTTTAATTTTTCAAAGTATATCTGTTTTCGTAAATTACAATTATTTTCCCACACATACACGAAAATAAATACATAACAGTAATACTGTAAAGATTAGTGGAAATTACGCGCTGTGAGGGGGGGCGCTGTTGAGAGAGGGCGCAACAAAAAGACTTGCCCCCACCTATATTCGAAATGTTGTTACGCGGCTGGTTTGAGAAATGCGTTATTCGTCGAACAATTAATGAAATCCCTATTATTCACTATCAACGACCTTCTTTCAAACCACTGTTGCAAGCTCTTCGAGAAAAAAATAATTATAATGGAAGCACTTGGTGTTTGCAATAAATAATCCGTTCCTTAGCATTCGGACGGATTGAGATTGAAAACAATAGACTACTACTTGTTTAAAAAGATGCAGTTTGGTGAGACAGATTGGTTTATTTACAAGCTCTGGAAAATTATAGAAGGCAGAACCACCATATATATAACATGAATGAGACATGATAATCTAAAAGCAACTTACCTATGTTACTAGCGAAGGTGGAAGAATTATTGTTTCAGGCTTCCATCAGTGTTTACTGTTCACAATAGATGGCAGTACGTTAGGTTTAGTAAAAGGTTGCAAAATGTGTTAAAAGTCTTAAGGTGTACTGAACAATTTTTTAAATTTCTAATTTAGTGTAATACACTTCGTTAGAACGTATAAACAATATGGATATTCCTGTTAGCATCTTAGTGTATAATGAAGGATCATCAAAACAAACGCAATTTCTTTGTGTGTGTGTGGGGACTAGTACCCAAAAGTTACTGTCGCCGAAGCGACTCACACGTTCAGCTCATGTGATTAGACTTTTTGTAAGGGCATAAATAGGCATTCTAAGCCTTTGCCCATAATGTAATCAAGGACGTAGAAAAAGATTTGTTATATGTAACGTAAAGTATAGCAAATTTGGCACTTCTAATTTATTTCACTTATGTCCTAATTTCGAGTTAAATACAAGCAAAAAAAGGGAATCAACTGTTTGAATACAAATTTCTCAGTCTACGTGTGTGCTCTATCACCTGCGAAGATAACAGTTTTATTTCATTTTTTAATGCTGCAATTCAATACGTTTTTCTTAGATTCAGATTTGGTCAGTATCCAAAACGGAAATACATATTCCGACCATTCACTTCATTTCAGGCTTATTTTAGGTAAGATGGCAGGACATGACTCTCCTATGATATCTAGCTTTTAGTTTATGTTCTCAATGCAGTAGTATACTTGAATAAATTGCTTATATTCCAAAATCAAGAAAAAGCAAAACTTAAAATACTACGTCAATTCTACGTCTTATGTCTCTTAAAGGTTTACTGAAAAAATTCACATAAAAATGCGATGGCATAACATCTCTCACGATAGAAGTGAACATTTTATTAATATATTAATAGGAAGTATGCACTAAGGAAATGATGTTATGTTTATGAAAAAAAAAATGAACTTTCACTCTAGTTGACCCTGAATTTATTGTTGACCAGCTCCATTCTAAACTTATAAAGTATATATTAGAAGTGAAACATGCATGTTATAATTCCACTGAGTACTTTTCTTCAAATTTCGAAATAGAATTCACTTTATAAGTCACAATACTGTCCCCGCAGAAACATTTTGTTGGACACGCGTATGATTGTATGAAGTATAAACGTTTTTTTTTTTTTTTTTTGCTAAAAACTTTTATAAATGCTAAGTTAGTACAAGAAATATTATTTTTGATTTTGTCAGCACTTATGGAAATATGAAAAACTTGATGAATAAAATAGGATTTAAGGTGGATTATTGATTGGTTCCACCTTTAAAATTAATGTATTTTAATGTTGTTTATATTAATTCGTAGGTGTTTGCACGCTTAGCGTAAGCGCTAACAATCTCGCCTTCGGTCCCTGGTTCAATTCTCGGCAGGTGCAATCACTTGAAATATTTTAAATGCTCAGGTCAGTCATCCTGAGTCAAGTTTTCCTGTTTCTTCCTCATTCACATTACGATCGAACCTGAAATAATGGTTCCAGGTATCTCCTTACTTTCTGATTCCTTCCTTGTGCATCTTCGTGGCTATGCGGTTAGCATACGCGCCTTTGTCGTGGAGACCCAGGTTCGATTTAAGGAGGGAGCTCATGTGGTTTGGATTCCACGTTAATCAGTAGGTCCACGTCTCGTATAGCCTCTCTACTGAAAGGAACGTTAAATTCAAAATCAACTCAACTCAACTCTGATTCCTTTCTCGCTCTGCAATACCACCTGCAGTGTGGTCGCGGAGGGACGTCATCTCTCATACGTAAGGGGCTAATATTGTCATAGATGCTGAAAGCCTAGAAAACTATTTCTAATTCTTGCTTACTCGCAGGGGTGGTGTGAAATCATTTTCCTTTGTATTCGGGGTCTGAGCGATACAGTTTCTACCTTGCAGATAAAATGCGAAATTTCTATCTATTCGTAATTTTATTATTACTGTCCCTGTTCTATTTATAAAAATATATATACGTGTTTGTTAATGCGTTCATGACTGATTTAGTATGAACGTGGTTTATTGTTTATATAAAGCGGTGAGGCCAAAATGGCGACCCGGGAGAATAATCTGATACCCAAATAAATACCATGCGTCCGGCAAATAAAAATGTAGGTATAATCAGTCCTACTTCCTAAAATCTTGTCTGTAAAATATAAACTCTTGTAATTTCCCCTGGTACTTAAAGCCACCGGTACGTGAGTGAAGTTGACAGAATCAACTCCGTCTCTGATTCCAAAATTGTCACACCAAAATTTAGTAACAAATAAAACACAGTTCTGACCAGAGCAGAATGAAATATATTAAAAACTATACTTACAATGTGTTACAGTTTCAAGGACCTAACGTCCTCTTCATCAGACACAAACAGAGTGTTTGTGTCTGATGAAGAGGACGTTAGGTCCTTGAAACTGTAACACATTGTAAGTATAGTTTTTAATATATTTCATTCTGCTCTGGTCAGAACTGTGTTTTATTTGTTACTCTACTTATCCAGAGCCATGGAATTTGTTCAAAATTTAGTGTTGAATTAATTATAATTAAATAGGAGAGTGTGTAAAACGTTAGGAAAATTATGGAAATGGAGCATAAATTGGACTCAGATTTGGATTTCATTATGCTATGAGAATGTTTTGGTTTAGTTTTTTCTAAAGTGGTGCTGTTTTTCTGATAATATTGGGGATTAAACCAGTTTTATGATGACTTGAAATTACATGAAAGTTGTTGAATTTTATTTATTATTTCTTAATATATATCAATTTAGTTTATTATCTGTTAAATGTAGAGAAATAACAAATGGGTAGGTTACATAACTTTGTATGCACTTACATATATTCTATTTTGTAAATATTAATGATAAATAAGCTATTATGGAGATTTCCACTAAATAAAGACCATAAAGCTTAACTTCAAAATAATGAATGCACGATTTTTTTTTCAATTTTTGATATGATATCACTTGTTTTCTATTACGAATGGGTCATTATGAGAGCGCTAAAAAATATGCCTTAAAATTCAAGCGGAACGCACTGTATAAATATCTATGTTCAGCCTACAATTTAGATTGTGTTTCCCACTTGCTGTTCATATTCTTGATGTGTCACCCTTGCTCGTACAGTACTTCCTTTCATTCACACTACACTGTGTTCTAAATGATTACAACATAACACTTCCAAAAGAATGTCTTGGTAACATTTTTGTTCCAGGGAAGTAATACAGGTATTTGTATACATTACAGAATGTACAAATCCTGTAAGCGTCGCGGCGTGGGCTAGAGTTTTAGCTGAGCGACAAAACACATCCAACTTATGCATTACACTGAAAGAAAGACTTGATCAAAGTTAAACTAGCTTTATCTGTTTGGAGTAAGGGGAAGGTAAGAACAGACTGGAACCAAATTAAAAAAAAAAAATCTGGCTTTCAATCCTAGTGCTCATACGATAAATATTCATATTTCTCTTGTCTCTATTGACATAACTGTATACAACTAGAAATTAAATATTTATAATTGGCTCAGCATCCACTTGAGATGAAGTTACTGAAATAACTTTCACTTCCATCGAGAATTTATACTATTATTATATTTTCCTCCAGACAAAATAAAAATAAAAATTACGTAAACTTCGTATTAACAACAATCTGCTCAATAGTTATATATCTATACGACCACTAGTAAATACCTGCTTGTTATGTCTACTATTGGTTCATATCAAAGAAAATTAAATGAAAAGATCGAGGAATTTGAATGGAGATTAATTATTTATTACAAATAAATATTCTAATTATGAGGTGGGAATAAAGACTATTATCTCAGGGCGCTACTCCGCCCGTATATACATCCAAATCTCCTGCTTGCCTTTCCCCAATAACTAATGGAGAAAAGAAGAATTCAAGCTAACTTCCATATTTTCTAATTTCATTAATTATTCAATATCTCTCTAATGTAGAAAGGACCAGTGGAAGTACGGTTTACAAGAACCAACTAATCCTGGCCCGTACTCCTTACATTTCAAAGACTAAACCTTGACTCACAGGACACAGTCTGGCCTACTCTGATTCTGAGACTCCAAATTAAGTCTACAATAAAGAATCTATCTAAATTATATATGTAGGATAGGTTGGTTTTGGGATAGGTTGTAAGCTTTCACTCCACGGCTCTGACTAAAGTTCCTTGTACTCAAGGAATGAGGAATTTGGTCAACACTCACTCTTACACTTTCCTGCGTGAAAGTTGCAGTGAAAAATCTTTAATCATTCACTGCAGCTAATTGTGCTAATAAATACACAGGGAATGGAACGCAAACGCCTTAGCATTCAAATAAAAAGTACCTCCAACACTAGGAAGGAACCAATTCCTAATCCTATTCGAGCTTCACTCACCTCCGTTATAGAACCCATAGAAAGTTTATATACTTCCATTCTGATGATCCAATAAATGTCCCATGTAGCCTCTATTATAGGCTATGATCAAACGTTTAACAAACAAACTTAACTTCCAATTCTCTAGCATGGTTTGAGCTATGTTACTGACAAAACCCAATTCCTTTAACGGGCATCTGTATTGTAGCCGAATCTCCAATTTGACTACATACAGTAACTAACTAGAGTCTCTCGAAACTGCACTACTCATTTTCAGTGCAGCAAACTGCCTGGCCTAGATTACATACTCAGGCTCCAACAACGCACAGCTACGGAAGATGAGGGAGGCTGCCTTTTTATATGTTTTGTCCTGCTAAAAAGAGCTAGAAAAATTCCTTTGAAAAGTTTTAGCGCCTACTACTCGAATGGAAAATTTCAAGCAAGAGAAACTGAACACAATGGAATTTTGAGCTGGCCTCCATCGACCGACATCTAAACCGCAAAAAACTAGCATGTAAATGTCAACGATATAGGCTACCAAGCTGTTAAAAAACAATATAAATAAATCCTCACGGCATTGTCAAGGCTCTATATTTGTATTTTACAATTATTATTGCAACCTGGTGTTTCTGGCTGCTGTATGCGATCGTGCGATCATCACCCTTGTTCTTTCCGCTGACATTCATTCGAAGACCTAAAAACGTACTCTGTACATAAATAGTTCATGGTTGTGAACTCGGAGAGCCTGGTACTTCTGCTTGTCAAGGTCAAAATGTGGGAGAATAAAGCATGTATAGAATGTAGAGAGAGTGCAACAGTGACCGGTACTTGTGAGAAACATATTCATTTGTACTTCGTGCACATTCCGCCTGTAGCGCTAGTGTGACGCAACGTATATTGTAACTGTATAACTCTTGTACACCGCTTGTAGGTCTATTGGCATATGTGACGACCGAAACTATGTTGTCAGCACTGACTGCGAGAAGACAGTACTGTGCTGCTTTTGCCTTTCATTTTTCTCCTTTGTCATTTCTGAGACGTCTAACCTGTTGTTTTTGCTTGTTACACGCGCTGGACGGGTTCCTGCGGAGCGAAGTGTTTAAGAAGTTGAATATATATTCTTATTTACGATAGAAATATGATAAGTACTTTGAATTATAATACAATATATATATAATTAGTATATAGTATATAATTAGTACGCCTATTCATATATGTACGCCCTATACTAACAACCCTGTAATTATATAACTTAATTATTGAAATTATTTATTATCCGAATACGATTAGATAGGTCTTCCACAATGATATACCTATTGGTGAAGGGGTATTTACATAAGGCAGTCTTTGAACAGCCGAGTTTACTGCGGCTGTATAACATAACAGTATTAAAACAGGTCGACTTAAAATCAGATGTATTTTTTTCAAAAGTATGCCTTAGGTAAATGCAGAACTAACATTGGTTTACTTTACTATCTTTCATACTCCTTTTAGCTAGGGACAGAATCGACATAATCGGAATGAGTCTATAATTAAACAAGAAACTGGTTACTTACAGTACATCGTACACATATTAACACGCCTCAATATTACCCAGTGCTACACATCTTACAGCATAAACAGATGTTACTTGATGAATCACGTTACTTACCTAGAAGAAAAAAAGAAAAGAATACATTATATTAGTACTTTTGTGCCTTAATAAATGACTTATATTAGTATAGAAAGACAGAAACTGTTAGTTATTGTACTATTATTTCAAAATATACGTAAATAAGCTTTATACATTAAGCTATTTCAAAGATTTTATATTTATATATATGTAGGAGTCTTCTAATGCCTTGTTTAAAGACCTAAGTATTGTAAAAATCAAAATGTAAGCAACAATGAATTATGTACTTCATAGACAAGAAACGAATAGAGATAGAAGATGAATAATTGGAAGAAATGCAATGTCCTCTGCATTCTGAGATTAAAAGTGAAAAAGTTGTAAACAATTTTTCTTTCCTTCAAATCTCAGTTTGGCCTTGGAACCACCCTTCATAAAATATATATTTAGAATTCAATAGACAACCTGATATAGGTGCGACCTATATTACAGACGTCATATCAAATTCCAAATACATATTCATTAATGGGGTCATTCCTTTGCAGACTTACCTGTTGGAAGCCGGTTATGCTGATGGAATTTCGATCCATATACAACATTGAAACTTTACGCACGGCAGTCAAAGACTACCATAAGTGTTTAAGAATTCTTATTTGCATCTTGATCATTTATGAGCAAAGCTTATAATATTCAGGATACACTTGAATTTTATACGATATTATCATAAAATAGTTGCTAAGACATTTTTGTAGCATTGTAAATTTAATTTACATATTACGTACAAAGCGAAGATATTAAGACACAATTTATTTATTTTTCAGATATCATGAACAACTTCGAAACACCAGTGATTAGTTGTATAACTACGTTACTTTTTATTCTTCTGGTTACGTCTATTTATATTATTTACAAAGCATGCAAGAAACGTGAGAAAAACAAGTTCAGTAATACTCAACGAGTTACAGCCGAAACACCCGAATATGAACTGTCTGCAATAACGATATCAAATAATGCCCAAAAAAGTTCACAAAAGTACACAAACTGTTTCCAAAATTAATTCAAATACACAAGTGGCAAGTTCCTCAGCAACGAATGCGAACATCATTGGCATACACCAAGATAGTGCAAGGAAGAAACGCGAATGCGTACCAAAATCCGTCATGCGAAAAGAAAAACATTCATTTAAAGCTCACACCAATAGTACTAAACATTTTCTTGAGGATACCGATACATGCGAACAAATATGTCTCGATTTACGTATAGTCTAAATGAAAATAGGTCGTAAAGAGCCTTTAAAAACATATTTATGAAAAAGAAAGTACCTTTTAGTATTTATTGTACGACCAATAATTTTAATTAAACCAGTTAACGTCTTTTGTAAATATACTATAATAGAAATTTAACTTTGTACTGCAAGGGTGCAAGGGTAAATTATATAATGCACGGCGTATTTTATACTTTAGATTTGTACGATATTGTTTATATATTTAATAGATTTAGAGCCTATATTTTAAAAAAATATTATAATTTTGAGTCCATTGATTGTTATTTTTCCTAATGGTATTTTAAAATTATTATAAGTTGAAGCTAATTATCATGGTTTTGCTTATGACATCTCAAGATAGGCTACTAATAGTGTTATTGTGTGTGGACGTTTTGTGTTTGTGTTAATGACTTTGAACTAGTTTTATTTCTACAAATGAACTACTATCATATTCATTATTAAACATACTAAGAAATTAAATCAAATAAGTGTATTTGAAGTGCGTGCGCAATAAACTAAGTTGCATATACGGAATTCGACGCCATCTTGGGATATCTACTCAGAGTTGTCAACAAGCGAACGTCGTCTGTATTCCAAATTAATATTTATCTACATTACCGTTTTGTTCTTCGTTTTGAACACTATATTTTAACGATGATGAACGCTATTACACTGTTAAACTACACCACACTATTGCACGAAAACTGTTTTTTTGAAAAACACAAATCACAATGATTCACCATCACTTTTCACGTCAAAGCAACTCTCGATCCTATGTAGGGTTGCCAGTGCCATACAGACGAAAATCATAGTTGCAGAAAATACTTCAAACAATGCAAATTCGCAACTTTACAGAACAATGTAAATACGCAACCTATACCTAGTGACTACATTTGAAAATTATCGAACCAGTGATTTTCAGAAATAATAAAGGAACACTAATGACATTTATTACCCGATAATATAAACTTACCATCTTAGTCTTGGATAATTTGATTTCACGCCGATGGCACAGCCTTATCTTATTCTTCCAGAAGAAGAAGCCAATTTGAAATTATGATGCCCATCCATGAATCACTCAAAATCGCTTAACCATCCTTTTGAACACCTTAACACGGCAGTAGGATTTAGACTATCTACACGGACTTTTATCAATAATCCCATTATTACTTTATTGAACTTAACTATATTCAAGATAAACTATATCCATTTTTTGTGATTGCATTCAAGCGTGGCTCAACAAGGGAGTATCACCCCTCATTATCCCTTCCGATACGACGTCCGGAAGCCATCGTATCATAAAAATGTGAGAAGAAATGTTTCAGTGTTACGACTGCTGGTTTGTGTTAGTGCTGATTCAGTGTTTTCTTTTCTTCTCAAAGTGTTCAATTACGGATGTGTACATCTTCGGTGCTTCTCTATATCGAGTTATCGTTACGTAAGCAGGGAAGAGGGAATCTGATGAAATGCATAAATTTTATTTGGTGTTTTAACAAAGTTGATACATATATATTGTTATCTACTCGCTGTAAGAGTTCCCAGTACTTACTAAATATGCAAACGTATGAAGTTTACAGTTGTGACCGACATACGATAAAACGTAATACTGCTTCGTTTAATTTTTTTTGTGTTCTCACTGAAACACATTTTAAGCAGTCTTCATGGCTAACCTGCATTATTATGATTTCAATGGTGACTTTTCCATTAAAAAAGCAGCCACAGAACTAGAAACATTCTAATAAAGAACTGAAAATTTTATTAATGATCAATAATCAACTTTAATATTATGTTTTCGTATACATATTGCATTTCTATTTCTTTTGTCTATTTTATTATGTTGTAATTAATTATTTCTGTTACAGGGTGATCCATAATTGTAGTACTACGTTTTGTAAATAAACCGGATTACTATTCGATTTATTTTCTAAAGGGCAGGCAGTGTGGTGGATACATTAATAATTGCCAGGTCAGATAGTATAAGTGTATAAGGATATCGACTTAAGAATCTCTTGCATTGCTTAAAACCAGACTTCCGTGTAAAGAATTCTGTATACGTACATTAATCTATAGACTTCGCAACCAGGAAATATGTAAAACACTTGGTAAAAATTCAGAGCCAGATATAAGGAAGTTTTGCTACAAGGAAGACAATTTAGTCACCTACGAGGTAATTGTAACGATAGGAATTTAAAGTATTGCAAGAAATACGGAAGGTAGTTTTCGACATGCATGTAGAGCTCGGGGAGAATAGTCTCGACTAAACTCCCGTTTCGGAAAGATCCCGCGATTCGACATCCAAGTCTCTATATTTTTTAGTGATTGTAATTTCGACACTTTCATCCCAAGACTGAAGTACTTCAACAGCAACCAGTAGTTTCTCTTGAGATGTCTAAATTAAGCAATTATTAATAAAAACCAAACGATCTTTAGCTTCAACTAAAGTCAATTAAATTAACTTAAGTTTGAACTGTAAATACAATACTTTATGAATGAAATAGGAAGATAGATAGTAGCCACACTGCCCATGCAAAGCCCTAAGTCGTCTATTAATCTAATTGTCATGAGAATCAAGAATAAATTTTTTAATGATATATGTTAAGTGTATTTATTTAGCTGGTTGTCTGGTTCGCTATCATCGAACCCAGATTGACCGAATTACAGTAATATTAACATCAAATGATTAACCACGATTATAAATCATTAACACCGAACCAGACACCACAATATATATTTACATTAACTATTCTATAAATTTACTTAAGCTTTGATTAACACTAACCATTCTCATTTTGCACTATTTCACATCCGTGAAGCTGGCATAATAACTGTAGATTAAGATAATAGTTAACATATAAATAGAAGTCTTGAAAACAGATTTGGTTTCTGGAAAACGATTAACAATTTCGCACCATAAAAGATAATAAGAAATAGTGTATTATTATCAGTGTTACAGATTTCACATAATAGTGGTATCAAACACAAGAAGTGTGTTTTTCGGTTACAAAGGGAAATCAGATATGTCTGAGATACATAGAAATAGACAACAGTCATAATCGTATTAACTGGGTGAGAGAACCGAATGAGTAAAACTGTGCATTTCACGAACGTCCAACATGGTGAGATGGTTGCCTGCCACATCTAATGTGTAACTGGTTCACGATACTTAAGCTCTTACAAAAAAAAAAAAAAAAAAAAAAAGACAGTGACTTGGGTTGTTGCAGTGAAACGGAAAAATGGTGCGACGTTCCTGAACAGAAAAGCAGCGAGGACGACCTCACATTTTGGCCTCCAGAACTGTAGACCGTTTAAGTGGATTGTTCTGTGAAATTGCATTCATCCATCGCCACGCTCACAGTGTATCAGGTTCTATTCACCATAAGTGTTCGGCACACGAAGTGGAAACTTAGGTCTTACGGCCAAGTAGCTACCCATAAGTAAATTTGCTCCGACAAATGTTGTGAAGCCACTTTACTTGGTGTATGGAGCGACGTCACTGGAACACGCAACAAGAGAGAATCGTTATTAATTTGAAGTAATCTTGAATACGTCAGTCATATAGTAACTGACGAAATTTTCGATTGGAACTCCCGTCTTCATTAAAACACCAACCATTTAACATGTTATCCATCCTTGAAGTACAGAGATATCAAAATAAAGACGTTCCTTCCAATAACAGAAATATGTATAAATAACTTGATATTATCAGCAACAAAGCTTAAAATTCCTTTCTTTTTTCGTTTTAATAAAACGAACACATTTACAATCCTCCCATTATGAAACTTTTCTTAATATTCTAATCTTCCTCTTATGAATAACGTGATGCATTCAATATATTTTCTATTGCTAATTGCCTTGCTATAAGTCCCCCAAAACTAATATTTCATATTTTATCATACTTTTAATAGTTGTTTTACACAAAGCATTAACTGGAATTCCTATACAATAATGTTTCCTATACATTTATCCATATTGTAAGGATCCCCACGTTGCCGTACCAGGCAATAACCACGTGTGAACTACATGTGTTGATAATAAACACAAACAAACAGTCGACGTTCCCGAAGAGGAGTCGATCACCATCGCCAACAGTCGGAAGGACGAGTACCCACGATGGAAGCCGACAAGACAGAATAAAAAGGACCTGCACACCTCGACCAACATCAATCTTCAGGGATTGATCACAACACCTAAAACCCCTCTCACGACGCTTGGTCACCGAGAGGTACCTATCCTTATACCTACGACGCTCGGTCAACGGATTCCTATCCTCTTTCTCACGACGCACGGGCACCGAGAAAGAGAAACCTAATCTACACCCCTCTCACGACGCACGGTCACCGAGAGTACCTAATCCCAAAGCCCACGACGCTTGGTCACCGGGCTCCTATCTAATTTTACCTAAAATATTAGAGAAATTTCTTACTATAATTTGTGTACATAAAACTTTTGTAATAAAAAGGTGAAGGGAAAAAGTCCAAATCCCGAGTACATTTATTGCTCTACCCGAGAAATCTTTACATGGTAGATGCGTCGGCGTCTATTTACAGACATTAAAAGGACTTTCGTACGGGGCGCTCTTTTTATTAACGAAAACGGACTTAAAAACTTTTTAACATACAGTGTAAGTGTAACTAAAAGCAGGATCATATAAGAGATAGTATCCGTATTCTCATAAATACTCTCATTACTCTTAACGGTAGATTGATTCGTTACAGGCTGGCAGGTATTTATGCCGACAACTCGATCTGGAAAAAATACATATAAAGAAGGCGGTAACAATATGGCAGAATCAGGCTCCCGTATACCTCTTAATATTCCTCACTTAACTAGATATTCTGGTCACAGTACAGATGATCCCGATCGATTTTTCATGCTGTTTGATCATTTGGCTTTACTTCAGGCTTGGACCCCCGAAAAGGAGAAAGAAATTCTTCCTATGTATCTACAGGACGTAGCTCTTGACTTTGTCTTACAATTGCAAAATCTGAATCAATTCGACATACTAAATTACGAACAGCTGAAAACCAAATTAATTTCTCTGTCCCGCCCAAATATACCAGCGTATAAGGCGGAATTAGAAATTTTTCAAATTCAACAAAACGAAAATGAATCGGTCGATTCATATTTCTTAAGGACATTGAGGGCTATCAGACAGCTGATGCCAGAGGCTTGAGAGGAACAGAAAATTCATTTTCTTTCGTTAGGACTACAACGACATTTGCTGCAAAAGATAGCGTTAGAATCCTTTCCAACAATCCAGCGGCTGCAGGATCGACTCCACGAACTGGAAAAAGCTCAATGTCTCATGCAAAAGAGGAATTATGTAGAATTGTCACAGGCAATTCATTCTTTAATCGGCCAACCTAACCGCCTCTCATCACTCCCTTCGTACGACCATTATAGCCAAACGAATTCTAATTCTTACATGCCAACCTATGCACAACAGCCAACTTATACTGCGCATCACACCCAACCTGCTCCTAGTTATACGCAATCGTTACCTTCTGCACCTCCATCGCAGAATATCTTCCCTCCTCAGTCAACTTCCTCTGCACCTGTAGTTTCGAATCCGCACCCCCACCAAAGTCAAAACCCGCCCTCACAACCTCCTCACACGGACTTTACCAAATTAGCAAATCAAATGGCCGAGTTATCGTTAATGGTAGCACAGAATACCATGAAGTCTAATTATAGGTGTAACAACGGACGAAAAGCGGATACGAAGAATACCAATAAAGGAAATAACGGTGGTAGAAGAAAGAACAATTTTGTAAAGGGCGACAAAATATCAGTCTGCTCAATTTGTTACAAGAAGAACCACGGAGCATCCACGTGTTGGAATAATCCAAAAAATTCCAACCAGGGAAACGCATAGATGGGCTCGCAGGCCAAAGTCAAGCCTCGCGGGCCATTTCCGAAAAGTCGGCGCGGGCCACACAGACACCACCACAATTAAAATGTGTTGGCATTCAAAAAGAGGAGGCAACAGCGGAAACTCTTAAGGACACGGACGCCAAATTTTTCACCCAGACGACCAATAATGAACATCGTGAACATGTTAAGCTGGGAATAGAAAATAAACTGTTACTCAATATTAATGTGAATGCAGTCTACCAGCTATGGTTCTAGTCTTAGTCTATGGTCAAGACGGGACGTACCCCCAAAATATACGCTAATACCATTCCAAAAACGTATCAAGGGCATTGCCAACAAAGTTCTAACTTTAAAAGAAATAGCTTTAATTAAATTTAAAATCAGCACCACTACCTTCTCACATTACTTCCGCATCATAGATGCTGACTTTAATCCGATTTTTGGGAATGACATTCTCACAAGACTTTTCTCTCAAATAGACTTGGAGAATAAATCCATATCATTATACAGGAAACCTAGGAAACCTACGTTTCCAATAGAAAAGCAAGAATCGGAAGAAATGTCACGAGACACTACACACTCTTTGCACTTGCAAAGGAATGCAAACGTCATCACAGCAAGTAAAGTTACGATTCCAGCGAAATCACATTTCTACTTCCCTGTATCGATTCAAAGAGAAACAATTCATGACGCTGCATTTTACATTACTCCATTGCAATCATTATTAGACCGATACGGCTTACAGGCAATGACCATGAGAGTACCGAGTAACGACCTTACGTTACTCATTTCCAATCCCACGTCACGAATAATAACATTAAATAAAGGTACACCAGTGGCGTGGAAGAATTTTCATTTAGAATAGAAGAAGACGAAAAGAAAGCGCATCAATTTCGTACTCAACAAGAGATAAAGGAAAGATTGAGGCAAACTGCTAAATCTTTTAACATTAACCTTTTTGATATAAATCCAGATTTACCAGAATACCAGCGAATAGCAGTAACCAATTTGTTGTATAAATACAGGGATGTGTTTTCATACAGCCCAGAGGATATAAGCTATTTTAGAGGATATGAACACAAAATTCGTATAGATAAAAGTGCGTCATTCCATCACCGTTCCCCACCAATTCCATTAGGGATAAGAGATCAAATTGATAAGCAGATACAACAGCTGTTAGATGCAAAAATCATAACGGAGACGTAGACTAGTAATTTCTCCTCACCTTTAATTGCGATCAAAAAGCCAAACAGTTCAGATTTCAGGCTTGTGTTGAACCTCCAGGCATGTAATGTTTATACAAAATACCTAAGCATACCATTTCAAAATACAGAGGACGTTTTACAGGTTTTAAAAGGGAAAAACCTGATTTCAAGTTTGGACATTTCCCAGTCGTATTTTCAAATAAAATTGCATCCAAAAAGCACTAAATATATGACTTTCGAGGTAAATCATACACGCAAAAGTTATAAATTCCTTAGATGCGTAATGGGTCATTGTTCCTCTTCCCAATCTTTGACTATAGTAATAAAAATGCTACTAGACGGCTTACCTAAACGCATAACCAATTTCGCAGATGACATCGTCATCGGTTCTTATACATTGGAACAACAACTTTCAGATTTGGAGCTTTTATTTCGAAAAGTAAGGAAACACGACTTCCGAGCCAACCCCAAGAAGACGCACCTGTTATATAGAGAACTCCCAGTACTAGGATTCCTTGTATCCGGAGAGAAGATAAGCATCTCACCAAAAATCGCAAAGATCAAGAATTTTAATAAGCCAACGACCAAACGCATACTTAAGAGCTTTATTGGCCTATGCTCTTATTTACGAAGTCATATCAAGAACTTCACGATCAAGATAGAACCTTTCCAGCAACTTCTTACTAAAAATGCCAAATTTAAATGTACAGAAAAACATGACGAATTATTTGAGAAGTTGAAAGAAGACATTTTGAATGCCCCTTCTCTCTATCATTTCGACGAAAAGCTAGAGATAAGGCTATACACAGATGCATCCTCTCACCAGATTGGAGGGCTATTAGCTTGTTTTGATCCCAAAACTAACGAAGAAAGAATCGTTTCCTATTGTAGCAGACGTCTCACAAAAACAGAGATCAAGAGCTCAGTATGGCAAAAAGAACTATACGCTATTATATATGCTTTACGCAAATTTTGATATTTCTTACTCAATCGTAAATTTAAATTGTTTACAGACGCAAAATGTCTAACCTCTTTACGTAGTCACCCGGACAGAGTAGGGAAATACACTCGCTATAGACTTTTCTTAGCTGACTATAATTTCGATATCTGTCATATTGAAGGAAAGAAACATCCGGCTGGTATCATCAGCCGCTTAGAGCAGAATAGCAGTGATATTTCAGAACCCATGGACCCACATCAGGCAATAGAAGATCTACATGCATACAGATCCAATTCTCTAGAGGAACCCATTCTCCAAATAGAATACTCAGGATCTTTGAAGAACTTACGAGAAGAGCAGCGTAAGGATGACGCATACGCTGATATTATAACAGTTTTAGAAGGGGGAGAACCGGCAAAAAGTTCCACCACGAGGGCAGCCAAATATTTTCGATTAAAAAACAACATATTGTATCGTACACAAAAACATCCAGAACTTGGGCTACTTCATCTTTTGTGCATTCCGAAAAGCTTGGCAGGACATTGGTTCGAATCTATTCATAAAGACCCGTCAGCTCCCCATTTTGGGTTTTCTAAGACATATAAGACTGTCCTTAACAAATACTACATGCCAAACATATCATACTTGGCATTCAGAATCAAGAACTGTAGGGAGTGCCAACTCCTGAAAAAACTACCCAGAAAACAACAAGGTAAACTCCTGCACCACCCGATAGGCCATATAGGAGAACGATGGATGTTTGACGGATTAGGTCCCTATCCGCACGAAGAAGGAAAACCAAAATATGTTTTAGTCGCCATCGAAACAATTACACGTTATATACTGACAAACGCTGTTAATGGTATTACAGCAGATACAATTGAACAATTTTTATTGGAAGAAATAATTCTGAAATTCGGCGCCTTTCGTTTCCTTCATCTGAACAGACATCCTGTGCACAGAGCGAAGAAACTTCAAAAACTAGCAGAGATATATAACTTTGAATTTAAGTTCTGCCCTGCTTTCAACCATCAAGACATAGGACTAGTCGAAGTTATGAACAAAACACTGCAGAATTCCTTAAAATTTTTCGTCCAACACAATCACGAAACATGGCCAAAATTATTACCTCATATTACTTTTGTTTTAAATAGTTTCGCTCAATTAGGAACGAAGAAATCCAGCTTCTTTCTCATGTTTGGATACGACCCCAGGACCATCAGCGATTACAAATTACGGATTATCCCTCAGCTACAGCTAGAACGGGACCAACTCTTAAAACTTCGAGAAAAGACACGGCATAACTTACTGAAGGCTCACGAACAACAAAAGAAGTACTTTGATAGAAGACATAAACAACAAACTTTTCACACTGGAGATGAAGTACTCATTTACTTTCCTTTTCGAAGAATTGGAGAGTCATCACAATGGACCGATAGATACTGCGGACCGGCTACAATAATCTCAAAACTAAACAATAATCTCTATCGAGTTCGCATGCCCCATAATTTCAGGGAGAAAGAACAGAATATTTCCATTGACAGGATTAAGCCATTTCATGAGGCCGAAGAATACATATACAATGATAATGATGACGAACGCACCAGCTAGGAAGAAGCAAAGAGAAGATAAGAAGAGAGAAAACCAAGAGAAGATAAGAAGAGATAATCCCAGCAGATATAAACAAGCGACATGCGAAGCGCACTCTTCATATTTCAGCGGCAGACAAAGAAGAAAGAAAAAAAGGAGACAAGAAATAACAAAGTACTGACTTTAACCGTTCTCTAAGTGTGTTCTGTCATCTCTATTAACTAGTACTAGCCAGAACTAGGTCAATATTAGCAACTTTTGTATAATAGCACCATATAACGTGCGAATTTCATAACATATACTACGGACATTACCATTAGTTACGTAGTTATAACTATTAACTGTAATCATCAGAGCTTCGACAGCCTCTCCTTTGAGGGAGATGACGTGATATACGGATTTTGCTTAGATTAAGAGGACAAACTGTCAGTGCTGAACTTCCAGTTTAAAACTTATGTGATAATATCTCAAACAGTGATATCAGTGACCAGTGCTTTTTAACTTTGATTTTGTGTTTCAGTGTTATAGTGTTTTCCAGTGTATAATGCGCCCAATGCAGACTCCATGCTGGCATAAACACGAAAAAAATAATCCAGTGGCTTATTTTTTTCTACGCCCCGGGGTGTAAGGATCCCCACGTTGCCGTACCAGGCAATAACCACGTGTGAACTACATGTGTTGATAATAAACACAAACAAACAGACGACGTTCCCGAAGAGGAGTCGATCACCATCGCCAACAGTCGGAAGGACGAGTACCCACGATGGAAGCCGACAAGACAGAATAAAAAGGACCTGCAACCTCGACCAACATCAATCTTCAGGGATTGATCACAACACCTAAAACCCCTCTCACGACGCTTGGTCACCGAGAGGTACCTATCCTTATACCCACGACGCTCGGTCAACGGGTTGCTATCCTCTTTCTCACGACGCACGGGCACCGAGAAAGAGAAACCTAATCTACACCCCTCTCACGACGCACGGTCACCGAGAGTACCTAATCCCAAAGCCCACGACGCTTGGTCACCGGGCTCCTATCTAATTTTACCTAAAATATTAGAGAAATTTCTTACTATAATTTGTGTACATAAAACTTTTGTAATAAAAAGGTGAAGGGAAAAAGTCCAAATCCCGAGTACATTTATTGCTCTACCCGAGAAATCTTTACAATATGCTGGTAAAATATCCATATACCTGTGATACTATATTTTTTAAGGCTAAGTTGTTAGCTGGTAAAATAACAAAATAAATAAATAAATAAATAAAAATAAAACACTAACTACGCCCTTTTTAGCCTGTAAGCTAATTTTATTAAGTTGTTGCAGATTTAGTTAAGTTTTAGCAACAAAATTATAAACATGTCCGGAAGTAAACTTGTGTGAAAATAAAACTGTTTTGTACCATACAATCTTCAGATTTTAAAGTTTGTGCTCCAGATGACAGTTGATTATTTTAATTCGTTTGTTGTTCAAGTGGTATTTGTCAAGATTCAAACTAGGTTGTTCATTCTTGTACAAAACTATTCATAAACATTCCTCTTAATGAACGAATTTATTCTGTGTAGCACTTTAATATCATTGACCTGTGTTTGAACGCATGAAGATGTTGTGACAACACTGAAAGTATCTCATCTTCCTCTTTATCGAATCTGGAATACTCTTTGACCTTAGTGGCTATAGGCCTTTTTATCATATCTATGAAGAACTCTGGTAATACATGTACACTATGAATAATTGTTATCTGGAACTTCAACTATGAGGTGTATGGGTTCCATGGTACAATACAGGTTTATTTTCACATCATTTTATTTCAATTTCGATGCAATAACTTACTAAACTGAACCTGCAACAACTTAATAAAATTTCAACCTACTGGTTAAAAAATGTGATTGGTTAGTTTGTAGTCTTCATTCATTTCTTTAGGATGTAGTGGCTCAGTTGTAGAGCGTTCACATCTAGTGCATGGAGTCCTTGGATCGATCCCAGCTCGCGGAAAGTGAGCTTTGTGTTAGACAAACACCGTGTGAGTGGGTTTTCTCGGGTTTTCCCATTTTCACCCACTTCCTTCATTCCACAATTTCTTTCATTCTTCCTTATCACCGTCTTCTTTAGCCTAACCGGCATAACCACGGGATGTAAAACTCTAAGATTTCATTTCATTTACTTTTATTTATTTGTTGACTTCTTTGTCAAAAATCAGCAAACGACTTCGTTTTAAAAAACCTTTTATTTCATAAAATTATAGGCAGAAGTACGGAGAAATTATTGCATACGTATTCTGCAGAAGGCACGCGTGCTGATTAATCGGCTAACCGAAACTCTGTTTTAATATTACAATTATTTTACAAAATGGGGAGCTGACGGGTCTTTATGAATAGATTCGAACCAATGTCCTGCCAAGCTTTTCGGAATGCACAAAAGATGAAGTAGCCCAAGTTCTGGTTGTTTTTGTGTACGATACAATATGTTGTTTTTTAATTGAAAATATTTGGCTGCCCTCGTGGTGGAACTTTTTGCCGGTTCTCCCCCTTCTAAAACTGTTATAATATCAGCGTATGCGTCATCCTTACGCTGCTCTTCTCGTAAGTTCTTCAAAGATCCTGAGTATTCTATTTGGAGAATGGGTTCCTCTAGAGAATTGGATCTGTATGCATGTAGATCTTCTATTGCCTGATGTGGGTCCATGGGTTCTGAAATATCACTGCTATTCTGCTCTAAGCGGCTGATGATACCAGCCGGATGTTTCTTTCCTTCAATATGACAGATATCGAAATAATAGTCAGCTAAGAAAAGTCTATAGCGAGTGTATTTCCCTACTCTGTCCGGGTGACTACGTAAAGAGGTTAGACATTTTGCGTCTGTAAACAATTTAAATTTACGATTGAGTAAGAAATATCAAAATTTGCGTAAAGCATATATAATAGCGTATAGTTCTTTTTGCCATACTGAGCTCTTGATCTCTGTTTTTGTGAGACGTCTGCTACAATAGGAAACGATTCTTTCTTCGTTAGTTTTGGGATCAAAACAAGCTAATAGCCCTCCAATCTGGTGAGAGGATGCATCTGTGTATAGCCTTATCTCTAGCTTTTCGTCGAAATGATAGAGAGAAGGGGCATTCAAAATGTCTTCTTTCAACTTCTCAAATAATTCGTCATGTTTTTCTGTACATTTAAATTTGGCATTTTTAGTAAGAAGTTGCTGGAAAGGTTCTATCTTGATCGTGAAGTTCTTGATATGACTTCGTAAATAAGAGCATAAGCCAATACAGCTCTTAAGTATGCGTTTGGTCGTTGGCTTATTAAAATTCTTGATCTTTGCGATTTTTGGTGAGATGCTTATCTTCTCTCCGGATACAAGGAATCCTATACTGGGAGTTCTCTATATAACAGGTGCGTCTTCTTGGGGTTGGCTCGGAAGTCGTGTTTCCTTAATTGTTGAAATAAAAGCTCCAAATCTGAAAGTTGTTGTTCCCACGTATAAGAACCAATGACGATGTCATCTGCAATATTGGTTATGCGTTTAGGTAAGCCGTCTAGTAGCATTTTAATTACTATAGTCAAAGATTGGGAAGAGGAACAATGACCCATTACGCATCGAAGGAATTTATAACTTTTGCGTGTATGATTTACCTCGAAAGTCATATATTTAGTGCTTTTTGGATGCAATTTTATCTGGAAGTACGATTGTGAAATGTCCAAGCTTAAAATTAGGTTTTTTCTCTTTTAAAACCTGTAAAACGTCCTCTGTATTTTGAAATGGTATGCTTAGGTATTTCGTACAAGTATTACATGCATGGAGGTTCAATACAAGCCTGAAATCTGAACTGTTTGGCTTTTTGATCGCAATTAAAGGTGAGGAGAAATTACTAGTCTGCGTCTCCGTTATGATTTTTGCATCTAACAGCTGTTGTATCTGCTTATCAATTTGATCTCTTATCCCTAATGGAATTGGTGGGGAACGGTGATGGAATGACGCACTTTTATCTATACGAATTTTGTGTTCATATCCTCTAAAATAGCTTATATCCTCTGGGCTGTATGAAAACACATCCCTGTATTTATACAACAAATTGGTTACTGCTATTCGCTGGTATTCTGGTAAATCTGGATTTATATCAAAAAGGTTAATGTTAAAAGATTTAGCAGTTTGCCTTAATCTTTCCTTTATCTCTTGTTGAGTACGAAATTGATGCGCTTTCTTTTCGTCTTCTTCTATTCTAAATGAAAATTCTTCCACGCCACTGGTGTACCTTTATTTAATGTTATTATTCGTGACGTGGGATTGGAAATGAGTAACGTAAGGTCGTTACTCGGTACTCTCATGTCATTGCCTGTAAGCCGTATCGGTCTAATAATGATTGCAATGGAGTAATGTAAAATGCAGCGTCATGAATTGTTTCTCTTTGAATCGATACAGGGAAGTAGAAATGTGATTTCGCTGGAATCGTAACTTTACTTGCTGTGATGACGTTTGCATTCCTTTGCAAGTGCAAAGAGTGTGTAGTGTCTCGTGACATTTCTTCCGATTCTTGCTTTTCTATTGGAAACGTAGGTTTCCTAGGTTTCCTGTATAATGATATGGATTTATTCTCCAAGTCTATTTGAGAGAAAAGTCTTGTGAGAATGTCATTCCCAAAAATCGGATTAAAGTCAGCATCTATGATGCGGAAGTAATGTGAGAAGGTAGTGGTGCCGATTTTAAATTTAATTAAAGCTATTTCTTTTAAAGTTAGAACTTTGTTGGCAATGCCCTTGATACGTTTTTGGAATGGTATTAGCGTATATTTTGGGGGTACGTCTCGTCTTGACCATAGACTAAGACTAGAACCATAGCTGGTAGACTGTTTGCATTCACATTAATATTGAGTAACAGTTTATTATTTTCTATTCCCAGCTTAACATGTTCACGATGTTCATTATTGGTCGTCTGGGTGAAAAATTTGGCGTCCGTGTCCTTAAGAGTTTCCGCTGTTGCCTCCTCTTTTTGAATGCCAACACATTTTAATTGTGGTGGTGTCTGTGTGGCCCGCGCCGACTTTTCGGAAATGGCCCGCGAGGCTTGACTTTGGCCTGCGAGCCCATCTATGCGTTTCCCTGGTTGGAATTTTTTGGATTATTCCAACACGTGGATGCTCCGTGGTTCTTCTTGTAACAAATTGAGCAGACTGATATTTTGTCGCCCTTTACAAAATTGTTCTTTCTTCTACCACCGTTATTTCCTTTATTGGTATTCTTCGTTTCCGCTTTTCGTCCGTTGTTACACCTATAATTAGACTTCATGGCATTCTGTGCTACCATTAACGATAACTCGGCCATTTGATTTGCTAATTTGGTAAAGTCCGTGTGAGGAGGTTGTGAGGGCGGGTTTTGACTTTGGTGGGGGTGCGGATTCGAAACTTCAGGTGCAGAGGAAGTTGACTGAGGAGGGAAGATATTCTGCGATGGAGGTGCAGAAGGTAACGATTGCGTATAACTAGGAGCAGGTTGGGTGTGATGCACAGTATAAGTTGGTTGTTGTGCATAGGTTGGCATGTAAGAATTAGAATTCGTTTGGCTATAATGGTCGTACGAAGGGAGTGGTGAGAGGCGGTTAGGTTGGCCGATTAAAGAATGAATTGCCTGTGACAATTCTACATAATTCCTCTTTTGCATGAGACATTGAGCTTTTTCCACTTCGTGGAGTCGATCCTGCAGCCGCTGGATTGTTGGAAAGGATTCTAACGCTATCTTTTGCAGCAAATTTCGTTGTAGTCCTAACGAAAGAAAATGAATTTTCTGTTCCTCTCAAGCCTCTGGCATCAGCTGTCTGATAGCCCTCAATGTCCTTAAGAAATATGAATCGACCGATTCATTTTCGTTTTGTTGAATTTGAAAAATTTCTAATTCCGCCTTATACGCTGGTATATTTGGGCGGGACAGAGAAATTAATTTGGTTTTCAGCTTTTCGTAATTTAGTATGTCGTATTGATTCGGATTTTGCAATTGTAAGACAAAGTCAAGAGCTACGTCCTGTAGATACATAGGAAGAATTTCTTTCTTCTTTTCGGGGGTCCAAGCCTGAAGTAAAGCCAAATGATCAAACAGCATGAAAAATCGATCGGGATCATCTGTACTGTGACCAGAATATCTAGTTAAGTGAGGAATATTAAGAGGTATACGGGAGCCTGATTCTGCAATATTGTTACCGCCTTCTTTATATGTATTTTTTCCAGATCTAGTTGTCGGCATAAATACCTGCCAGCCTGTAACGAATCAATCTACCGTTAAGAGTAATGAGAGTATTTATGAGAATACGGATACTATCTCTTATATGATCCTGCTTTTAGTTACACTTACACTGTATGTTAAAAAGTTTTTAAGTCCGTTTTCGTTAATAAAAAGAGCGCCCCGTACGAAAGTCCTTTTAATGTCTGTAAATAGACGCCGACGCATCTACCATGTAAAGATTTCTCGGGTAGAGCAATAAATGTACTCGGGATTTGGACTTTTTCCCTTCACCTTTTTATTACAAAAGTTTTATGTACACAAATTATAGTAAGAAATTTCTCTAATATTTTAGGTAAAATTAGATAGGAGCCCGGTGACCAAGCGTCGTGGGCTTTGGGATTAGGTACTCTCGGTGACCGTGCGTCGTGAGAGGGGTGTAGATTAGGTTTCTCTTTCTCGGTGCCCGTGCGTCGTGAGAAAGAGGATAGGAATCCGTTGACCGAGCGTCGTGGGTATAAGGATAGGTACCTCTCGGTGACCAAGCGTCGTGAGAGGGGTTTTAGGTGTTGTGATCAATCCCTGAAGATTGATGTTGGTCGAGGTGTGCAGGTCCCTTTTATTCTGTCTTGTCGGCTTCCATCGTGGGTACTCGTCCTTCCGACTGTTGGCGATGGTGATCGACTCCTCTTCGGGAACGTCGACTGTTTGTTTGTGTTTATTATCAACACATGTAGTTCACACGTGGTTATTGCCTGGTACGGCAACGTGGGGATCCTTACAATATGGATAAATGTATAGGAAACGTTATTGTATAGGAATTCCAGTTAATGCTTTGTGTAAAACAACAATTAAAAGTATGATAAAATATGAAATATTAGTTTTGGGGGACTTATAGCAAGGCAATTAGCAATAGAAAATATATTGAATGCATCACGTTATTCATAAGAGGAAGATTAGAATATTAAGAAAAGTTTCATAATGGGAGGATTGTAAATGTGTTCGTTTTATTAAAACGAAAAAAGAAAGGAATTTTAAGCTTTGTTGCTGATAATATCAAGTTATTTATACATATTTCTGTTATTGGAAGGAACGTCTTTATTTTGATATCTCTGTACTTCAAGGATGGATAACATGTTAAATGGTTGGTGTTTTAATGAAGACGGGAGTTCCAATCGAAAATTTCGTCAGTTACTATATGACTGACGTATTCAAGATTACTTCAAATTAATAACGATTCTCACTTGTTGCGTGTTCCAGTGACGTCGCTCCATACACCAAGTAAAGTGGCTTCACAACATTTGTCGGAGCAAAATTACTTATGGGTAGCTACTTGGCCATAAGACCTAAGTTTCCACTTCGTGTGCCGAACACTTATGGTGAATAGAACCTGATACACTGTGAGCGTGGCGATGGATGAATGCAATTTCACAGAACAATCCACTTAAACGGTCTACAGTTCTGGAGGCCAAAATGTGTGGTCGTCCTCGCTGCTTTTCTGTTCAGGAACGTCGCACCATTTTTCCGTTTCACTGCAACAACCCAAGTCACTGTCTTTTTTTTTTTTTTTTTGTAAGAGCTTAAGTATCGTGAACCAGTTACACATTAGATGTGGCAGGCAACCATCTCACCATGTTGGACATTCGTGAAATGCACAGTTTTACTCATTCGGTTCTCTCACCCAGTTAATACGATTATGACTGTTGTCTATTTCTATGTATCTCAGACATATCTGATTTCCCTTTGTAACCGAAAAACACACTTCTTGTGTTTGATAGCACTATTATGTGAAATCTGTAACACTGATAATAATACACTATTTCTTATTATCTTTTATGGTGCGAAATTGTTAATCGTTTTCCAGAAACCAAATCTGTTTTCAAGACTTCTATTTATATGTTAACTATTATCTTAATCTACAGTTATTATGCCAGCTTCACGGATGTGAAATAGTGCAAAATGAGAATGGTTAGTGTTAATCAAAGCTTAAGTAAATTTATAGAATAGTTAATGTAAATATATATTGTGGTGTCTGGTTCGGTGTTAATGATTTATAATCGTGGTTAATCATTTGATGTTAATATTACTGTAATTCGGTCAATCTGGGTTCGATGATAGCGAACCAGACAACCAGCTAAATAAATACACTTAACATATATCATTAAATAATTTATTCTTGATTCTCATGACAATTAGATTAATAGACGACTTAGGGCTTTGCATGGGCAGTGTGGCTACTATCTATCTTCCTATTTCATTCATAAAGTACTGTATTTACAGTTCAAACTTAAGTTAATTTAATTGACTTTAGTTGAAGCTAAAGATCGTTTGGTTTTTATTTTTAATTGCTTAATTTAGACATCTCAAGAGAAACTACTGGTTGCTGTTGAAGTACTTCAGTCTTGGGATGAAAGTGTCGAAATTACAATCACTAAAAAATGTAGAGACTTGGATGTCGAATCGCGGGATCTTTCCGAAACGGGAGTTTAGTCGAGACTATTCTCCCCGAGCTCTACATGCATGTCGAAAACTACCTTCCGTATTTCTTGCAATACTTTAAATTCCTATCGTTACAATTACCTCGTAGGAGACTAAATTGTCTTCCTTGTAGCAAAACTTCCTTATATTTGGCTCTGAATTTTTACCAAGTGTTTTACATATTTCCTGGTTGCGAAGTCTATAGATTAATGTACTATACAGAATTCTTTACACGGAAGTCTGGTTTTAAGCAATGCAAGAGATTCTTAAGTCGATGTCCTTATACACTTATACTATCTGACCTGGCAATTATTAATGTATCCACCACACTGCCTGCCCTTTAGAAAATAAATCGGATGGTAATCCGGTTTATTTACAAAACGTAGTACTACAATTATGGATCACCCTGTAACAGAAATAATTAATTACAACATAATAAAATAGACAAAAGAAATAGAAATGCAATATGTATACGAAAACATAATATTAAAGTTGATTATTGATCATTAATAAAATTTTCAGTTCTTTATTAGAATGTTTCTAGTTCTGTGGCTGTTTTTTTAATGGAAAAGTCACCATTGAAATCATAATAATGCAGGTTAGCCATGAAGACTGCTTAAAATGTGTTTCAGTGAGAACACAAAAATAATTAAACGAAGCAGTATTACGTTTTATCGTATGTCGGTCACAACTGTAAACTTCATACGTTTGCATATTTAGTAAGTACTGGGAACTCTTACAGCGAGTAGATAACAATATATATGTATCAACTTTGTTAAAACACCAAATAAAATTTATGCATTTCATCAGATTCCCTCTTCCCTGCTTACGTAACGATAACTCGATATAGAGAAGCACCGAGGATGTACACATCCGTAATTGAACACTTTGAGAAGAAAAGAAAACACTGAATCAGCAGTAACACAAACCAGCAGTCGTAACACTGAAAGATTTCTTCTCACATTTTTATGATACGATGGCTTCCGGACGTCGTATCGGAAGGGATAATGAGGGGTGATACTCCCTTGTTGAGCCACGCTTGAATGCAATCGCAAAAAATGGATATAGTTTATCTTGAATATAGTTAAGTTCAATAAAGTAATAATGGGATGATTGATAAAAGTCCGTGTAGATAGTCTAAATCCTATTGCCGTGTTAAGGTGTTCAAGAGGATGGTTAAGCGATTTTGAGTGATTCATGGATGGACATCATAATTTCAAATTGGCTTCTTCTTCTGGAAGAATAAGATAAGGCTGTGCCATCGGCGTGAAATCAAATTATCCAAGACTAAGATGGTAAGTTTATATTATCGGGTAATAAATGTCATTAGTGTTCCTTTATTATTTCTGAAAATCACTGGTTCGATAATTTTCAAATGTAGTCACTAGGTATAGGTTGCGTATTTACATTGTTCTGTAAAGTTGCGAATTTGCATTGTTTGAAGTATTTTCTGCAACTATGATTTTCGTCTGTATGGCACTGGCAACCCTACATAGGATCGAGAGTTGCTTTGACGTGAAAAGTGATGGTGAATCATTGTGATTTGTGTTTTTCAAAAAAACAGTTTTCGTGCAATAGTGTGGTGTAGTTTAACAGTGTAATAGCGTTCATCATCGTTAAAATATAGTGTTCAAAACGAAGAACAAAACGGTAATGTAGATAAATATTAATTTGGAATACAGACGACGTTCGCTTGTTGACAACTCTGAGTAGATATCCCAAGATGGCGTCGAATTCCGTATATGCAACTTAGTTTATTGCGCACGCACTTCAAATACACTTATTTGATTTAATTTCTTAGTATGTTTAATAATGAATATGATAGTAGTTCATTTGTAGAAATAAAACTAGTTCAAAGTCATTAACACAAACACAAAACGTCCACACACAATAACACTATTAGTAGCCTATCTTGAGATGTCATAAGCAAAACCATGATAATTAGCTTCAACTTATAATAATTTTAAAATACCATTAGGAAAAATAACAATCAATGGACTCAAAATTATAATATTTTTTTAAAATATAGGCTCTAAATCTATTAAATATATAAACAATATCGTACAAATCTAAAGTATAAAATACGCCGTGCATTATATAATTTACCCTTGCACCCTTGCAGTACAAAGTTAAATTTCTATTATAGTATATTTACAAAAGACGTTAACTGGTTTAATTAAAATTATTGGTCGTACAATAAATACTAAAAGGTACTTTCTTTTTCATAAATATGTTTTTAAAGGCTCTTTACGACCTATTTTCATTTAGACTATACGTAAATCGAGACATATTTGTTCGCATGTATCGGTATCCTCAAGAAAATGTTTAGTACTATTGGTGTGAGCTTTAAATGAATGTTTTTCTTTTCGCATGACGGATTTTGGTACGCATTCGCGTTTCTTCCTTGCACTATCTTGGTGTATGCCAATGATGTTCGCATTCGTTGCTGAGGAACTTGCCACTTGTGTATTTGAATTAATTTTGGAAACAGTTTGTGTACTTTTGTGAACTTTTTTGGGCATTATTTGATATCGTTATTGCAGACAGTTCATATTCGGGTGTTTCGGCTGTAACTCGTTGAGTATTACTGAACTTGTTTTTCTCACGTTTCTTGCATGCTTTGTAAATAATATAAATAGACGTAACCAGAAGAATAAAAAGTAACGTAGTTATACAACTAATCACTGGTGTTTCGAAGTTGTTCATGATATCTGAAAAATAAATAAATTGTGTCTTAATATCTTCGCTTTGTACGTAAATATGTAAATTAAATTTACAATGCTACAAAAATGTCTTAGCAACTATTTTATGATAATATCGTATAAAATTCAAGTGTATCCTGAATATTACAAGCTTTGCTCATAAATGATCAAGATGCAAATAAGAATTCTTAAACACTTATGGTAGTCTTTGACTGCCGTGCGTAAAGTTTCAATGTTGTATATGGATCGAAATTCCATCAGCATAACCGGCTTCCAACAGGTAAGTCTGCAAAGGAATGACCCCATTAATGAATATGTATTTGGAATTTGATATGACGTCTGTAATATAGGTCGCACCTATATCAGGTTGTCTATTGAATTCTAAATATATATTTTATTAAGGGTGGTTCCAAGGCCAAACTGAGATTTGAAGGAAAGAAAACTTGTTTACAGCATTTTCACTTTTAATCTCAGAATGCAGAGGACATTGCATTTCTTCCAATTATTCATCTTCTATCTCTATTCGTTTCTTGTCTATGAAGTACATAATTCATTGTTGCTTACATTTTGATTTTTACAATACTTAGGTCTTTAAACAAGGCATTAGAAGTCTCCTACATATATATAAATATAAAATCTTTGAAATAGCTTAATGTATAGAGCTTATTTACGTATATTTTGAAATAATGGTACAATAACTAACAGTTTCTGTCTTTCTATACTAACATAAGTCATTTATTAAGGCACAAAAGTACTAATATAATGTATTCTTTTCTTTTTCTCTTCTAGGTAAGTAACATGATTCATCAAGTGACATCTGTTTATGCTGTAAGATGTGTAGCACTGGGTAATATTGAGGCGTGTTAAATATGTGTACGTTGTACTGTAAGTAACCAGTTTCTTGTTTAATTATAGACTCATTCCGATTATGTCGATTCTGTTCCTAGCTAAAAGGAGTATGAAAGATAGTAAAGTAAACCAATGTTAGTTCTGCATTTACCTAAGGCATACTTTTGAAAAAAAATACATCTGATTTTAAGTCGACCTGTTTTAATACTGTTATGTTATACAGCCGCAGTAAACTCGGCTGTTCAAAGACTGCCTTATGTAAATACCCCTTCACCAATAGGTATATCATTGTGGAAGACCTATCTAATCGTATTCGGATAATAAATAATTTCAATAATTAAGTTATATAATTACAGGGTTGTTAGTATAGGGCGTACATATATGAATAGGCGTACTAATTATATACTATATACTAATTATATATATTGTATACTCTAATAGGAGTACTAATTATATACTAAAGCAATGCTTTTTTTCAACTCTCTTGTACGTCAGGCGCTTGTGTAGTTTGTATCAGAGCAATTTGCTTAGAAAGTTTACGTATTTGGTACCATGCGAATATCACTAAAAGTGTTAATATCAGTAGTATAGACACTAGTATCACTAATGCAATAACTGATGGTTTATAAGAAGAAATCATATGATATACGTTGCTATTCTTAAGTTTCAAAACACCTAGTTGAGATACGTATTTATCCAATTCCTGGGTAAAATTATCTGGCATTGATTCTTGTAATATCGTAAGTTAACAGTGAATAACTTATAATTGATATTAAGCGTCTTTCTTGATTGTAATAGAACTGAATCTGTAATGATAGTCGTAAAGTCTTGATAAGCAATGAAATGTGAACGATTCATAGCGGGAGTAATCTTAGTTTTGCGTAATTTATTTTTCTCACCCTTTGATAAAATAGTTCCAGTTTGGAGTGCACTATATAATAAACCTGACTCAGTATATTCATAAATAAATTCATTTTTCGTTAAAGATATCAACATTTTGCAGCTATTAGTAGTTTTGTTAGATATTATGTCTGATAAACATCGGGATAATTTACAATCGTTTTGCTTAGTATTATCACTTAGAAATAGCATTGATTTCCATTGACATTTGGAAACCACTAGTTCGTAAATTTTGTCACTAAACCTAAACACTTGTTGTGGAATAGTATATTTAAGAATTTTCTTATTTGAAAGAAATCCTAAATTTGAAATAAAATATAACTTGTGCAAATTTTCATTAGATAGATTTGGAATTTTCAAAATTACAGCCAATAAATCAAACTTAGCATTATATTGAATTATATGCGCTTCAGTAGTTGTAAATAGTAACCCGAGATCGTGTTTATATGCTGATTCTTTTAGCTGATCAGTTTCTTGAATTAATTTCTCGGCATCTCCTATTGAGAAAATGTGGTTATTGATTTCATTTCTAAATAGTGCGTGTAGCAATTCTCGTACTTGTAAGTTATGAATATTATGTACTATTTCCATTGATATTGATATTAGTTCGGCTTTCATTTTACAAATGTCTAGCGTTAATTTGTTCTTAAGTGTATGTAAAGCCGAAGAAACTTTCATAACGATACCCTTTGTTATTTGAATTTGTTGATTGAATTTTAAAACCATTTCGTGCGATAGGTTAATTAAATGTCTCTGGTTACTGGCTAAGTGATCAAATACACCATTAATTTTATGAATTTCATAAGAATTATAACCTGACCACGCAATTCCTCCTAGTGAAAATATGGCTGAAAGTATATTTCTCTTTGTTCGTGCCGGACAATGATTATTCTCTGCATTTTTTTAAATGGCAGGGAATTGACGATTCTATTTCCGTTCTTAGTTGTCTATCCTGTTCGTATAGTCCTGAAGTAGCGTAATGGTCCGCATGGACTTCACGTGCATTTGAATGAAGATTAGAATGAAAGTAATCAATATGTATTACTATTGGTTGGTACAAATATTCATTAGCCATAGCCACTAGTCCACGTTCCGACATCGAAATTCCTAGTTCTTCAAATATAAGATGAGGAATTTGTATCTCATCCTCGGCGTGCATTGCTGGGATCAAAACTAGCGTAATAATGTAGATCAATCGTGCCATACTCTGAAACGAAATATAGATCTATATCAATGTATGGAACTCGTATTCGTACGTTAATTTGCTAATCTTATCTATTGTAGTATACTATCTTTTCTTAGTAATACTTGAGTGTTTAATAATTAATGCAGTTTTTTTCTGTTGACATTTTACGTACATTCTGTACAGTCGCCAGCAATTATTTCGGATCCATTGCCATAAGCAGCTTACATTTGGTTGGCGAAATCCAAGTCAACAGCCTCAAACAGCGGATAGAAATAATTGTAAAATTTCAAGTTGATAGTTTTTTTAATTAATTAGTATTGGGCATTACTTTGATTCGTCGAACGTCGATGCAGTCGGTTTTCCCTTTCTTCTGACCATCTAAAAATTCAACTTCAACAACGTTGGGATTCTTAAATAACAAAACTCTCGCCTTCTGATTGTACTTGTGTGCAAAAACGTCGGGTTGATTGAACTTTCTATGCACGTCGAGTATTCTTACTATACTCCCAACTTTTATATGATCGTGCTGATCTTTTCCATGTTCAACTTTACGTTTTTCAAAATCTTTTAATAATCGTCCCTTCACTAAATCTCTGATTATTTTCATATGCTCAATACAGCTTTTATTTTCAAGATATTCAATTCGAGTGTAAATTCAATATCCTGTGCTTGTTTAGGTTCGTATCCATGAAGAAGTTCAAAAGCTGAATACTTTGTTCGTGAATGTTTCGAACAATTTATAGCCATGGCGATGGTTGGAAGGATTTTAGTCCAATTAGAGCCTTCATCGTCCAAATAACATCGCATTATATCCTGAACAGTTTTTGCAAATTTTTCTGCTAAGGTTTGGCTTGTGTGGTAAGCTGTCGGGCCAAATACCAATTTAAACCCTAAACGACTTGACAATTCTTCTAAAATCTTACTTTTATGGCCACGAAGGCGGTCTAGGTTAATCGTATCCGATATGCCATATTTTAAAAGTACATGCTGGTAAAGTGCTTCAGCAATTTCGTTACCCGTAATATCTTTAATAGATATAAGAATAAGGAACCTCGTTGCAACATCTACTACAACTAACACTTGGCGAAATTTATGGTCCGTCTTTAATGGTCCGAACTCGTCCAGATGTATATGACTAAAAGGATTTGTAGATACTCTAACGCCTGGAATTAACTTAGGTTTTCTATGTACCTTCTTATGTAATGCACATTCCTCACAGTTTCCAATCATTTTAGCTAATATTTTCCGCATCTTGGGAAAATATATTTTTGCAAAAACTCTTGGATAGATCTTGGTTAACGAGAAGTGCGCGCCAGATTCAGGGTTTACATGGTAGTATTAGAAAACTTTTGGATATAGTTTCTCTGGTATGCATGTTAACAATTTCGTGATATTTGCATACTTCGCTTGCCTATACAAAATTCCATTTTCAAGTTTAGATGCTAAGCACTCCCTCGTAATTTCGACTTTTTCCGGATTGCCTTGATGGTCCATAAGCTTCTTATATATGGGTCCACACCACGGGTCATCCTTTTGCAATGTTGCCAAATCTAATTCCGGTTCCAATGAAAATAAACACATTTCATAATCGTCATCTTTCCCTACATTAAAATCTCCCTTGTGTGGTTTTGTTCTTGTTTCCCTGGATAGGTAATCACTTTCATTCTGATGACTTTTTACAAGAATAGGGGTAAACTCATATTCTGAAATATACATATTCCACCTGGCTAGTTTCGCTGTTAATTTGTTCGCTTGTTTAATGAAAAATAGCGCCCTGCTATCCAATTTCACATAAAAATGTATACCCAAAAGATGATAACGAAAAGCTTTGAGACAAGAGATGAGACTAAGCGCTTCAATTTCCAAAATGGTGAGATTACGTTCTGCTTTTGTTAATGTTCTTGAAAATATGATAATACACTGAGCTCCAATGTGTCATCTTCTGCAATATAGAGGATTCCTCCTATTCCAGACATTGAACCGTCGGTCACTAATATCAATGGCTTTTCAGGGTTGTATGGTGCTAGTGTTGGTGCATTCGCTAATGCCTTTTTCAGGGTCTCAAAAGCCTGTTGTCTCTCATCATTCTAATAAAATTTCGCTCCTCTCTTAAGCAATGGCTGGAAAGGTTGTACGATTTTCGCGTAGTCTTTTACATATTTTCTACAGTAACTAGTCAATCCTAGCCATGAGCGTAACTTTTTAATGATGTTTGGAAGTGCACATTTTTCCACTGATTTCTTAATCCTGTCACAAATAGCGTAACCGTTCTGGTCAATTTTATAGCCTAACGCTACTATGCTTCTTTGCAAGAAGGCACACTTTTCTAAAGATAATCGAATTCTCATGTGCTGTAAACGCTGGAAAATTTCACGTAGAACTTCCACCATTCTTTGTTGGTCGTCAGTGTAGGCCAATATATCGTCCATATAATGAGTCATTACATCTTCTGACATACCCTGGAAGGTTATAAACATCAATCTAGCATATATTTGAGGACTGAGACGATAGCCCTGTGGTATCTTGCAATACTGAAATGATCCTAAGTGTGGGATGTGGAATGCTGAGCATGGTCTAGACTCCTTAGTAAGAGACACGTGGAAATATGCCGATTTTACATCACACTGTGAATAGAATTTATGACCGGATGGTTTCGCTACTATTTGAGGAATAGGTTGAAGATTTATAGACGAAAAATAACACGTTCATTCAATCGGCGAAGATCCATAACAAGTCTCCATTGATTGCTGTCCTTCTTCTTCAAAAATAACGTTGGAGAGTTGTATAAACTCTGGGAAGATTCCAGTACTCCCTGTCTTAATAATTGTTCAATCTGTTCAGTTACTTGTTGTTTCGCTGCCTCCGGAATAGCATATTGACGTACACATAAAGGTTCGTCTGACTGCAATGGTATTTTGTGTTTATAGTTCGGTATGGTCCCCATTCTGTCTGGATTCCAATTAAAAACATTGGCATATTCATAACAAAGATCCAAAATTTGTTTTCTAATCTCCTTCTTGGCTACACTTCCAATTTTAATTCTTTTTGGGTCAAATAAGTTCCTGTCTTCTTACAAATATTCCTTCGAGGGGTCTTCTTCTTCTTCTTTCTTCTCCTGTAGTAGGTGAATGGATTGCACAGCTCCAATCTTGAAATTTTTCTTTAATTTTACACTCTCAGGGGTTGGATTCACAACTTCCACACATGGATGCTTCCTAGACACTAAACACACTGGTATCTCTATACCCTTCTCTTTGAAGAGGTCATCTTCAGGTCCAACAAGAGATCTTGATTTTCCCTGGTGTACATTAGTTTCAGTGGAATTAAAATCTTCGATCTTGGAGGGATCCAAATTCTTCTAGGTGTTAGTAGCTGTGGCTCCAACTTCATGTTTAAATGTTCTCCTACCGTCGTAGACACTAAATGTAGCGTTCGTTCTTGTTGTTGTGCTAATTTCATGGACTTCCTAGGTTGTACCATTAATTGTACTATTTTATCTTGAAAAATTTATATTCGCATTTGTGGCCATTAGAAAGTCTACACCCAACATGTCAAAACCGACTCCTTCAACTACCCGAAAACAGTGATAAAACTCATTTGAACCAATTTTAAATTTTAAATTCACAGGATTAGATAAATTAAGAACTGTATCTCCAATTCCTTTAATTTGAGTTTCCAAAGGCCTCAATGCCACGTTCTTCGACAAAATTTTCTTATCAACTAAAGATAATGTTGACGCACTGTCTAAAATACTATTAGTATTTAAGGTATCAATCTGAACTTGTAATCTAACAATATTGCCTGTGATATATATAGGTACTTGAATTTGTTTTGTTTGTTTAATTTATATCTAATTGTCGCCATTCTATTTTTATCTTTGTTTTCTTGTACTAATCCTATCTTATTTACTTGGTTGTGTGCTTCTAGTATTGTCTCTGAACATGTAGAAACCTGTGTTCGTTTCCCATTAGTGTGATGGTTAACATATTGTCCACCTGGAAGATTACCGCCTCGACATCCAGTATTACTTAGTTTAAATTCGGTTGTAAACAGTTCTCCGCCAAATGATTGGGCATAAAACATTTTGAACATACTTGCCCTAGATTCGGAACAAAGTTAGGAGCATTGGGGTTAAGTAACACCTGTTGTTGTTGTTGAGGGTAAAAGTTTGATATGCGCTGCGCCTGTTGTTGAGATTGCCCTGTACCATATGCTTGCCTACCATTGAAATTATTTGGTCTTCTGTTCCAATTAGACGGTTGTCTTCCGTTCCAGTTCCCATTGCAATTTCCTCTTCCGTTAAAATTTCTGATAGTGCTATTGCGCCCACCGAAATTTCCTCTTCCTTTCGGGGTCGAGTTCTGAAATTGTTGTTGGCCATCGAATCTACTAGCATTACCACCACGACCTCTGAAATTTATTTATTTATTTATTTACCCCAACAGAGTACAAGCTCCAGCTACAGAAGGCTTACACAAGGTACATTTGTATACATATTATGCAGAAATACAAAAATACAAAAAAAAACACACACACACAAATACAAAAAATGAAATGAAAAAGACATAAATTTAAACAAACTAAACTATCCATATTATTTGTAAGAATGTAACATCTAAAAAGCTTCACTTTTCACTTCTACAAAAACTAAGTAAAAATAAATTTAAAAATTCACTTGATGTTAATAAAATGATTATGTACTCATTTACAAATAAAACATTTTATCAAAACAGTTATAAAATATTTTACATTTTATAAAACTTGTCTAATTTCTTCTTAAAATTCCTGATATTTTCGCTAAAATCCAAATCTATCTCTTTCTTTGTTGAAATTATTAAATTATGCTTCGAACACATTCTTATAAGTGGCGAATTTCTATACATTTCTGTTCTGGCTACCTCACAATAAAATAGATCTCTACTTCTTAAATGATTTTGTTTTACATTAAAACTACTTTTATGTAAAATGAACTGTTTTGTATTACTCCATTTATGATTTTATAAAGAAATAGTTGTTCAAAATATTCTCTCCTGTTAGTTAACGATATAAAGTCAAACTCTTTCAATAGTGCAACATACGGTATTTTATTTTCATAGGCAGACATATTGTATTTTTTTAAATATAACCATCTTAAAAATTTCTTTTGAATTTGTTCGAGCTGTCCCTGGAGAAATTTTTGATATGGATTCCATATAAGAGAGCAATATTCTAATTTTGATTTAACCATAGCATTGTAAATTACAATAATGGTATACAAGTTATGAAAATATTTTTAATTTCTAATTACAAACCCTAATCGTTTATACACATCTTTTATAATGTTTCGTATATGGTCATGAAATGACAAATTAAAATTCATTGTAACTCCCAGGTCTTTTATTGAATATACTCTTGATATATCATTACCATTAATTGTATATGTACGTCTTTCATTGTCTGTTTTACTTACATACCTTAAGTATTAACACTTTCTGAAATTCAATTGGAGGTCATTATCTACACTCCAATTGTATATAGCAGTTACATCATCTTGTAGTAGCAACGTATCTTCGTAACTATTAATTTCTTTATATACTTTAATATCATCAGCATATAGGAGACATTTTGAACTTTTAATTTTGGTAGGAAGGTCGTCTATAAACAAGAAAAATAATGGTCCCAAATTGGATCCTTGTGGAACTCCTGAGTTTACATCATATTTAAAAGATTCTACATACTTATATATTACATACTGTTTCCTATTACTAAGATACGAAGCCACAAGATTTAACATTTCACTAGACATACCAAAGTTAGAAAGTTCTCGTAATAATATATCATGGTTAATTTTATCAAAAGCTTTAGCAAAATCTATATATATATAGTATCCACCTGTATTTTTCTATGAAATGCATCATATACATCCTGGGTAAAATTTATTAAGTTAGTTAATGTTGATCTACCCGGGTAGAAACCATGTTGGTTTTCAGAAACAAAACATTTGATATGATTAAAAATACGCATATATATTATTTGCTCTAATATTTTTGCAGGTGCACATATTATGCTTACAGGTCTATAATTTTCTACCTTATTTTCTTCTCCCGACTTATAAATTGGACAGACTCTTGTAACTTTCCAGAGACTGGGAAATGATTGTGTCTTCAGGATTAGATTATAGATTGTACATAAAGGATACATCAATATTTCAGAGCAAGCCTTAAGTACATATGGTGGTATATTGTCAGGTCCACTTGCCCTTTTGGGTTTTAATTTTTTTTATTGCTGCTTTATATTCATCTATCTTTATGGCGTGTAACACTAACGAATTATTTACGTTCATTTTGCTAGATTCACATATGCTGTAATATGCTTTGTTGTCAGAATACACTGACCTAAATTATGTTGCAAATCCATCAGCTATATTTTTATCATCACTTAAATTCTTATTATTTAATGTCATTGGTTGATTTATAGATGACCTTTCTTTTTTATTTTTAATAAGCTTCCAGAATGCATTTGCATCCTCTATAATATTATTTTCCATTTCCCTTACGTACTCTTTATATGCTTTATTCAGCATTATTTTTAATCGTTTCCGGTATTGAAATTTCCACCTCTTCCTCGAAAAGTAGATCTTTGTTGTTGTCCCCTCGCACTGAATGCTGGTTGGTTACCTTGATGAACTTCACGGGAAGTGTCCTCTTTCGGCACCTGAGTATCATGTGACATACTCAACGTAAGTTGCTCTAGCTTCTTGGATAGATCACGAATTTTATCCCTCTTATTCCTTTTCTTAGGGGTGTCCTCTTTTCCTGGCTTCGTCGTAGGTCTGGTCATGGACATGTCTCTTCCTGTTTGCTTGTTCTGTTTCTTCATTTTAAGCTTCCACCTCCATTCAATCTCAGATGTCTCCGACTCAGAATCTGTAGTGGAACTCAATCTAGTTTCGTTTCTATCAGTACTGTCATCATCCTCAGAGCTGTCCTCTGACGACTTGATGTTGACGAATCCCTCATTATCTTCTTTCTTTTGTTTTTCTTGCTATTCTTCACAGTTGACCTCTTCTTCTCCATCTTTCTCGCCATCTTCACCTTCAAAATCGCGTTTTCTATGTCTGTAACCGCATCAATAAGTTGTTCTGGGGACCTAAACTTCTTTTTCCCTAACTTTTCTACTATCTTGGCCCTTAAGCCACATGCTAACATTGACACTGCTGTTTGGAGTGATATATGCCTGGCATATTTATCTATTAACGCTAATTTGTCATATAAGTAAAACTTCGCACTTTCGTGTTTCCCCTGTGTCCTGTTAGTAATTTTTATAATCGGATCCGCACTCGTCTTAGGATCAAGAAAAAACTTTATAGTTTTTCTCTTAAAGTCCTTATACGGTAGGGCATTTAAATTATTGCGCTTATATACATTCTTTACCCAACCTTGTGCTTTACCTACAAACCAGGCAAGTAACATGTATTTTGCCTTGCATTCCGAATAATCGTTTTCCCTTATAAAATCCTCAAATGTTACGAGAAACTTTTCAATACAATCGTGTTTTATGTCAAATTTAGGTGTATTATTTGTATGTACATGAATAACCATCGTCCTATTCTTCCTCGGTGGACTATGATCTCTTCCACGCTGCTGATTTTCTCCTGTTCCATAATTTTCGCCATCATTTTGTGCTCCTTGGTCTTGTCGTCTGTCTTCATTCTGCGGGTCATCCTGTCGTCTGTTTTCATTTTGCGGGTCACGCTGTCATCTGTTTTCATTTTCCGGGTCACGTTGTCGCCTACTGCGCCGCCGCTCAAAATCTCTCTCTGGACTGTCTTGGTCAGATGACGAACGTCCCTGGGCGCTGCTAACGGACGGGTGGCGTCGTCATCTCATCTGATCGTCGGTATCGTCTGTACTAAGAAAACTCATCTCTCCTCGTTGCACTCTGGATCTTAAATTATACTGGCTTCTATCAGAAGTTTGTGACCTCACGTGTTGTTGTTGACGCTGTTGTCGAACTAGGACCGGTGTTGCACGTCGCCCAATTTCATTCCAATAAATTACCTAATTCGTCCCCTAATTGTCTTAAATTCAGGCTGCTTATAGATTATAACTAACAGGAAAAGCTTTTCTTTCTTTATTGTACTGTGTAAATAATTTTGGCCTGGCTATACTTTAACTCTTAATTACGCAAACATTTCTAAAATACATATATCGTTATTCTTTTCTCTCCATTTTTTTCTTTCAAATAAGAGCAATATCACAAACGGACGTTAACATTATGCAGCATTCGAACTGCAAGGTAATTTCATTTCCTGTTAAAAAGCTGAACTACGCCAAAAATGCTGACTTATAAATATGTCGCACAGACTAACCTGAGTAAAAGGTTGTGCTTTCATGTAAAATAATAATGATAAATGTCGCGTACCTTAGCATTATATTTATATTCTATCTGTCAATAAAATTTCTTCTTAAAATTAAAAGAAAATAGAAACTAGCTTTTGCCCAAATTAAATTGTATGATTATCCACTTTTAACTTGTGTAATTACTTGTTTTTCGTACTACAAAATTCCTTTAAAACTTATACTGGCCATTATGTGTCTCTGACAGGGAATCGAGACCCGTTATCTCACTTAACAAGCAAGGTTACTAACCACTATACTGTAATTAAACACATTCTTCCACCTTCAAAGAAAAGAACCTCAGTGGCCACCATGTGGTGTCTGGTTCGGTGTTAATGATTTATAATCGTGGTTAATCATTTGATGTTAATATTACTGTAATTCGGTCAATCTGGGTTCGATGATAGCGAACCAGACAACCAGCTAAATAAATACACTTAACATATATCATTAAATAATTTATTCTTGATTCTCATGACAATTAGATTAATAGACGACTTAGGGCTTTGCATGGGCAGTGTGGCTACTATCTGTCTTCCTATTTCATTCATAAAGTATTGTATTTACAGTTCAAACTTAAGTTAATTTAATTGACTTTAGTTGAAGCTAAAGATCGTTTGGTTTTTATTAATAATTGCTTAATTTAGACATCTCAAGAGAAACTACTGGTTGCTGTTGAAGTACTTCAGTCTTGGGATGAAAGTGTCGAAATTACAATCACTAAAAAATATAGAGACTTGGATGTCGAATCGCGGGATCTTTCCGAAACGGGAGTTTAGTCGAGACTATTCTCCCCGAGCTCTACATGCATGTCGAAAACTACCTCCCGTATTTCTTGCAATACTTTAAATTCCTATCGTTACAATTACCTCGTAGGTGACTAAATTGTCTTCCTTGTAACAAAACTTCCTTATATCTGGCTCTGAATTTTTACCAAGTGTTTTACATATTTCCTGGTTGCGAAGTCTATAGATTAATGTACGTATACTGAATTCTTTACACGGAAGTCTGGTTTTAAGCAATGCAAGAGATTCTTAAGTCAATGTCCTTATACACTTATACTATCTGACCTGGCAATTATTAATGTATCTACCACAATATGAATAATTCATAGTATTGTTTATGAAACAGAGAAGAGTTTGTCTTAAAAATCGTACAGGAAAGGAAAATGTAATGATATGATGATAAGAGAAACTCCATTAAGCATGATATTGCGCTCAGAGTTGCATAACTCAATTGACAGCTTGAAAGAAATAAAAATAGATTTTACCTATTTTTCTCCAGCTTCGAAATATATTTGTTTCTGATTTCAGGTGTTTTGTTGGAACTAATCCAGATTGAATCAAAATCCGCGGAAAGTGAGAGAAGATACAGCAACATGCTACCTCTTAGGGTTATCCGTAGCAAATTTTTGACTTCTATGAAAAAACTCACTGTAAGTTTATAAACGGAATATTGACTAGACTGAATATTTCTTTTTTATTTCATGTACTATCATTTGTGAATTAAATATGATGAGAGATTTAAAAATATATTGCTTTCATTTGTTTTTACTAAGTCCTGTTAGTTTATGTTTAAATCTTTAAGTATTTCTTTTCAGTAGCGTCATTTCAGACTTTGCCAGGTAGAAGTAAGTTTGTCCATCAACATAAGAGTTTTACTTTTGAATTAGTATTTTAGTATACAATTTATTGAAGTCCATGTGATTCTCAAACTAAGGGGGAGAATTATCCTCCTTGCCCTTCCCACATGACTCCCTGCTTCTTTATCTGTACAAAACCTCCTTCTGATCTCTCTACATGTAGACTTAACTCTGGTTGTATTACTGTTACAAAGAAAAAGTGTCGTGAATACCTACACGTTTTTGTATACAAACTACTGTACATTTCTGAATGCAAGACTAGGTATTTTGCCGCAATTTTGTGACCGAAAATATGGAGTCGTCTTGCTTTTGCAACATATCATGTAGGGTTTTTCTTTACTGAACAGAATCACGAGATTCCATTAAACGATAAATGTACCCATTTCCTTACCTACCGCTTTTGCCTTCAATGTTTGCAGATTCACTGCAGAGGCATCATGTGGGAAGGGCAGGAACAATTTCACCCCACTTAGCACTTAGTTTGAGAAATACATGCTTTTTAATAAATTGTGTACTAATATTCTAATGAAAAAGCGTGAAACTTATGTCAGTGAACAATCTTGTTCCTCCTGCCAAAACAGGAAATAACGCTATTGATCCAGTGGAATCTTCTAATGAGAAAGAGTAAGTTAGGTTTCTATTTGATTTGATTTTTAGTTTAGTTTTGAAAATATGTCCGGTATGTGCTATAGATGTATTTTTGTAATCCTTTATTAAAAATATGGTGGTGATTAGTAATTATGTGTGAATTGGCAGGAGGAAATAAAATTTAAAGTAATCCTAACATACTTGTGAAAAAGTGCACTTGAAAATATTCTTACTTGTAACTCTATCAGTAATAGTCACAATAATTGATTACTTATTAATATTAATTTTTCTCTTTTCCTTCTCGCAAAGTTGAATCTTGTACTTCAGTTATCGAAGACATTAGAGCTAGTGTTGTCTAAAGGATGTGAATATTTATTTGCTGTCTTGTGCAAATGCAGATGATAGGAAAAGAAAGACCGTAAATGCATTGTTCATTGTATTACATTGTTCAGAAAGAAAACCAAGTTGTTAGTAGTAGGGACTGATCTGGTTAGTTTCTATTAGTTTCCTGGTTGGAAAATAGTCCGTATAACATCATGTAAACGTAATTTATAACGTCTATTTGTTCCATTTGTCATCAGACCATACAATGTTTATGTATGTTCTTGTGTTTATATCAGGTTGTCTAGAAAGTACTGAGCCTTTTGAGGGCAAAGTTGAGAATACATTTGTAAACATTACGGACCGCGTGCACCATTTTGTTCGATCCCCTTCTGCCATTTTCAAGGCAATAGCCCGTTGTTATACGAATTATTGCCATCTGGGTTTCAAAGTCCTCTTTCGAAACTAACTTAAAACCATTCAGCTAGTTCTGTAGAGATTGACATAAGTGAGAGTGTGACGATGTCAGTCTAGGCTATATGGTGGATGCATTAAAACCTCCTAGCCAAGCTATCTCAATCTCTAGCGGGTTTATGCAATGTGGCATTGTCAGCGTGGTACCCGTCACTCATTCTGTTGACCAGGTCCGGTCGTTTGTTTTACATTGCTAGGTGCACTCGCTCTAAGTATCCACAGTACAGGTCGGAGTCTATCGTTCTTTTCAGCGACAGCAGCTCGTGATGCACGATGCCCTTCAATCCCACTAAATGCACAGCATAACTTTCCTGGACGTCAGTGTTGGCTTTCTGTGAGGAATTTCTAGTCACTTCGACCACAAACTTTTTTACTCAATATTGTCGTAGGCTATTCACTTTTCATCAATTGCTTGAAAAATGGCTCGAGTTCGTTGTTCCAGTAGAGATTTCCAGATAGAAATTAGATCGAATAAATATTTTTGAATCAGATCATGTACCATCATAACGTCGAACTTCTATTTGTAGCAAGCTTTTTCTACATGGCCTTTCACTATTTGGTGATGGATGTTTAGATCGTTAGCGATGTCAAACATTGTCAGTCTTGCTCGAATTTTGCCATAATGTAATCCATTTTTGCTGCGAGGAGCGTCTTGGACATTGAAATTTCTTGATTGATAGTAACTGAACTATATTTCGGTTCTTGCTTTCGATAACGTATCTTGCCCTCATTTTCGACCAAGGAACAAGAGTTCATTCTATTTCACTTCATAATTTATGGAAGAACTCGCCTAAGCCCATTCACTGTAAAAATTGTTTTCTTGAGGTGCTTTCTTGAATTTGATGTTGAAAAATCTCAACTGAAGTCTATAAGAATTTAAGCGATTAAGTCATATTGCGTCGTATTTAACTACTCCAATGCATTTTTTTTTTTTTTTGCCAGATAATAGTTACACAACCTTTATACATCGTAGCTGTTCCGGTAAGTTGGCAAATTTGACGAGGAAGAAAGTTTCTTAAGACCATCAGAATAATTGGGCTCTTAAGCAGTACCCATAAAAATATGTCTTTGTTAAATGAACACGCCAATAACTTCAAAGCTTGTTGAAGAGTACCGCAAACAAATACATTAAATCATCACTGTGCAAAATACTCTCATGCTCATTTGTTGCTCTAAACTAAATACGAAATCACATAAATATATCTAGTTTTTAACCATAATGATTTCCACCTCAATCTGTGAGGCAGTTTCAAATGGCTGTGGAAAACAGATGTTCAACGTTTTGGTGAATTTACGAAACTTTTCAGAAGATTCTGTAAATTGTTAAAAGAAATTCATGCAACATATCCGTTGAAATATCCTTAAATTTTTGTGTGAAATTTCTAGCACTTGAGGTTATGCATATGCTATAGTTCCCGTAAATTCTATAACGCACAAAGAGTGACCAACTGGACAGAGACTCGACCCCGAGACCTCCGACATACCGTGTCGATGCCTTAACCACTATGCCATCCAATCCGTCTCCCAGAAGAGTCACTCACTCTCGAGGTCAATGCTCTACACTCAGACCATGGGTTGTATCAGAGAACCACTGCTATGCTCGGACAATGCCTGTATCCGTAAATTGAGAACCTATGATGGTTGTGATTTCATGTAGTTGTTAATGAAAGAGGAAACAACATGTTTTTTAACACACCAGTTCCTCTGTAGATGTGAATTCTATAATGCACAAAGAATGAAAAACTGACCCACTAGACCAAGACTCAAACCCCGGATCTCCGGCATGTCGTGCCGATGCGTTACCACTATACTACCCCGTCCGCCTCCCAGAACAGCCACTCACTCTCGAGATCGGTGGTTCCCACTTGGGCTCCGTATAACCCACCTGCTTCGAGTGGAGAGTGAGTGAGTGAGTGGCTGTTATGGAAGGCAGACTGGGTGGTATGATGGTTAACGCATCGACACGGTATGCCAGTTGTCCCGCGTCCGTTTTCCGGTCCAGTCGGTCATTTTTTCACTGTTTGTGGGGTATAGAATTCATATCTACATAGGATCTGGTATGTTAAAAAATTGGTTGTTTCCTCTTTCATTAATATCTATATTCCGGCAAAATTACTACAAAATTTCCCTTAAAATATTTGAAAGTCCGGATGAAATTCATGGAATTATTCCGGTGAAATTACTGTAAATGTTTCAGTAAAATATCTACAGGTCGAATGAAAATATCCAGGTGAAGTTACTGCAAATTTTCCGGTGAAATATCTGAAGATGAGGGGAAATTCATGCAAATATTCCGGTGAAATTACTAAAATTTTCCGGTGAAATATCTAAAGCTCAGGTGAAATTCCTGGAATATTCCGGTGAAATTACTGCAAAATTTCCGGTGAAAATGTGGCATCCCCGATTGTCATATACTTCACCGTAAAAATTCCGGTATTTTTTTTAAGAGTGTACATTTTATTTCATACTAGCAGAGAAAAACCACGCTTGCAGGCGATGTACCACACGTATCAGTTCAATGCACTGGAGGGAACTAGCGGGGAAATTTTCAGAGAAAAATAACATCTGTTTTGCTCCAATAGTTAATAATACCGTCTTCTAAGAATGTAAAGACTATTAAGAATGCATAGAATAACATCTAAAATATTGTTTTCAATTTACGGTTCGCTCGTCGTTTAATTTTCATTAAGATTATCTTATAAGTAGGAGTAAAAGTGGATCTGAAAAGGTAGGGGCAAGCATGACATAACGCCGTCCTCCGTGCCTATCTTTGTCAATTGTATTTTTTTTAGAAAGTGGGAGACGCCATTGATATTTTCTGGAACTGATGGGACGACGTTTTCCCGAGTTCCCCCTCACTTTTACTCTTTGCTTATAAGATTACCAAAAATAGGTAATTTGTAATGTTCACTAACTGCAGTGAATTTAAACGAATTGAGAATAAAAGAATATGGAAAAATAAAACAAGAAATAAGAATATTATTAAACAAGAGTGAAAGACATATGTGAAACTTATTTAAATATCAAGAATTTAAGCGATTCTTTTCCAAATAGTGTCTGGTATAATATACTAATTCGGAATAATAAGTGAGACTTACTGCTCACCTTATACCGGTATACGGACAAAATCTCGCGGCCGAAACATCGCCGCCCAAAATCTCGCCGGCCAAAACCTCGCGGGACAAAATCTCGCCGGGCCAAAACCTCGCGTGGCCAAAACCTCGCCGCCCAAAACCTCGCATGGCCAAAACCTCGCCGCCCAAAACCTCGCGGGACAAAATCTCGCCTTGCCAAAACCTCGCGTGGCCAAAACCTCGCCGCCCAAAATCTTGCCGGGCCAAAACCTCGCCGCCCAAAATCTCGCCGAGGCAAAACCTCGCCGCGAATGAAACTTTTCTTTAAAATTTACCCAAAGTGTTTCCTAATATGCAATTCCACATTACAAATAATAATAATAATAATAATAATAATAATAAGAAGAAGAAGAAGAAGAAGATACAAAACATCGTGTGCGTGGGCTTTCTCGTGTTATTCCCGTTTCCTCCCACTTTCTTTATTCGATCATTTCCTTCACCCTGGTCATCTACCTCTCCTTTAACCTATGGGACATAATCAAGGAACGTCGTAAAAACTCATATATTATTTCATACTTTCATAAATATTATTAGATTTTTGTTAAAATTTTAAGTTTTTTGATGTTCCAAAGTTCACGAAAATAATCTCGTTAGTTGTCATTACTTTCCTTATGCAGACTTTCTTTCCCTATAACTAGTTTAAAAACATCCTGTCGCCCTACCTTCACATTGAAATCTTCTAATACAGAAATAGAATTTTCATATGGTATCACGGGACTTGGTCAAATACCCGTGATACTTCTGAAACAGCGTTTTTTTATACCGTCATCCCTATCATGTGTTGGAACATTTACATTTTGATCAGGTGAGATTTTGTCCCGCGAGGTTTTGGGTGGCGAGGTTTTGGCCAGGCGAGGTTTTGGCCCCGCGAGATTTTGGCCCGCGACGTTTTGGGCGGCGAGGTTTTGGCCAGGCGGGGTTTTGGCCCGGCGAGATTTTGTCCTGCGAGGTTTTGGACGGCGAGGTTTCGGCCTGGCGAGATTTTGGGCCGCGAGGTTTTGGGAGGCGAGGTTTTGGCTAGGCGAGGTTTTGGTCCGCGAGGTCGCCGCGAGGTTCTGGCCGCGAGGTTTTGTACCCAAACCCCTTATACCTTCCAAAATTAAAACAATTCTTGACGAGTAGTAAAATTTATCACTTTTATTATATTACGTCCTCTTAACATATTCTTATTTTTGTTTTATTTTGTAATTAAATAGTAACTGATCAACAAGACTCACTATTAGATTCGGAAATTTATTACATCGGGCTAAGGTTCTCACACAGTTTTCCTTTTAACTTCGTGACGAGATAAGGTTGTTTCTCATTAATTAATTCTAATTTAATTTAGTACACAATTTTACAATTTCAAATGATTTTTGTTTCGGGCTTATTTCGTTAAGATTTTTTTAATTTTATTATTTTTAACTCAACTTTTATGGTATTATATCTCACAGTCTCTTTTGTACATAATAGAGGCTACAACTAACAAGTTAGATTTATGATGTTAACGTTTGGAGAAAGAAAGAAGCAATTTCATTTAGATACTAAATGATTTTATTGATTACAGTGGACGGTTTTTTTTTTTTTTTTTTTTTTTTTTTTTTTTTGAAGTTGCTGGAGAATAATTGAACAGTAGAGATCATCCGCATCTCAACTGTGTCTGTATTTGTCCTGGAAAATGATGATAGGATGGAAACTGCCTTTCTAGACTCAGAATCTGGATTCCTTCTATCGAAGAGTTCCAGGATGCAATTGTAACTGGACAATGTTTCTTACTGCCATAAGAAGCAATGAGAAATGATTCGTCAGCAACAGAGACAGTTTTTAAGGACATATTTTCCTGGAAGTCTGAAGTATGAGATAGGACTTTCTTTCCTAGACAGTATGTGGCTAATGTATCGCATCTTGTGAACAACGTACAAGAATGGGTTTCTGTCTCCAAATGTACTCTGCAACTTTCTAAATATGAATACTTTAAAGAGGACCTTTCTCCTTCCATGTTTAATGAATGTCACATCTTTCTCTTCTTTTGCTCCAAATGTAAAACATGTCAATATCTTCCCCAATACGTAATACTAGATAAGACTTGTATTGTTAGAGTTCTTTCTCTGTATGCATAATCTGGTAATCTTAATCTCCAAAGAATTAGAGAACATTAACGACAGTAGGAGTGAGATGATTTGAAAGTGTTTTAATAAATTTAGATTTATTCTTAAAATTTATTAGGAACTTCTCTTGAGGCGTAACTACTATTGTTGATGAAGGAAACATTAATGTCAGTGAATGTAGCTCGACAGAACGTTTTATTCGCTTCGTATCTTTATTATTACCATTGAAGTGTAACTATAACTTCAATTTATGTGTTTCATATGCAGTTATTACGTCAGCAAACCAACTGTTTCGTGGTCATATAAGGCAGTGTAAGAGAAACTCTCTATCAATTACACCCCTTCTTCCATCATACCTGTTAACTTCATCCTCACAAAAGGCTCTGAAATATCAGTCAATAATCATTAATTTTTCTTCTGTAGCGCAAACCTATTACGTAATAAAAGTGACTTTGGAGAAAACTCATAGTAAAAATACTCTGAAGAATGATCATAACTCTTGGTCACTCCGATGATAAAGCTCAACAATTGTATTCTTTTCACATTAATTGCAGGGTTATTCACTTTTACACAACTAAATACCGTAGCAATTGGGGGAGCTCTAACTGGTGTTTTCAACTCAATATCGTGATTTTTTTTCAGTCAAATTATAAATTTTAAGCTTGTCAATTTCAACACTTTATAGCAAGTAACATTATTGTCATCTAGTATTCCGGTAGAAATATTGTGAAGGTGATTATGCTGTGGAAAAGAGTGCAGTATCCATCCAACCTTGTACTTCGTTACATTGTCCCAATCCCTTTGTCTGCACTACTCACTTAACTCAAGATATTGTTCACTGCATTTGAAAGATAGACTGTTCACAATGTGGGGTGTTGCTTGAGTGCCAATGCGCAATATTATGTTTTATCGAACAGTGAAACACCTAGGTGGCAGGTGTTTCATCTAGGGTTAGGTGGTAGAGCAGCCTTATCTGAACTTCGCCCTGAATAAAGTTATTATTATTATTATTATTATTATTATTATTATTATTATTATTATTATTATTATTATTATTATTATTATTATTATTATTATTAACAAGCAATGACTACTGAAGTTTTGCTAAATACATTCATGTTGGCTTATTCAGTTGTGAAGGCTAGCCATTTGCTAAAAACAGAAATGAACACTCTTGGCATAATTAACCTTTATTTTACGGCTTGTCAGTACACTGCCAGAATAGTAAATCCGTTCTTTCCCGCGTGGCACTGTACTGACACAGGCGAAATGTTTACTTTGACCCGCGAGCACACATATTTTTTTTAAATGATGTGCCTTATTGTATGAAGAGATAGTCCATAGTGAAAGGAACCAAAAACGTTGGTTCTCAACCGGTGTGCTCGCGGGTCAAAGTAGACCTTTCGCCTGTGTCAGTACAGTGCCACGCGGGAAAGAACGGATTTACTATTCTGGCAGTGTACTGACAAGCCGTAAAATAACGGTTAAACTGCCCAGCTACGTGCAAATGGAACAACACGTCCCTTACACATTGGATATGTAACTGTTAATTGTGAGTCTTAAGTTCACAGGTGTAATTTTTTAAAAAAAAGTCTCTCAGTTTTACGTCCCACACTTATGCCAGCTAGGCTAAAGGGGACAGTGAAATTAAATGAAATGAAATCTTTGAGTTTTACGTCCCACGGTTATGCCGGTTAGGCTAAAGGAGAACGTGAGTATGAGAAATGAATAAAATGGTGGAATGAAGAAAGTGGGAAGAAACGACAAAACCCCGAGAAAACCCACGCACACGGTGTTTGACCACCACAAAGTTCACTTGGCGGGAGCAGGGTTTGAACCCAGGACCCCATGCACCAGAGGTGAACGCTCTACCACTGAGACAGAGTGTAATTTCGAATAGCTGTATGTGATACAAATATAGGGACAATAGCTTCGAAGTACGACTAAGAGTACAAATTGGTCAAAGGAATTCTACCAGTTTTATACGTGCAATGATAAGTTGGGACTTATTCTGTGTTACCTCCAGCATATTTGGATTTTAACCGAATATTTCCACTGAATCCTCAGTGGAATTAATATCAGATTGATCCATAAAATATTATTTTGAAGAATCTTTACTGGAAGAGCAACTTAAGGAACGAAATGGACACTAGATGCACGAGAATAATTACGATCAGCCAGCAAGCTTAAAGCTAAATTCTGAGCAATTACGGTAACATATTTCTTTAACTCCAATTTAATTCACTGTGTAACCACGCTAATCCATACATGACACTAACAAGTGAAAGCCAAACAATTGCTGAGGACAACTTGTTTGTAGCTGCAGAAAAGTCATATACTTTGGGTGATTTGAAGATATTGCACTAAGAATAGATTCTGCATCCCAGACAGCATGCTTGCTTACCGCAAGCTTGCCTGAATCTTTTATTTGATTTTATTTCGCTTTCGGGTGCCAAGGTAGTGTTCGCGTTTTAAGGTCTTTTTAGCATTCATTTTGAATAAAGAACAAAATTTCTTTTTTTAAAAAATTGTACTGTCCTACTCCAGTCCCACGTACCTATAATGTCGCTCCTTATTTCTTCATATTTCGGTAACCATGAGGCAAAAAGGAATATGGTATTTATGAATAAAGCATACATGTGAACATAAATGGCAGCAGATTTCAGCCTACTTATTTCACGAAAGAATACAGAACTGTTGCAGATATTTTAATATCAACCTATAATTTAGCTTACGGTATAAACTATATTTGAATGCTGTGTTTTCGCTGCTAATATAACAAGATATTGGATGTTGGTAAAAAGCAACTACGTGCGAAAACACTTTTCCAGAGCTTGCTCTGAAACTTTATCAAGTACATGATAACGAATTTTGATCTATCCTTCCTGTTCCCCATCCTGAGCTTTTTGTCTGTCTCTTTCTTGACACACTCTAGGCAAACAGTTTTTCTACCTTCATCATCTCATTTATCTTTCATCAAAATTTCATCGGTTAGAGTCCCGGCTTATCACTGTCCATTTATGCACCATGGTGGATCCCAGTGCTTCTGGTGGAACCATAGTGGATGGCCGACACGCTAATCTACAACCTGTTTTCCTTCCTCCCTCCGCTTTGGCCACGAAGTTGGTCAAGCGGAAGGATACGGGTAACAGGCAACGAACCAGTTCAACTGCTTCTACTACATCAAAGGTTTGCACACGGTCCAGATAACCACGAAGCTAGCAGCTATATTCTGATACTGTAACGCAGCCTCGCCATCAAGCGAAGAAACAGCATCGAGATAAGCCGTCAGATTCTTCGGATATGGATGCAGAAGATGACAACATTGATAATGACGCCAATCATATTCAATCATCTTCCATGAACAATCACATTTCTCGGATAAACCCTTATTTCTCATTCAACAATACGATACAAAGTTCAGCAACGAAAAGTTGATAAGAGCTCCTTCGTGGCTAAGCGGTTAAGGTACGCGCCTTTGGCGTGGGAGACACGGGTTCGATTCCCGGTTGTTCGGATTCCACGTTAATCAGTAGGTCCACGTCTCATATAGCCTCGCTGCTGAACTGGACGTTAAACTCAAAATCCAATCCAAAAATCATAACAATTCAACTCCGGAAATATCTACCAAGCATACCTTTAACAGAAGTCATTAAAGCTAGAAACTGGTAGAACTTCAAATCGTCAGACCCACAGTTCGCAACTACAATCCGGAATAAGGCTTCATTCGAAATCTTCAGCAAACAGGCTACCATCACATCACTCATCTCTAGTCGACGCAAAAAAGCAACCTCACCGAAACGACCTCCACTACTTTCCGTAGCGATTCGATGAGTCGACTCAACTTACAGTGATGAGGAGATTCAGGAAGAACTTCAATACGAAGGTCATAAATCAACAAAGTCACATAATGCTGATCCCATTTACATGGTACGTGTCCTCACCTCATCACAAGATACCATCGATAACCCCCTCAGGGCAGGGGCACTTCTCTATAAACGAAAACATCGTGTCGAACCATCGCGTTCTTCTCCACCTTCGACTCTCCGGTGTGAGATGTGCCAGGTATACAACTCTAATCATACTTCTCAGTATACAAATTCTACTATGTTCAGTTAGTGTTCTGGGGCCCATCAAACTCGTATCTGCCCAAACATGAAACAACCTCCGAAATGCTCCATGTGCAATGATCAACATCCCGCATATAGTTATAAATGTAAAGGCAAACCTACAGAACAAGAATATCATCTGGATCTTGTTGTTCCTTTGCGAGCTGCAGAACCGACAGTTTCCACCAGCCGCACAGTGGAAGATCCTGTCACCGTTAGCAAAATATTTGAACTCATTGGACTGACATTACAAACTATACATCCATTCCAACGTCAACGTGCATTTCAACATATTATTGCTTTCGCCAAATCTACTTTTTATGTGTGATTATACGCTACATACTCCAACAATTATGTCCACTTCCACACCACAAAACTCGAAACAGCAGTATAAATTCATCAACTATGGATATCATTTTCTTACTTCTCAATATTTTGTAACGTGCAATGCCTCTAGTAAATTTTGTAAATTTGACAGAAGCCAGCACAGGTGAAATAAGTCTATATCGTGTGAATTATAAGATGAAATTTGAAACAAACAAATATTTATTAACAAGTAAAATAATTTTCTTCTACAAGTTGAATAATAAGCCAACCCTGTTCGTTCCTTTCAACAACAGGTGACCCGAAGTAACCGAAGTTCAGAAATAGTAATAAATATATCCTATTCTTTATATAACTCTTTACCATAAATATTCTTTTTTATACCCAATATTATAAAACAACACTTGAACTAGAATATGAAAAGTGAGCACAAGATTACTAGGCATGGGCCTCGTAACAAGTTAACGTTAGCAATACCTAAGTATATTTGGAAGATTAACAAGACTATATATAAAAGTAAATGAAGCCTTTTTATACATGAATGGTACCTTATAACTTCCTTTCCCATTTACATACATATTTTAGAAAGTAAACAGTTACTACATTATATATTATTGACCTTTATAAACGAGGTAAATTATCTATCGCTACGTCTTACCTGCAAAATCCAAAGTGATTGGAAATTGGTACGGCACGGTTAAGTTCCGGCTCTAGTACCGCAATAGCCTTCCAATGGCAGCACACCTCAGACATAGGTTAGTATACAACAGATTTTCTCTCTCTCTCTCTCTCTCTCTCTCTCTGCAGATTTTTAATCATCGTGTTCTTACAATATTTTCTAAGCTTAGAAATAAATACAAAAACATTTATTGGGACTATTATGTTACATATTGAATCCTACCTTTCTCTCTTTAAAATTTTACCTTTACCTTACAAAAGTAATAGTCCAGAATAAATGAGAAAGAACAATTGTTGATCAGAAATAAATTTATCTACTTACAGTGTTGCAGAATCTTACATATGCACATTAAACTTTTTACTCAATATTGCCAATCCTGCTTTAAAATATGTTGGAAGAATATGGTAAACCTCTCTCTGTAAAGAAAAAATAACTAAACCACAGAAAATTTCTAACATTTATTACAAGGAAAGAAATACATAGTAAGTTTCGTTATTATTACAAATGTATGGTCTTACATGGTTAACATGACGTTTAGTTACATCACTAGGATGGTCACATTTCCTTAACTAAAGTTTGTTTAAGGTAGGTTTATTAATAATCTCAAATGGGCCATAAAATAAGGGGGATAACTTAGGTGTGTAATGTTTCATTAATGAAGCCTTTTCTTACTAATACCTTTTGACCATCAGAATAATTACAAGATTCTCTATTTTTATTATAACATTTCTCTGTTCTACTCCATGCTTTATCGAAAAAAATAAATCTTTGAGTTTTACTTCCCACGGCTTTGACGGTTAGGCTAAAGGACACGATGATGAGGAATAAAGAATGAAATGGTGGAATGAAGAAAGTGGGAGGAAACGGAAGAATACCGAGGAAACCCACGCACACGGTGTTCTTCCACCACAAAGTTCACTTGGAGGGGCCTGGGATCGAACCCGAACCCCAAGCACCAGAGGTGAACGCTCTACCACCAAGCCACCGCGGCCCCATGCTTTATCTATATTGATGATTACTCTTCTCAACTTCTCTTGTTTATCCTACGACTTTGTTCTCTCTTCAAAATCTGTTTCCCACAACACATCAGGAGGTGTATAAAGTTTCTTCCCAAAACAGCTCGGATGGCCCGTATCTAGTATTCTCACTTTTACTGATGTTTAAAGTAAACTGGATTCTGTCCAACAGTTCCACCCAGTTATTTTGCTCTTCGTTAACATAAACACGCAATATATTCTTGAGAACTCGGTTCACTCTATCACAAAGGTTACGGCTAGGATATTACGGAGCTGTACTCACATCCCGGATACCTAAACTGAAGGGAAATTGCTTCATATGGTGAGTACATAACACTTGAGCACGATCATGGATAATTTTCTGAGGTAGTCCTACTAACATGAACAATTTCATGAAGTGTTTATATATAACCTTTGAATTCAGGGAACGTAAAGGTTCTTGAATGACGTATCGTGATGCTGCGTCAGTAATGACGATTACATTACGGTAAAGTCCCGAATTTGGGAGTTGACCAACGGTATCATGGTACCAACTGTTGTTCGGTGTGGTAACCTTCATACTGTAATATAAATCTGACCTTTTCCTGTTGGTGTTCTTGCAGAGTTAACATCGCTGACATCCTTCACGTATTCTCTGACGTCACTGTATAAGGTCTTCCAGGTACATCTGGCGGCTATTTTCGCTATTGTCTTCGAATAACCAGCATGAAAAACTCCCATTTCATCTGTATGGAAATACTTAATTATGGGATACACCATTTTGTTTGGGATGACTATCCACCAAACATGGTCTCGTCTAACACGGGTCTTCTTCATTAAGATTCCATTCTTAAGGCAGAATTCATTCACTCTTTGCCCTCGTTGCACTTCGTGGATAATGTTCCGTAGTTCCGTTCCACTTATTGTTCCTCTAGCGGTTTGCTGAACAAGGGTGAACTCCAAAAATTGGCGAAACTAATGTTGACTGGTTTTCCTTCGAATTCTTCAAGCTTTTTAACTAAAGGATCATTGGTATAAAATTCCACACAACTGTTCGTACGCGAAATAAAACCCGCCAAAAAAGTTCTACTTACTTCTGAGATAAGGAACCTTAAAGGGATATTTAGATAGCTTTTCAATTTATGTTCCATACTTACGTTGACGCTTATGTTTCCGTAACAAACACGTGACTGATGAATTAACACAGAAAACAGTAAATGGTTTTATAGGATAGTTTTCAATTTTTTTCATAGCGAGAAGAAGCGAACGTAGTTCAAGTATACAGTGTAACATCACATTTGTAACATCTAATAAGATTATATTTCACAGTTTGTAATCCTGGTACTTGTTTTTGAGATGTAGAGCGTATTCGATTTTCTTCAAAAATGTTCGGTATATACCTAGCAGGTGGCATTAGGTGATAAATGATTATTTTATATTTTACAAAATGATCGTAAGTTCGTACAATGGTCAACAATTTAGAAACTGAAGAGAGTATGGTTTCCCCAAAGCAAGTTTGTTATATTTCTGAAAAAACCAGACTGGTTACAATATTACAGAATATTTGTTCAGTGTATGTCATTCCAAGGACATTAGCAACACTGATTTTCTCTTGGAAAAACATTCCAAGTTCTTCCCCTTCATTCATTAACCGGTAGAAAAATTTTCGTACATACTGTGTACGACCTCCCGTAGAAATATATTTACATAAAAATTAGAACAAATTTCCTCCCAATCATTACAACGAGTAATGAACGAATGAAAGTTCTGTTAAAATCTCTCCTAGTTTGGGCTAAACTTACCAACAAAATAGTTTCCAATTTCAATCATACCTTCTTATTAATTCATCTAACCTAACCAGAAAGATGAAGCAAGAATAGCTATCTGTGCCTTGAACTATAGGTAATGACTTAATTTATTATTTCAATGAACGAAAAGCACTTTGTCCAAGCAATTTATCAAAATTGCATGGAACAGCAGGTAGTTGCATATTGGTCTTCAATAAGTTAATCTGTGGCAATGAAGACGGAACTCTCCCTCCATTTTAAAACTTTTTGTTTGTTACATGAGAAAAATCACCTGATCTTAAAGGAACTTTTTGCGCTGAATTCGAATATGCACTCGGTTTCTCTCCATCACGTATAGTTTTCCCGTAACAGAGGGATTTTCGGGAAATTCCCTCAAAAATTTCCCTTTTTCAGATATTTTATTCCCCTAGCTCCTGTCCCCTTACATATAGTAACATAGAAATTATACCTAAGTATACCTTGATTTATATTTAATAAACCCTAAAAGTTTCGTAAAAATCGCTTTGTTCTTTCTAGAGAAATAAATATATTTGTATGTATACTGTGTGCACTGTTTATTGCACCTGATAGTAATGCTTTCAGATCTCCTGAGTTGGGGTAAAAACGATTTGCTTTATTACTACAAACACAGACATAAAAATGAATATTTACAATAGTCAACAACACACTCTCTGTAAATTAGAAACGTGTATAAAAATAGAATGTACTTCCAACGTATATTTTTTTTAAACGTACAGTATATGTATGTCTTAATACATATATATACAATTCTCCAAGTTTTTTCGTTTTGTTCATGAAATGGTTATCAATATTTGTTATCAAATGTAACAGAATGCAAAAGAACTTCCACTTCCCGAGCCCCCTACCAACTGGAAAGAGATATGGCCAAAAGACTCTGATGATGATCATAACCTTGATGAACCATCGACATCAACATGTACATCCAAGGATCCAACGTTCATCCCTGACTGTGTTCGCGAGCCACATTTCATCCGGCAATGTGAACTTAATGACCTAGTCCGTGATTTGCACCTGACAAAACAAGAGGCGGAACTTCTGGGATCAAGGCTCCAGCAGTGGAACTTATTGGATGCAGAAACGAACATATCAGTGTACAGGAAAAGGCATGTTCAATTTTCAACCTATTTCTCAATGCAAGATAATGTGTGCGTATGTACGGATATAAATGGGTTGATGGCGGAGCTAGGAGTTCCAGAAGAATGGAGGTTATTTATCGACGCGTCAAAGGTCAGCCTTAAAGCTGTCCTTTTACATAATGGAAATAAAAAACCTTCTATACCACTTGCGCACTCAGTGAAGATTCAGGAATCCTATGACACCATGTCAACTTTGCTAAATCTTATAAATTACAAGGACCATTGTTGGCAAATATGTTGTGATCTCAAGGTAGTTGGTATTTTATTAGGACTGCAGTGCGGTTACACGAAGTACCAATGTTTTTTATGTTTATGGGATAGCCGAGCTGATGACAAACATTATGAAGTGAAGGAATGGGAACCTAGAGTGAATTACGTACCTGGAGAATGCAACGTCAAATACGCTCCTTTGGTAGATCCTAATAAGATATTACTACCGCCACTTCACATCAAGTTAGGACTTATGAAAAACTTTGTCAAAGCCATGGACACATCTGGTGAAGGTTTCAAGTATTTGCGAGATAAGTTCCCTAACCTGAGTGATGCTAAGATTTCAGCGGGAGTGTTTATTGGTCCCCAAATTAGGAAATTAATGCTTGATGATAGCTTTGACAGCAAGTTAAACAGTGCTGAGTTAACTGCCTGGACAGCTTTTAAGTGTGTTGTGCGCAACTTTCTGGGCAATAACAAAGCTGAGAGTTACACAGAAATCGTACAGGACATGATACAGAAATACAAAGAGTTGGATTGTAGGATGTCTTTAAAATCCACTTTTTGCACTCCCACCTCAGCTTCTTTCCTGCTAACCTAGGTGCTCTCAGCGACGAACAGGGGGAAAGATTTCACCAAGATATAATGGCAATGGAGAAAAGGTACCAGGGACGATGGGATCCTTCAATGATGGGGGACTATTGTTGGGGTCTTGTTAGAGAATGCAACATTTCTTACAAAAGAAGGAAGTAGTGTACGTTTTTGTAACCCAATGGAAGTTTCATATATTGTGATAGTTTTGATTATCTTTTCATGACCTTTTGGTACATTTGTATTATTGTTTATTGTAAATTGTCACACTTGTAAATTATATTGTATTATATTTTATATATGTGTTTGTGGTAATAAAGCAAAACGTTTTACCTCAACTTAAGAGATCTGAAAGCATTACTATAAGGTGCAATAAACAGTACCCACAGTATACATACAAACATATTTATTTCTCTAGAAAGAATAAAGCGATTATTACGAAACTTGGAGGATTTGTTAAATATGAATCAAAGTATACTTAGGTATAATTTCTATGTTAGTATATGCAAGGGGACAAGATCTTGGGGTGTAAAATAAACGAAAAGGGAAATTTTTGAGGGATTTTCCCGAAAATCCCTCTGTTACGGGAAAATCGTACGTGATGGAGAAAAACCGAGTGCATATTCGAATTCAACGCAAAAAGTTCCTTTAAGAACAGGTATTTTCTTTTATGTAACAAAACCTTTGTTAACTAGTGTATTAATGTACTCTTTACATTGTGTTTCAATTTCATTCCTATAGGACGCAGTTCGTTCATTTTTCATGAATTGACCCTGCTTACCTTGTACATTGAGAGTACATCTATTTTTTATATTTTGAAAAATAAATCTCACATTGATGTACATCTGAACCTTGCACAAGATAACTTTGGCCTACAGACTGTACATTCAAACGACGTCGCATCGGAACCATGGTCCAAGATACCATTTATTGGCCTACATAAGGTTCACCTCTGCCGGTAACATTTTCACAACGCCTGTGAAAAATATTCACTGTTAAACAGCTCTCTTGGACGTTGTGTAGTTTGTTCAAAACAAATTGTTCTCTAGCTACTTGCCCATTTTGTTCAACAAAACATTGTTCTCTAAATACGTGAGCATACAATATAAACCACCGGCTGATCGTGCATTTTGTTCATCACGAAATGGATCCCGTGATCCTCGTAAATTTTGTTCAATACGATGTTACTCTCTGAAAACCTGTGCATTTGGGTAACACACCAACTTCATTTTCACCATCAACACTTTAATTAAATTAATTTCTATTACTTTCGTTACTTTCTGAACTATTATCTACCTCATCATCATCATATTTAAATGTAATTAAATTATCATCACTCATTTTCTACTCTTACTAGAATATCTAATGTGCTCACAACTTGTCTTTTTATTTTTCACACGATATATCATCAAGAAGACAGCTGTATTATTGATCTTGCCTTCCTTGATGGACTTTGGATTTCGCAGCTTTATAATTATTTAACGTGCAATGCTTCTAGTAAATCTTGTAAATCTGACTGAAGCCAGTACATGTCAAATAAGTATATATCGTGCGAATTATAAGATGACATTTGAAACAAACAAATATTTATTAACAAGTAAAAGAACAACTTGAATAGCTTTGAATAACAAGGCAATCCTGTTCGTTCCATTCAACAACAGGTGACACGAAGTAAACAAAGTTCAGAAATAGTAATAAATATATCCTATTCTTTATATAACTCTTTACCATAAATATTCTTTTTTATACCCAATATAATAAAACAATACTTGAACTAGAATATGAAAAGTGAGCACAAGATTACTAAGCATGGGCCTCGTAACAATTTAACGTTAGCAATACCTAAGTATATTTGGAAGATTAACAAGACTATATATAAAAGTAAATGAAGCCTTTTCATACCGGGATGGTACCTTATAACTTCCTTTCCCATTTACATATATATTTTAGGAAGTAAACAGTTACTACATTATATGTTATTGACCTTTATAGACTAGATAAATTATCTATCCCTACGTCTTACCTGCAAAATCCAAAGTGATTGCAAGTCGGAACGGCACGGTTAAGTTCCGGCTCTAGTACAGCAATTTCCCATCAGATGGCAGCACACTTCATGCACAGGCTAGTACGCAACGGATTTTCTCTCTTTCTCTGCAGATTTTTAATCATCGTGCTCTTACAATATTTTCTTAAACACAGAAATAAATATAAGGACATTTATTGGGACCATTAAGTTACAATCCGTTCTCTTCTTAAAAACAAAGTACACATTGAGACTCTCTTACTGAAAATAAGTTACAGCATTTCTGTTAAATGAAACCTTTCTCAAGCACACTGTTTCCTGCACTATCCCTCGATACATCTTATTCCGTCATGATAGTCACATCCCAGCACTTTGAGCCAACGGAAGTAGGTTGCGGTAGGTTTTTATCATTCAATTCGATTCCGATCACACCAGTGTTGTCTATTTCATATCTCCGAATACGTCATCACTATCTTATATTTCAAACATATAGCTCTTAACCTCGCAACAATCTCCTTTCTTTCACAAATCTCTCAATCATATAAACACTTTATTATTCTCGGTGACATCAACTTTCATAGTCGTTCTGAAACAGAGCGAGATGACTTTACGAACTTCATTGCGGTTCACACCACCGGCACTCTGATTGCACTACCGTCCGCAACTCGTCTTATCAGTAAAACTACACCCCATATAGCATTGTTCTCCAACACTACCATCAGTCGTTATACGGTAACTCTTCTGGACTTAATTGTGAGAGCCCCCGCGTCCATTAAGCTCACTTGTCATGCTGATCTTACATCTCCTACATCATCACCTTCACCATACATATCACCACATTACCATAAAGCAGATTAGCCATCATATCGCTCTTACATATCAAAGGAACTGGCAAATTACGAATATCCAACTACACAAGAAGAGCTAACGCACCAGTTCGATACTATCACTATTACAAATCAACATGCTTCTTCTCTATAAATTCCACAGTCTGAATCCATGCTGTACCTGCCGAAACTCCCACCACAATATCTATCTATTGTACGTCGCTCACGCCAGTCATGTCGGGAATTCCTGCGCACGCGGAATCCTGAAGCACTTCGATTTCATCGTAAACTCCAAAGAACAGTTTACAAATACATTTGGGCTTATAAACTACGCCAGTGGGTGAAAACCTGTAATCATTTCTCCGACGCAGCACGTCCTACCTTGTACTGGAAACGCGCCAATGCACTCTGTGGCAAACACACCAGGAGCCCATACCCCCTTCTACTACATGATGCTTCATTTCATTCATACACAGATAACGCAAACGCTTTTGCTGACTATCTGCAGGGAATATTCACCTCATTCGAGTCGAACAACATGGACATATCTCCTCTAGTCGATAACGTCAATCTTAACTCTAGATCTTTGCAACCAAAGACCACTCATGTACTTCCCGACCATGTTCTTACGAGTCCTACCACAGTTTCTGAAATCACATCTGTCATGCAGCGTAAACGAAACACTTCACCTGGCTTCGATTCTATCACTTACAGACATATGAAAGAAATTCCTATAGCACTACTTTCCATTTTGGCATTTATATATTCATTATACTCCGAATGGGATTTTTTCCTAATGACTGGAAAGTATCTAAAACACTCACGTTCTCCAAACCTAATAAGCCTCCATTGAATGTCTCGTCCTATCGCCCCACACAGGTAACGTCTTACATTCAGCAAAATATTCGAACGAATAATTGTAACACGCCTACATCCTTATTTACTCGACTGCCAACTACTACCTACACGCCAAGGTTTTCGACCACCATTAACAATCAATAATCAACTACTCTGCGTCACAACTCTGATCACTAATCATTACAACTCCAATCAACCCTCCTGTCTTCTCTTTGATCGTGAGAAGGCATTTGGCAAGGTTTGGCACCTAGCACGCATATACAAGCTCATGAAATTTAAGTTTCCAATAACCATTATCTATCACTTCCTACCATGTCGCATTTCATACATTGCCATTAATGAGCAGCTTTCACATCCTATTTTTCTTATGTGTGGGATACCTCAAGGATTTGCTCTTTCCCCTCTATTGTACATCCTGTTTGTTGCAGATCTTCCGCAGTTGCCGCCTGAGGTTCTTCTCTTCCAGTATGCTAACAATATTATTTTCCTTGACTGTTAGAAACCATTCAAGCCATAAACATCTCATTACAAGCAGCTATAGTTTCACTCACTGTTGTTCTAAATGGAAGCTCAAAATTAATTCTTCCAAAACTCAAGTTATTGTTTTCGTCGTAAGCGTACCAAAGTACATCGCAATCAATTCCTTCTATCGCTCACTGTCTATGATACCTCATCAATCCAACACGCACTGTCACATACTTAGGCATTATCTTCGATAGCCATCTCACCTGGAAACCACATCTCCAAAGTATCAAAACTAAAAGCTTCAACCGCCTGAACTAGCTCAAACGACTAACCAGAACTACCTTGAGTCTTACAGCCAACGTTATACTGAACACCTACAAAGTCTTCCTCATCCCAGTTCTTACGCATGACTTTCCGGCTTGGATTTCGCTTCATTCCCCTATTATGACAAACTAGCTATTTTGACAAAGACAAGATTTTCGCATTGCCTTTCGAATCTCTGCCAAGTCCGACTCGTGATCTCTATTTCTTGATCTCATTTCCTACCTTCCACTATCACCTTGAAGCACTCCGTTTAATGTTTATAATTTAGCGTTACACGCACCATCAACCTCTCCTCTTTGAAAAAAATGAATCATCTTGCACTTCACTCCTCTTCCACACGATACCATTACTCTACGTCACCTTCTGTTTAAATTATACTGCTACCCTGTACCATCAGACCACACCGATCGTCGGCTCCTCGAAAAATGTTGCCTGCATGTTCATTTCCCTCATATTTTCCATCATTTTATGCACAGTGATTCCATACTTTACTAATAGAGTTCACTACGTCCTCATTAGCCTGGAGCTGTCCCTAGGCAGAAGATAACCGCACTTGTTTTTCTCACAGTATTCGTGATGTGTTCTGGCGTAAAGTACACCTCACTTCATCTTTCATCTCCATCGGTGCTTATGATTTGTAATTGTATGTTACATTATACTGCAATTTTGTTAGCTTTCCGTTTGTTGTTTCTTGTTATCAGTTCATTTATTCATTACATTACTTACATTATTATATATTCTTAAATTCGATATTTTGTTATTTCTCATTTTTGTTTTGTTTTCTTCCATTTGCTATCTTATTTTCGTTATGTCGATATTTATGTAAACTGTGTAGCTCCTCTACCTTGTATGTTTATGATCAAAAAGATCATAAAGACCTCAAAATAAAAGGGTGTAGCCAGTGCTGTTCCGTGGAAAATCAGCGCCCGGAGCGAGAGTATACGATGCCCCCCGTACATATGAATGATGTCGACAGACCAGAGGCAAAGCGCCACCATAATTGGCACCAATCGTAAAACAATTTCAAAAATGAACCCAGCTTTGCCTTGATTTTGAGCACTTTTTATTACTTTTCCTATCATTTTATATATATCTTTTCTCTTTTGCTTCTGAATTTTGCTCCGCTCGCCCCCGTACGGCACGGCCCTTGGTATAGCCATCTGAAAGATTCTAGGCGATGGCTAGCCTTTGAAAAAACGTGCGAAAACCAAGATGCTCACTCGACGACAACATTACCAGTACTGTTAAGATATTTTTCGAAATGTCACACTAAATGAACGCAAAATTTGGACATACTCCCGATCGTTTCAACGTGCTACAAATGCTTGCAGAGCTAGGGTGCTACAAGGACCACAAAGACTGACTCAAGACCCTCAGCCGCAAGCGAAAACTTTCGCTGACTCTCTATAAGAAATGTTCCTGCCCAATAGAGCACGTTCTGTTCCCTATTTCAAAAAGCACATCGGAAGTACACTGTATAGCATAAGTATACAAAATTTTCCACATGACATCATCTTAGTTACTCTTTGGAAAATAGAAGGACATATCAAATGTCTCCCGGCAAAGACAGGATCTGGGCCCCATGGGATTCAATCTGAGATCCTGAAACATTCAACTAGAAAACTACTCGTCTTTTAAACCTATTTATTTAATGCGATACTTCAATTATACTACTTCCAGAAGACATAGAAAGAAGCTCGTATCATCACCAGCCGCAAACCTGAAAGGAATCCACTACTCAAGGAAAACTATAGACGGATAAGTCTTTGTCACATCTGAGTAAACCCTTTGAACTGTGTTTCTCTCGAGGCTGAAACAGTATTTAGTTACTAGAAAATTTGTTCCATTCCATCAGTTTGGGTTTCGTACTCAACAGAGCACTACTACAAACCTCGTACGAGAAGAGGATCACTTAACTGTGGCTTTCAATAGAAAACAATACACCCTTGGAATCTCAATTGATGTCTCAAAAGCATTTGATAAAGTGCGGTTAGCAGGACTATTATATAAACTATACACTCAAGGTTTTCCAGATCGTCTTCTGCATTTACTTCGGTCCAAACTTATTGGCAGAAAATTTCACGTGTTTGTTGACGGTATCAAATCCACGTCTAGACCTATCAAAGCAGGTGTTGCATAGGGCGCTGTATATTCAAAACTATTATATAATCATTACACGGCAGATCTCTTGACCTTTCCACATTGCTTTTCGTACGCCGACGATACTGGCTTTTCCACGACTAGTAGCTCACTTGCACAGTGTTGCGTTTACATGCAACGTCAACTTATATGTTTTCAGGAATGGACAAGACGTTGGAGGATTAAAATCAAAAGTTGTGCTGTCACCCAGAGTAGGGGGCGCATGCGCCCCCTCGAAATTTAACCTGTGAGAACGCACGCATTCCTCACGCTACGCACGACAAATACTTAGTGTGACTTTAAGTCGTGGTCCATGGTTCGCCGCACATATCAGAGACATAAAACAGAGAGCATTACAAAAAATCTCAGCGTTGTAGACCATCTTGCGCTGTGCCTCCCAATCTCACGGGATTCGAGTTCACATCTTCAAGATGATAGTCCTGTCTACAATCTTTTATGCATGCCCTGGCTGTCAACATGCTTCACACAGTTACATACAAACTCTTGAAAATGTGAAAACTCGAGCTGGTCGTACAATCTCTTGTCACGACAGATATACGCGAAACAGCAAGATCCTGGAAGATTTAGAGCTACCCAATGTTAGAGATGCTCTTACGCATCCCCACAATAAGTTACTTTACTTACCCAGACACACCTAGTATAAATTTAGCTATAGCTAACATCGGCACCGAATGCGCTCTGCCGAACGTCCATCCAACACCATGTGTTTAACATCTTTCCAGAACTGGTAATGAAGTCATAATCAGCTACTCTGCGACAGTTGCAGATGTAGACTCCCATACATAACAAAACAAGAGCAATTTCCAACAAAGCACCAGCACATCTTCATACAATATTTATACCACATTACTCACAGAGTCGAGGGCCCCGGCCCGATAGTCTATACACAACTACATTACCGTCACCATGTTGCATATCATAATAAAACTGTTGTGGTTATGATTATTTTTATTTTTTGTAGAAGCAGAACGGATTGGCTTGCTCCAAGCTTGCATATGGCTTGTTTGGCGTGTCTTTCGTTTCCATTTAGTTTAATCAGGCTTGCATTGATGAGCTTCGCTTAAATTTGGTTTGCGTTTGAGATAATTTGACTTGCGTTTCATTTGTGAAAACACAGCAAAGCTTACAGGAATTCTTGCCCTGATGTAACTAATTACCTTGCCACAACCTTGCAGCAAGCAAATTGGCTTGCATAGTAGAGCTGGCGGCAAGTCAATTGACCTGCAAAAGCAAGATTGGTACAACGTTGCAGCATATTTAAATTGATGTCTGGGGTGTTTTTCCAACTCCTTTTAAATAATTGTGACTAATACTTAAGGTGAATATTACCGCTTTTTGTTAAAAGGGCGTATGTCCAATAAACGAAGTTTTCTGGAAATTACAAAAAAAAAACTGTTTTCTTATGAGACTGTTTGGTTTATGAAAAAAGAAAAGGCCTTATATTTTTATCACGTTTCAAGATACACACGTCTTTTAGCACATATTGTTACATGTACCTCTAAATATTCATTTCTTTAAAAAAGTTTAAAATGTGTAAAATGTTACAGAAGCCCTTTTAACAGAAATCGATTCAATTGCTAAATTGCTAAGATGAAGGAGAAGTGGCAAATGAGTGTTATACGAGTTTAAGTCAGAACACCTCATGTGTTTTCACATGTACTTCTTAGAATTTGACCTTTTCAAAATTGAAAGGTGAGCAATTGTCTGTCCTGCATCACACTTTAGAAAGGCGAATGGACTGGCCTAATTTATTCTAAGAACACATTTTATTTCAGAAGGATATACAAAAGGTAAAATGTTATATGGGTTTAAAAACTATTTATTTTTTCTACATACATGATGTTAATAAATCACACAAGAAAATTGTCTTCCTTTGGGGGTACTTCAATAACTAAGGTTTCTTGTATTTTTCGCAATGTTGAAGTTCCATATATCCATAATATATATAATATATCGAACACTATGGTAAAACGTGTATTGTCTAGAAGAAACTGTTGTTACTAGTTCAAGCACTCTTTTCCTTAAACCAAATATCCTTTAACTGGTAGTAATTATGACTGAAAAATAAACAAAAAGATTCTTTGAGTGTCATTTCAACTTCACTTTTGAAATCTATTTACTTACATAATTATATATTTAATTAATTCACATTACTTCTTTATAGAGTAAAATTTATAATTAAACTTGATAAGAAATTCAGTTATTATTATTAAATACTGATCTGTTTGTTATATATATTGTATAGAAGATTCTGTCAAGCATAAGATTGCACATACCGTTCAAACATGTTTATAATTATAAAATTAAATGCAATATTTCACGTAATTGCCATAAATTAGTTAACATTTGTTTCAATAAAAACGAGCGACTAACGCTGTTCAGTAATACTAATATTATCACAGTAGCATTTGGATGTAAATAAGTATCGGCTGAAATTCACTCGTAACATTCGTAGCCGCTGACACAGGGTTGTCCAAGTAGTAATAGTTGCATGACAAACGTAAATCTTATTACAAGCCATTGTCTATGTCCGGGAATGTTACTTTCAGCACATTAACACTGAGTCAAATTACTAACAGAATGCAAAGATTATGGAACGATTCAATGAAATCATATTCATAAAATACATTTCTTTCGGCATCTTTAGAAATATAGGCAGTGATCTTGTGTTCAGTACAAACTCTATTGATTTATGTTTCTGTACAATTGAATAATGAATTATTAAAAAGTGAGTAAAGAGAACTATTTCCAACAATTCAATTGTATTTAAAGACGTTTATTCCATGATTTATATTTGCTTCAATTACGTCCCCCAATAAAAATTACAGATGGTGAGATGAAAAGTGTGTTAGATTTCAAGGCTGAGCAAAAAACTGAAATTGATCTAAATAATTGTGTAAGGGAAACGTTCTTTATATTTCTTGAACATTTACTTATTTCAGATCGCATTTTTGAAATGTTATTAGCCTTTTGCCAATAACTATTTATATTAACTTCTATTTGTATCAATTAGCTAATAACTTTCTGATATGAATACAATATAAGTATGTAATTTACTATTTCATTTCTTGGATATAAAGTACAGTTTTAAGAGAAACTATTTCCGTTTCGCGGTAGCTAATAGAATTAGCAGTTGCAAGACGAGTCCACTACATAAGAAAGACCGTGAAACGCTGGTCTAGATTAGAAAATAAAGAATGATTCTCAGTACAATACTTTCAGTACTTAAAATAATTCCAGTGCAAGAAATTCATGTTTCAACAAATTGCATAGCGTAACGGTTTTATTTGTTAAATAGCGTCATTCCTATCTCCTTAACAACTGATCCATTATGATATTTCTTTTTAAAAAACCTTCACTATTATTATCTAAAAGAACTTCTATTAGTTTACAGAACTAATTGTAAATGAATTAATTTGTAATTATATACATACTTGTTACTTTGTCTTGTAGTATATGAATTATTTCTAAGTATCCAATAGGAAATTCAAAAGAACTAAGCTTATGTGTTCCATTTTCAAATAGGAAGTACATTCTATTTACGCAGTACATTTTACTTTCCCATGAAAAACTTAAAAATAATAGATTTAAGTCCTTTACCTGTTAATTTTAAAATAAGACGAAACAAATGAGTTTGAAAATGCGTATCAAATAATTTAGCTCAATCACATGCGTACATACAAATGAAGGCTTTGAATGAAATAAGCGACGTGCAAGTAGAACATATTTTTATAAAACATATTTTATAAAACATATGATGAAATAAATGTGAATGATAATCACATTTGAACTTATATCGGATGAATATCGTACGGAGTGGAGAAACAACTCGAAGATTTTAGCAATAGATTAGGATTGTGTAAATTCAGTATATAAGAAAAACGTAGAAATTCTTGAACATTTTATTGTTAGAGTAGTGTTACTACTGAAGTGTCACAGAATTCGGTACTTTCCGCAAAGTGTCAGTAAACTCTTTATCGAAATACATCAATGAATCTATATTTCGCGGCGAGACTGCTGACGCAAGCGTCCCGGATGTGAAAGGATGACCCTTCGGCGGGGGAGAGCAATATATTCGAAGGAACAAGGGACGGCTGCAGGGGAAATTACTGACTGACGATATGGTGTTAAATAAGGAAGAAAATGTGGATAGTTCTAGGGTAACTGCGAACATGCGGTCGAGATACCGTAGCAGATGAGAAAAAATAGGGCAATCTGCAATAGAATATAGGTTTCCTATATCTATCATGTACACTACTCATGCGATCATGTCTCCACATTTCACATTAACTACAAACAGACTATTCTTACTGGACCAAGGTTGAAGTAACAGATAAACAAATAAGTACTCTTCTTAATTACGCAGGTATAACGTTTTTCAGATCATTTTTACTTCTCTTTGTACTTTCGAGAAAAATATCCGTCAGCTAATTCTAACGAAAATAAACAATAAGATAATACAACACTTTTGCTCGATGGGGTGCCGCGGTGGCTCAGTTGAGCTCGTTGTCTCGAGCTGTTCACATCGTGAGTAGTGTTGGTCCCATTGGAGTGCCTGATATCGCTACTCATACGTTAGTTGAAAAGACTTGTGCTTCTTCCACAAGTTTTGTGCTTTAGTGTGCTCGGTGAATCTCACCCTGTGTGTACAGTGTTTTGCAGTTTAAATAGCTTGTGGTAGTATGGACTATAAGAAGGACTTACAATTTCAATTAATATTTGACCGAAGATATAGAAATGTCAAACCTAATGCTAGTCAAGTATATCAGTGGTTGGAAAATAAGTTTCCTCGTATCTTCGACAACATTTGTGCGCTCCAGTTACATGCGGAATCATATAGCATATATATTAAGTTTAAAGATTTACAAGCCTATGAACATTTCGCAGCAACAGCTCCTTCGTCTGTAGAATTCACGCATGTGTCTGGGGAAACAAGCACAGTAAGGATCGTCCCCGCTGATGACCCCATTCGGTTGGTGCGTATATATGACTTTCCTCTTGAATTACCGTTATCATTCTTAGAAGATCATTTCAAAAGTTATGGTAAAGTGCGCAAAGTGGAACCACAACTATGGAGTGCCCCTTTTCCCCCAGGCATAGACAGTGGCGTACGTATTGTTCATATGGAAATACATAAGCATATACCGTCCCGTATCATAGTGCACGGTTGTAAGGTGAGTGTGTCTTATGAAGGGCAGCCTATTACTTGTTTCAGATGTCAGAGTAATTTTCACACGATTGCCACGTGCCCTTTGAAGAACGCAAAACCAACTACGGCCGCCCCTGAACAGACGTCTCTACACATGACGGAGATTGGCAAAGTGCATCGCTCTTTTCCCTCTTCTGGCTCGCCTTCGCTCTCTGTCACTGCCCCCCGGGCCCCTGATCAGAGTTCCTCAGGCTTGCCTTCATTGACTGATACCAACGAGTTTCCAGTGTTAGTACGAACACCCCAAGTGAATTCATCTCTAACAAATAATGCCCTAGTTATGGAAGATTCTGAAGTGAAACTGCGACCCCCGCCTTTACAGAATACGCCTGTGGATGTCATGGAACTTGACTCGACTCGTCCGTCGGAGCAGGAAGTGTTAACAGTTCCGTCTGGTTCTTCGTCTGAAGTGCAAGACAATAATGTCCCGTCTTCAGCTGAACATACTGTTACTTCTGTGCAAGCTGATTTTTCTTCACAACAAAAAAGAAGGAAAGTTACTCGAACGTCTACACGAAAGAAAGAACAGTGTGCCCTTGATGTTACACGAGGGATAGACCAAGCTCAGCCACGCGAATTACGATCACAACATCGGGCAATATCTGATTCAGAATTGCCCTGAGGCGTGGTGTGTTTACTCTTCGCTATTGACCTTCACACCTGCTGTCCAGGGCTTCGTCCACATTGGATGTTATGATGTATTTGGCAGTGTTAGTGTTTGTGTTCGTACAAAAAAGTTCACTCGGTTTGTTTTCTATTCGTCTCAAAATGCGTCACTTTACTAGTGTTCATGGGAAAGAATCCCTTTCACCTTTGTAAGTACTTTTTTCTTTTTGTTATAGTTTTCTTTTTGAGTGATTTTCTAATGTTAACAGTAAATTCATTTAAGTTAATATCACTCAATATACATAGAATCAGTTCCGATCATAATAAAGCCCTTTTAAAACAGTTCATCGAAAGCCGCCGACCAGACGTTTGTTTTCTACAAGAAATAAGTTCTCTGCTTACATCTTTGGATTTTCTTACCAATTATCAAGTTATTATTAACCGCGACCAAGAGACTGGGGTTGCGATTTTGGTGCGAAAGGGTCTGAGTTATGATCGTGTTGTGTTAGCCCCTGAAGGAAGGGCTATACGTTGTTATATTCAGAACATTTGTTTTATAGCATTATATGGTCATTCTGGCTTTACACGTGCAAAAGAGAGGAATGAGTTTTATGCAACTACCATTCCTTCTTTACTTCCTCCGGGAATTCCTCATTGTATAATTGCCGGAGATTTCAATGCAATTGTTGATCCCCGAGATTCTCTGACGCCTACCACGCCTTGTCCTACTTTGTCAGAGCTTATTCGTGTCCTAAAGTTAAAAGACGCTTTAGTTGTGTCAAACTCTAAGCATGTATTCACCCACTGCACTACTACGACGAAGAGTAGAATCGACCGAGCTTACATTTCAGAGAGTTTATGCACTGCGGTGATACAACAAAATACAATTCCTGTGGCGCTGTCCGATCATGCAGCGATTGAAGTAGCCTTTAAAATGCCTTTCTTGCTACCACCGGCCCGGGGCCCTTCCTATTGGAAGATTAATAATGACATCATGTCTCGCCCGCAGGTTGTAGAGGAATTCTCGCGTCGCTTACCTTATTGGTGCAGCATGCAGCGGTACTACCCCTCTGTTATTTCCTGGTGGAATTTATATTGTAAACCTAAATTACGCAGTTTTTTTCAATGGCAAGGGCGGGTCGCGAGGGAAGACGACCACCATTTACATGAATTTTTATATCAAGCTCTCTGTGACTTTTGGAATGCTCCGCCTTCGCTGGAGAACCTGGCTTGTATTAACGGTATCAAACACCGATTGAAAACTATTTACTCCCACACGTCGATTAGTGCGTATTTGTCGGAAGACTTTTATCATCGCTTTCCGGAGGAGACTATAACTATTTATCATGTTGATTGGATTTTGCGACAACGGCGTTCCACCGCCATTCATTCTCTCATTCTGGGAGATGGCACTACTACTACTAATTGTTCACAGATTTTACAAGAATTCACGCGCTACTATACAGACTTTGCACGTGCGCGTCCCATAGACTACTCATATGCCCCGGAGTTTTTGTCCACGTTATCTCACCATCTCACGGATGACGAGTGTCAGACATTGATCAATCCCATTAGTGCGGAAGAAATTTTCGCAGTCCTCAGGCGGGCAAAGGGCCGTAGTGCCCCCGGAGAAGACGGATTAAATATCCAGTTTTATAAACAGTATTGGTCTCAACTCAGTCCCTCTCTTACCGCTTTATTCAATGCTTGGTTACGAGGCGAAGCAGTGGGTCGTAATACCGCTATCTTAGTTCTCATTCCGAAATCCCGCGCAGCGCATTATGTTCAGGACTATCGACCTATTTCTTTATTGCCCGTCGATCTTAAGTTGTTCACTAAAGTGCTTACAGCCCGACTTCGACCAATCATCCGTCACTACATTAGTCCTTATCAGGCAGCACTCCATGCTACGCATAACCTTTCCTATACTCTTCGCTCTTTGCGCGATATTTTTGCTTATTTTCATTTTCGGCAGGTGCCTGCGGGCGCATTAGCTGTAGATTTAGAAAAAGCGTACGACAGTTTAGATCACAGTTTTTTGTTGCAGGTGCTGGAAGCCTGGAGGTTTCCTTTAGCCTTCCGCACAGTCATTAACAATTTATATACCACGGCCAATTTCCGTATACAGATTAACGGACACCTGTCCCCTCTTATTCCGCTGAAACGTGGATTAAGGCAAGGATGTTCTTTGTCAACGATACTTTTTGCACTCGCATTAGATCCTTTACTTCGACAGTTGGCCACCCTGCACCCCCCTGGACCCTCCCGTTTCTTGAGTCAAAATATATTCGGGTATGCGGATGACGTCACCATCACCGGCGTGGATCCTGTTCGTATGGCGCGGGTTTTTGCAGTGTTGCAACGTTTTGCACTTTGTTCCGGATTACAGTATAATGTACAGAAAACTAACCTATTACAGTTCAATGGTTTTCATTTACCTGCTAACGAGCCTGGGGTGCCGTGTGTACCCCACGTCACTTCCTTGAAGATCTTAGGTATCCCGTTTACGTCACAACATACTCCCCTTTTCGAGGAGATTTGGTCCCCGTTGTTGTTACAAATTCGCCAGCTTTTGTTTTCTCAGCGTTTCCGTCGCCTTCATTTAATTCATCGTATTCACTTTATCAATATTTACATTGCACCTAAGCTGTGGTATCGGGCTCGAATTTTCCCCTTACCGGAATTGTTCGCTAAGCGGTTTGACTCCTTATTCCTATGGAATATATGGCGTGGCTTCTATTTTCGTATCCCACGTGCAGGACTCTATCTTCCCCGTTCACAGGGAGGGCTGGGTCTAGTACATCTCAGATTGAAATGTCAAACTCTGTTTATGCTCGATTTCTATGCTGCAGTTGCTATTAACGAATCCTTCACACAGCAATGGATACGATGTTTTTGGCCTAGTTATGAATTACCTGTGAGCCCCCCGTTTATTAACTTTGCTGATTGTTGTCCGGCGTACATTACTTCACTAATACGTTATTGGACATACAGTGGTGTGGTTCTCTGCCCTACGGGATACAATTCTCGCACTTTGTATAACTTCCTTCTCTCGTTGCCTAACGATCAGATTATTCTCCGAATTCCTCACCGATATCCTCAGACTACGTGGTCACAGGTATGGGCTAATATCTCTGCCCCGGTATTACCTTCATACCTACAGGTTGAATGGTTTCAAGTGGTGCATCAGTTGGTGCCTACGCGCGCTCGTTTATTTGAGCTGAAACGTGTTCCTGACCCACTCTGTTCTCGATGCGCCAAAGAAGATACACTCTCCCACCGGTTCGATCAGTGTGTGGGTGCTCCAGCTATCTGGAACTGTCTCACGTCCTTCTTAGGACGAATTTGTCGTCGACCTCCACACCAGTTCACAGTATCCTATGTTTTGTTTCCGGATTTTCGTTATTTTCCACAGACCAAACACCACGCTGTGCTTTTTCTACTGGCATGTACAATTGTGTATATCCATCGCCATGTACCTTTGCTGGATGCTCGCACCTACTTGGATTTTTTAAAACGCACTCGCCGAAAGCTCTTTTCCCCCGAGTTGGACAGGCAGTATTTTAGTAGGTTTTTAGAAGTGGTGTTGCAGTAATCTCCTTCCTTCTCTTAAAAAAAAAAAAAAAAAAAAAAAACGCTACAACTCATTATGTAGGTTTCTCTTTTCGTTTTTCTTTATTTTTTTTTTTTATTTTTCGCGATTATTGTTATACTTTACAATTTCCTTTTCTTGTATGTAAGACATATTGTATTGTATTGTATTATATTGTATTCCTAAGAGTCAGTCTGGTTCTTGTACACTTTTTGTATAAAGACAAGCACATGAACAATAAAACTATAGTGGCTCAGTGGTAGTGCGCTCACCTCTGGTGCTTGGGGTCCCGGGTTCGATCCCAGCCCCCGCCAAGTGAACTTTGTGGTGGACAAACACCGTGTGCGTGGGTTTTCTCGGGGTTCTCCCGTTTCCTCCCATTTTCTTCATTCCACCATTTCATTCATTAATCATCATCACCGTCTCCTTTAGCATAACCGGCATAACTGTGGGACGTAAAACTCAATGATTTCATTTTGCTCGATGGGTTGCAACGATGCTACCATTTCAGGCAGAACATTTTGACTCTAGGTATTGCATGTAAAACAAGAATTTCATATCACTAACACATACATTTCAAGGCAACTCTGTAGTAGCCAAGAAACTTAGAACACGACACAACATTATATCGAGATAAATCACAGACAGTGTTGCCGATGCCTCAGCACCTGAACAAGATATCCGTCTCAAGTGGAAGAGTATATAGCAATAACCAATTGTCTAATGGAAAATTGTTACCTTGAACCACATTAAACATATCATGCCAATTGAGTACGTCAATCATCGTGATGAATGAATCCTACAACCTCATATATATAGTGTATATACAGCCAAAAGTTTCTGCTAATAAATTTCCTGGAAACAAGGCCAATAAGAAAGTAACATTTCCAGAGAAACATTGAAAGTTGCAGTGACAAGCTGTAACCACTGCTTCAAGATATCTTGTAGCCAAATATGCTCGAGAGATAATTGTTACTTGTGGACGCTTGGATACTTGACCATCTTTCCCCATGTTCACATTAAGAACTGTCAATATGCTTCACTCACTCAGTGAGAGAGCAAGTTCATATCATGTCTCTATGTATTTGTGATTTACACTAGTTTTCCTTTCACTATAACCTACCTTTGTTTTATATTTGATTGTCGCATCGTTCTAGCCCTAATATAGCAATAAATTTGTATTGTTTGAAATTTCCCTTATCGATACGCGCTGTGTTAGTTTGTAAGTAAGGTCTGTCCATCTCGCCTATTCGTTGCCTTCATGTAATTGTGCAATTTGATAAAATATTATTGTCAATGTACTTGGGGTTTATGTTTTCTTGCGAAATGTAAATAGTCTGTAGGTTTCTTAAACATTCGAAATACTATGTATGGCCTTGTTAACACATACTCATCATTCACACACACAACCTTCTATTAAAACAGATCAATAACTCAAAAGATGTCTAAAACAATGAGTATTTTTTAAGACTAGTGTTATTATACTGTCTAGCTCATATCGTAGCCCACCGTTTTATATCACATGCCTATAGCACTAATGATTTTCGTTGAGTCCAAGTGGTGGATTTCAATACGATATCGGCGATTTTAAGCTCATTGTGTTTCACTTCGCTTAAGTGAACTATGACATTTTGGTAGTAGCGCTATCAATAAAACGCTTTACCATTCCTACATTTTTTCAAATATTCCAATAGTGTGGTTTTGCTCACTCTCTACCATGCTTCAATCTCTCCTAAACCGCTAAGTTTGTTAATGTTTACTTTTTCACAGGTTTTATCTAATGCACTAAATCTCATTTCGCAATTCGATTAGTTCATCTGGAGGTGTTATTTGCAAAACCGAACAGTCTTCCACATACCTTGTCTAATTGTTCCTTTGCATTCCACATTACTAAAATGGCTATTGACCACAAAGAGGAGGAAATTGGAACCTACAGAATTTACCATTTAATTTGCAAGACAGTCTGAACTGTTTTTCAATTCTGAAGAGTTGTGAAAGAATGTTTAATTTAGCAAATTAAATAAATATTAGATCTTTTAGCACAACGATCACAAATGTAATTTATTGAAAGGCAGTCAAATTGTTGAGCATCGATATTGCCAAGAATTTAATTTGATACAGATCATTGATTATAGCAGTCACTCGCTCGCACACATCAAACACATACACTGTATATGTTATTTGCTTTTGTGCAATGCTAACCTAGATTAAATAATGCTGATAAATAGAGTAAAAGTTAATCAATTAAATTGCAAAAAATTTAATCAAAGTGCATTTGTGCCGAGCGACCTATCACCACTAAACAATTAGCATCATTTACTACCTTCAAGTCTTAATCAAGCAAATTCTACTAAATAACATCAACCGTAGCAGCAACCAAGCACTATATAATAATTTGCAACGGACTCTCTGTTTTCAGCAAGCAATGCAAAGATTATGGTGTAACTAACCAATCTAAATTTCCAGACAATAGCAGTCAAAGTACTAATTGTATTGAGTTATGCCTTGTGCACAATGTAAAGATGTCTATGACTAGCGTGTCAGAATATTTTTGCCTTAGGAGAAGTCAAAATAAGTGTTCGAGCATTTGCTCAATTGTGTGATCAATCTATGGATGCTTCTATGTAAAATCTGTTGGAAACCCTGTTGGAAGATTGGTGTTCGAAACATTGTCAGATGGCAGCCTTTACATTGTCATATAATTAAACTTTTGTCGGCCCTTACATGATTTAGGATACGAAAGTCACAAGGTGAAGAACCAGGGCTGTGTGGATGGCCATTAATTTCTCAAGTAAATTTTCAGAAAGAGTAATGAACGTCGTTTGTAACCTAGCAATTGCATTATAATGCACCAAAATTATCCCGGAAACAAATAAATTAGGTATTTTGTTTTAATTAAAGTACGAAGACGGGCCAAAATCGCATAGTAATGGTCGCCACTAATTATTTCTTCTCGTTTCGTGAGGTAAAACTTGGTCCATGGCGAGCATACAAGATTATAACTATGACTCCCTGCAGAAATTGTTACTTCTGTTTCTTGGGGTTGATAATAAAGTGTAGTTCTACTGTATAGTAAGACTTTGAACTGTGGTACCAGAGTTCAACTGCAACCACAAGAAATGTTTAAGGGAAAATGCCATAGGATACAACTTGTGTACCTCCGTGAACATCCTGGTGATCGAATGTGCTCACGCTTTGTGACATTCAATATGTAGTGCAATCTTGGACAGTAAACTCATGCATGTTCATTTACGTTTCAACAGATAGGACTGTTACGTGCCTACCCTAACGAATATTTTCAGGCAGTTCCACTGAATTATCACCTGAGGGAACAACATAAACTTAACTAGTACAGAGTTAATCACATCTTTTTTCTCGAAACCATTATTCTTACGATACGCAAGTATCGCCATAAACGTACTTTATTCGCGAAAAATAAAACACCTCAGCTGATTTGTCATTATTTACCAGTGAGGAGCTGTATGACAGCGCACTGATTTTGATAGGTCGACTTTTGAATGCGGAACACAATATTTCACGGGTATTTTTGCAGCGACATAATACAAAGTAATATTTCTAGTCTATATCAAAAGGAATAATGTTACAATATATCACTAATAGTATACGCTCATTTCTACCATATTGTAGTTATGGGAAACGAACTTATTGCAGTTTATCAATTATCATATTTAGTATGTCATAGAACAGTATTAAATACTTTGTGTTGAGAATAACCAATACCAAATTGACGAAGGCTTTTCAATTTCCTTGCAATCCAAAAATATTTTATTTTTTCCAATATATACAATATTTTTCTAATCGTCGTTCATATTATAAATATTTACATTTTGTAACATACCATCCTTCTGGATCCGAGAAGAAAAAGTATGGATGGTTACATGAAGGAAAATTGTATATAGAGTGTTATAATTTCTATTTAAAATAATAATGTTAAGAATAGTCAGTATTTAAAACGATCATTTTTCACTTTGTAAAAAGTCTTCTTTTTAGAAAAACAAGAGAAAAAAAAGTATGTAAAACTGTTTGAAAGAAATAATGTAACGAGGAATCGACTTAGAAATGCTATGCTATGACAACTTGAGGTGGAAAAAAGGTGTTTGCGCGTGTTTGTACGGTGGGCGTGGCTTGTCTCGCCGATTCTACCTGGCTCGGTGACTCAAGGACTGGTTATCTTGTTCCTTGATTAACCCCAGAGAGGATGGAGTTGTTTGGTGGTTGCGTGTTCTTGGCTTGCTTGTGTGTTAAGTAGGACATGTTGTTGAGTGCGAAAATGTGGGCAAATCTAAGTTCCGTGCCGGAAAAGCTTTTGCTATTATATATTCTTTGCGAGTTAAGTGAAGTAAAGTATCACGATTTGTGGAATAAGTTCACAGTGTTACTGGAAAAAGTTGGCAAAGAAATAGGCTGTTTTTGTGTGTGTAAAGTTAGAGTCAGAGAGGGAAAGTGTGAATGCTAAAGTAAACCTCTTTTCACTCTATCTTTTGTAGTCAGTGAGTGAATTTACAGTGCGTTTTGTGCCTGTTATTAATCTCTGTAACAACGTGATAGCATAATTTCTGGCACAGAGCAAAGAATTGCGTACGTGGCTAGTCAACCGAAAGTCAAAGAGGCCATATACCAGACGAGAGGAATGAGGACTTTAGGTAAACCATTGAGTTTTTCCAATACTTGGTGAGTTAATATTTTTATTTTTACCTATAGTAATTGTGTTCGTTAAAAGTGTGGACAGTGAGGTCGTCTATAGTTTGTTTCCCAAAGGGTTTTGTAATCCGAGGACCTTTGCTTTCCAATCGTAGTTATTTTCCTCTTAGAAATTGTGGCGATTATTCTTTCTACTTTGACCGTAATCGTTGACGTAAGATTTGAACTACCTGCGGATCCGATATTTCACTTAATTTAAGTATTTTCTTTTTCAGCTGTTTAGCCATATGTTAAAAGGAGAGGGTGTTTAGATTTTTCTCGAAAGACAAACATAGACATTGAGTTTTTCTCGAAAGTTGTCATAAGCATAGAAAGTATACATTTTGATTCAGAATTAAAATTGACTGTTATTATTTGAATGAATTAGCTATTTTAGAACTGAAAATATTGTCAGAATTATATTTAGAAATAGTTTTCATTTTTGAAAAAAATTATCAATGAGTAGTTGATGTTCGTAAAAGTCGACAGGAGTTTCGTGACTGTTAAAATCAAGTTTTGATGAGAATAATAATTATTGACAGTAGATTCTATTTGAAATATTATTGAAACAGAATTGAAAGAAGATTTGAATCTGATAGTAAATTAAATATTGAAATTTCAAAAATTTAATCATATTCAATCGACAGATAATTAATTGTTAGGATAGTTGTTTATTGCACTTTTCATCCGAGTGTATATGCGCTATTCAAACGATTTAGTACATATACACCACCTTCCATTGGCAATAAAGTTGTTATCTTTAAAATTGAAACACTGTTGTACATGTTCATTAAGTTTATGTTTGATATGTTTCCTTTTACAAAATAGAAATATTGGATCTGCAATTCCAGCTAATACTAGTTAAGTTGATTACGCGATACTGCTCGACTCTCCTCTCCCAAGCTCTCTCTGCCAGGCTTTATTATCTGAGCCCACATTGACAGTTTGTTTAATTCTTGTTTGGTTTATAAACTCTCAATGTGGATTCGATAAGGCGAAGCTAGGTGGAAGGGGGCGTTCCAATTTCTTAATACTAAATAACCACTTATATTTCTACATAAACTGATATGTGGAAATCTGAAATACAATGTAGTACGAAATTACATAAGATAAATATGTCTTTCAATAGTGTGAAGTTATGTTCAGATCTAGAAATCGAATATCAGGTATTGTCATTATTCATTTTTGAAGAGAAAAATGTTATTTTATATTATTATTATTATTATTATTATTATTATTATTATTATTATTTTGCATGGCTAGCGAAAGCAGTGTTCTCTGCAGCATGAACACGGGAACTATTATTTCATTTTTAAGATAGGCAATTGAAAAATGAAATGTCTTTTTTGTGTTGCTATAAGGAAACTGTTATTTATGCCTTCGAGTGCTATGATTTTATTTCTAAAATTTATTTCCGGAGTTATTAAATGGTTTCGAAAGTCTTATATTTTTCCTAAGTAAATCGCTGAACTGGCCAAAGTTGATCATATAGTTTACAAACTAGGATGTTTCAAATTACGTTTTCTCAAAAATTCACAAGTTGATAGTTCTGTAACCGTTTCCATTCTCACTCTTGCAATAAAGAATCCCCTACTAACTTTTAGTTTCCTTTTTCCCTCATTTTAGTAGAAAATGAAGCCGCAGTGGGACAGAAGAACTTACAATTGGTCCTAATGAATGTAAAATTTAGCAACTGTTATTCTCTATTTCTTTTGTCCAACTCTTACCTCATATTGCTCTACAAGTGTACACATACGAGTTCCTGCACGGCAAAAATCCTGGAAGTATAACATTATGCTGAATATCCACGGTAACTCTTCTGTAAAGAAGTCAATAGAGTATTTGAGAAAATGACAAACATAGTACAATCAGAACAGTAATATAAAAGTAATATCAACATTACAGAATAACCTATGTCGGTAGACTTACAATATAATATTTGCTAATCAACTGTACCACTGGTGCCCCATATAAGTGAATCATTGGTAAGTGTGCTGTGATCTGTGGAGCGGCCTCAGATTGGAAACTCTCTTTAAGAGAAACAGTCAAAGCGTATCTACTTCAGCAGTGGCTAACTGTGATAAAAACTGGGATATATATATATATAGATGGGGATTAAAATGACATTACAATCCCATAGATTACAATGAGAATTTATTATCATATTAGTCGCATCCTATAGAAGAACCTCTAACATGGAAATGGCGATTGTTAAAACCTAGTTCCTTAAATTCAGAGGAGCAAGAAACTTAGAATTCCATGCTACAAAAACAATTTGTACCATGGATTTGGGGGTTGAAGAGAAAACATTACTAAGACATACCGAGAAAGTACGCGCTGTGTGGTAGAATATCGAGCTCTACTCTCGACAGGTGAGGTAGAAAAACTGAGAAGACAGATAGAATGCTTAAAATGGATATAGTTGATAAGACAAATACAATGTAATGAACAAAACTGTATCTGATCAGGTGGATATATAATTATTAACTAAGGAACGTGAAATTAAGTCATGGGAGTTAGATTTATAATAAACCATAAAATATGATGATTGTCATGAACAAGGTAGAAGAAGAAGCTCTACCAAGATTCGAAAGAAGAATAATATGCAAGATATACGGCCCAGTGAAAGAAGACGATATATGGAGAATAAGTAGCAATGAAGAAGTAAACAGTATATTAGAAAATGAAGATATTGTAAAGTTTATTAAATCTCAACGAATAAGATGGCTAGGCCACGTACAGAGAATGCGAGAATTGAGAATACAAAGGAAAACAATGAAAGAGCAAATATATTCTGTAAGAAGGAAAAGAAGACCAATGACAAGGTGGATAGACGACGTAACGGAAGACCTAAAACGATTAAAAGTAAAGAGGTGGTGGGAGATCGGCAAGGATAGAAAAGCATGGAGGCACATTGTTATAGAGGCCAAGGCTCACAAAGAACTGTAGATCCAGTTGGTAATACGATATGATGACTAAGGAAACATACAAACTTATAGCAGATAGGGAATCATGGACTACACTTATTACACAGGTACCGAAATGGTAATGTACGAAGGTAACGAAATGTCGATGTAGAGCTGAATATGAAACTGATAAAAGCATATGTATGGAGTGTGTATAAGATTTGATTTGATTTGATTTTCAGTTTGGAATCCATTTCAGCAGTGAGGCTATATGAGACGTGGACCTACAGCTTAATGTGGAATCCGAACAAAATAAGCTTTCGCCGAGAATGGAACCGGAGCTCCCACGCCAAAGGTGCGTACGCAAACCGCTTAGGCATGAGTGAGCTCGAGTATGTTTAGGAGGAGAAAAATGGGGAAGAGGAAACAAGAAGGTTATGAAGTTACAAAGTAGTTTATATAATTTTAGGTAGATACAATATCAAATAGAATAGTATTTAACATGGTAGTGTAAATGTGAGACTACTGAAGTATAGTTTAAAAAGCAGAGATAGGATGATTAGATACATCATAAGATATGGATGAAACAGGATTTTAACTATGGATGGATTGACATAAGGAGAAATCCACAGTTCAAGCCTGGGGATCAAATAAACGTATGGCATTTTAGACAATGTAGAGGAGAAACTTAACACTTAAATGAAATCAGTACCTCATGATCGGAGACAGTGCAAGGATTCATTAAACTAATTCAAGAAAAGTGCCTGCTTTCCTTAAAATGCAATATATAGGATAAGAATTAAAGATTAGATGTTTAAAAATTATTTTATATTTATCAAAGATAATATAAATACTTTGAATAATTGCTCATATTATCATTGAAACACTCAAGCTGCTGACATATAAAATAAGTAATTATATACTTAGTGATAATTGTAATAAGGTAACATAAAACGATACGATAATTATTTTTTTCAAATAACCAACGTAAATCCCTATAAATTAATGACTTTTTTTATAATTCTGCAGCGAGCTAGCAGCGAAATTCCATACATCTCTGGAATAGAGCCTCATTTAGCTGAGAACTTTATGGATATCCGTAAATGGATAAGAAAATAGATTGATATCTTTATTTTGTTTTATATCATTAATTTTTTTTAAAAAAAGAACTTTAAAAGCAAATGAACAAACTTTCATGAATGCGAAGTCCGAAAGACGATATTTTGTCATGGTAAAGCGTCCCTTTACAGATACTTAGACTACAGAGATTCCATTTCCATCGAACAACTTACAGTAAGTGACAGTAGCCAATCCAGATTATAGGGAGGAACAGAATTGTGTGTACACGTTCATCAGTCTTTTAGTTGGTCTTTAGCGTAATAATGGCATGTAATAGGAAAAATGAACTCGAATAATCGCTTTTTGGAAACGGCACGTCATGCAATTTGCAATGCAAACTTTATCAATCCCGACTAGAGAACATTGACAGAAGAATGCTTCTCCTGTACGACGGGTCAGTGCTAGTAATACACTTAAAGGTGAAATATTGAGGAGCATCTTTCTCTACAAGAACAATCATAAACGAAAAAGGTTCCAAAGAAGTCGTCTGCGAAACTCACAAGAGCTATTGTAAAGAAAATATACTGGCTTGTGAAAATCCACTACCAGAGAGACTTTTAATAGTCTAACCACGTAACACTATCAGTAGTGAACGGTGCATTGCATTATAAATTAATGCTGGCTCACAAAGAAGGCGTGTATGCTTTAAAACCATGATATTAGAAGCAAAAATTAGTAATAGGGGTCTCAATGAGCGCCAGGTACCTACTGACCTCTGGAAATTTATTGTGACAATTAACAAATATAGATTCTATCTAAATTACAGTTTAAAAGTTTGGATTATTACTTAGTGGAGTTTTCATGAAAATTACGATGTAACTTTGAGTGTCAATATAATCAGAGCTAAATATTTCATCAGGAATCTCAAAATCTATAATGTTGAAAAATATCGAAAATGAAACATCTTATTATCAGGGACATGTCCTATCCATATTTTACATAAACACAATACCAGCATAGAGTGACCGTTTTGTATGACGGTGTTAAACTACCATGGAATAAAGATTCAACCCACAAAGCCAAAACAACGCTGGATTTTTTACCAATGAATGGCAACTACCACTGATATCCATGTACCTCCGTTTGAAAATATTCCTGCAAATTGTACCAAAGTTAATTTCATGGATTATTGTGGTTTTGAATTTCTCATACACCATCTTTCATTACGTTGATCTCGTGCTACAAATAGCCTCTACAAAGCCTATAATCAGTAGTGGGTCAATACTTCTAATACAGCTGCAACTAAGTCGGCTGCAGTGGAAATTTCAATGCTTGTATAATTATCCTTACCGGTGGCCATTACATTCAGTTTGGTCGATGGTGACTTGCTAAAATACACCTGTTAGGTAAACAAACATTTTTATTTGTTCGGGCAGGAACAGATCAGCCTAGTGAAGATTTTTTCCTCGTATTTGAATAATAAGATTTTTAAAATGATTATTTTTTTTACTTCAAGAAAATGGCTATATGAGTTTTAATTGTTTTTTAAAAAAAGGAAATAATGGTTTTTAATCATTCACTACTATAGAGTTAATCTCTTATTTTGCACTCATTAATGTTACTCTTGCCATGGCACCAGCGCCGCAAGTCTGCCTTCAACATTGGGGGGGAGGGGACAGATAAGACCGTTCCGATATTTTTTTTTAAAAAAGCGATGTTCAAAATATTTATGTAGTTGAAAAAGAATGCTGTGGAGGAACAGGGGAACTGAGTTGTCTCCAACATTGGGAGGCGGGCAGATTTGAGGCTTAGTCTGGGCGGAGATCAATTTCATCTCTCTTACATTTGTAGCAATCGGACACAAATCATCACATTTCTCCCCAAAGAACTAATTTCAAGTCAAATTCAAGTCAGTCCCCCCCCAGTTCCAAGATTGGAGGAGACATGTCCCCCTCATCCCCCGGGATTTGCGCCAGTGGTAGGCACCAAATAGTGTATAGCAAGATCGAAAAATATTTGAAAATATGTTAATTTAGAATAATTTTCAGTATACTTTTTTCTATTTTCTTTAAAAATTAATAAGTAAACATTGTCTAAAAAATCATTCTTATTAAGAGTTTTATAATTATTTTTTCCAAAACTTTGGAACAAATATGAAGCTAGAAATTTCCTAACATACATAATATTTGATACTTTTTATGTTTGGCAGAAAACTAGTCAATATCTCTATATACAAGGCTTCGTATTCATATTTGTAAACTAAAACGGATTTAATTCATGGATGTCTTTCTAGATATTTCCTTCTATGCATATTACTAAGGAATTATGGACTTTCAAATAGACGTTGTTATACTTTTTAATAAGTCTGTGCGAATACTTGGTTGAAACTACATATTTACATGATTCTTTTTTCACCTGTATAAATGTTTCTAAAATGTTTGAGTAAAAAGTAACATTTTGAGCAGAAATGGGAACTTATGAATCATAAAAAATATACACACTGCTGAACAAGACTGCACTTATTTATATAAAAACACATTTATACGTGACGTTACGATCTTCTAGCCAAGATCCTCATCAGACGTACTCCTTACTTCTGTAGCCAAATTAGCAAATACATTACATTGTTATGCAACCTGCCTTCCTATACCTAAGTTATGGTCACATACCTTGAAAGGGAATAGGTGGAACAAACTATAGATCTTGAGGATACATTTGCTACCTTGTTGTACTGAATGTTTATACTAAATTTTTATTATACTAAATTTTTACTAAATGAATTGCATTATTTTTTTTAATATTTTGGCACCATGAATATTACACTAAATTGGCTGATATATTTTATTAACTGTAGTGAATATTCTAAATTTAACTGAATTTTAATATCGTTAATAAATTATAAGCTGCTGAATAATATTACCATGAGCTGACCTATATGAAATCCATTCATCCATTATATCAAACAATTCTTGGGCTTCTGTAAAACAATAGATTTGTAATACTTAATTATAAAAATATTTGACACGAACACAAACATATGGCTGATTTATTTGATTAGTTTATGTAAAAGTTTGCTGATATTACTAATATTAAGGTTATAATTTTTATGAATATGTCACATGAATACATTAAAATTGGTTGTGTAAATTGTTTTGATTATTCATTGAGAAATTTCTGAAATTCTCTAAAATTATCCTGGTTTTAATAACTATGTAACAAAGTAGGAAAGTATGTATTATAGTAGCTTTTTATATGATGTCCTAATTTGTTAGACATCGTTCGTCGTTTTATATTATTTCAATGTATTTAATTTAATTTCACAATATCAGGAAACATTTTATTTATTAAAGTTATACTATGTTAGGTATTATATATATATATATATATATATATATATATATATATATATATATATATATATATATGTTGATTGAAACTTATTATTTGCACTATAATGTGCTGCAAAACTTGCATTATAATGTGAACTTCAATTATAATATACTCTTAAACGTATTTTGGCACACTATTAGTTTTAAGTACATAAAAGTTTAGGTGATTATTTTCATGATCAATGGAATTTATAATTTAACACCAAAACATAGATTCATAATAATGGTTATGCGCTCACGCAATCACCATTCTATGGTTGAAGTTCTATTGGAATAAAATAATGATTTTTAAGGTCTAATTTTCCTTGTACTTTTATTTCTTAGGAAATTAGAGTCTTTAGCATACATTAATAAAAGTCTTATACCTTTTGTCATCGACAGATTCAACAGAGCATTCATAAGACTCTTCGTTGGTCGAGAAGCTGGAAAGGTGTGAACAGTTTTAAAAGATTAATCCAAATATTTCATAGTGCTTAATAATTTTTATTCACTATGTATATATGAAAAATAAATTATATTTATTTTCAAAAAATAACAATAACTATTGCGATTCAGAATTATTTTCATTTTCTACTAATCTCTATGTAATTAATGTAAGTAATTTAAATTATTATAAAGGTGTGATTAGTATTTTGGAGTATAAAATATCACCAAATGGAAGGAAATATCACCTTAATGGAAAGAAATATCACCTTAATGCTTCTATGGAAGGAGAAAACATTTTGATAAGTTCTTTGTAATTAATCCATAGTTTGTTCAATCTCACTAGTTAGTGTCATTGCAAAGAATAAAAATTTGTCATTATTTTATAATCATCTTTAAGTTTAGTCATTGCGAAATGAAGTATTTTATATTTTTATAAATATTCATCTTTAGAATAGGAGAAGAGGCAGAGTTATTGTTGGTGTTTTTATGAACAAGCTACGCTGATATGAATAAGATGAACGAATTGACTTTGAAAAATATCCCCCAATTTAAGGAAAAACGATTGAACGGATTGAAATTATTTATTTATTTATAGGATATATGCCTACTTATGAACTATATCGAACTGCGTATCCCATGGGAGTAGATTCATTTTGATTAATCGTTTATCTGTAGTGAAACAGATAGAAGACGCAGCAAACGCCATGCGAACGCTTAAAATGATCACTGTGATAGAGTAAAAAGTCTGAAAATCTTGATTCTAAACTTGAAACTGACCACTAGTGAAATACAACCAAATTCAAGATGTTAAGTTGTGATCAAAGTGTAGTGTATATATAGATTCATTACTACTAACAGTTTTGTGTTTACTATTACTTTCTATTGTTTATTAATTAATTTTCTGTGTATAACATGTTACAATTATTCATAGAGACCTAGAAATGAAAAATGAAATCTTTAACATCCTACGGATATGCCGGTTAGGCTAAAGAAGATGGTGATAATGAGAAATGAGTGAAATGGTGGATGAAGAAAGTGGGAAGAAAGTGGAAGTCCAAACGGCGCGAGCTGGGATCGAACCAGGGACCCCGAGCACCGGAGGTGAACGCTCTACCACTGAGCCACCGCGCACCCCATAGAGACTTAGGAAGGTGGTGATAATAACGTAAATGATAATGGTGGAAAAACGGAAGTGGGAGAAAACGAGAAAAGCTCCGGAGAGCCGAAGCATACGGTTTTTCAAACCACAAAGCCCTTTTGCCAAAAGCTGGGATGTAACCAAGGATCTCACTTAACAGAGATAATTACTCTACCAATGAGTTACCGCGACTTATCATTTCCTTTTAGTTGTTGTTTTTTTTATTGAGGGAATAGTAATAATGAGTCATTATATCATTGACTTTCTTTTCCAATAATTTAATCAATTTTATGTGCGTGTATTTTGAAATATATTCTCATTATTAATGAGAATATTGGTCACTCAAGTGTCCAACATGCTAACAAAGATTAATACAATACTCACATAAAAAACGTTTCATAAGTACTGAATTTTATTTCTGTGCTCCATACTACAAATGATGAAGGTACCAGTGGCTTTTTCAAGGTATTATTGAAAACTGGAATTACTATTTTTTCTTCTATGAAAGGAAAATAAATCTTTTGGTAAACTTCGAATGCATTAAAAATAATGTCAAGGTAATATTAATGGTATTTTCAATATATTTTTTCATTTAAGTCCAGTTTCAGCAGCAAGGTCCAAAAGACCGTGCACGACCTCTCAGTTACGAAACTAGGACTCGATTTCTGAAGGGCTAGCATAACTCTGGGTGTGTGGAATTATTACCTAAGCCTAATTCGTATGCCTTGCAATTTGGAAACAAATACTGTATGGATAAGCTTCCTCTAGCACCCCTATAAGAGTATGAACGTTTAAAAATATTTTAAAAGTCAAATATTAGTGTCAAATCTATACTTATAGGACTGTTGAGGTAAATAGTGACACTGCTGACACTTTACTTTGAGGTACAATACTCCTAGCATTTCAGGTGGTGAAAAAAAAGATATTTCAGCTAAAAGCTTAAAAATCAACAATTGTGGCAAAACAAATAATCGGAAAAGGCATAATAAAAATGAAATAAAATCTTTGAGTTTTACGTCCCACGATTATGCCGGCTATACTAAAGAAGTGGGTGATGATGAGAAATGAATTAAATGGTGCAATGAAGAAAGTAAGAGGAAGAGGGAGAACCACGAGGAAACCCATGCACACGGTGTTTTTCCATCACAAAGATCACTTGGCGCGACCAGGGATCGAACTAGGGAACCAAAGCGCACGAGGTGAACGTTTTACCACTGAGATACCACGGCCCCAATGGCGTCATAATTTTATTTTTGAAAATAGAGTTTATATTACTAAATGAAATATGTTCATTATATTTTTGTCAATAACTTATCAAAAGCTCAGATAAATGCATTTATGAACACCCATGTAAAAAATTATTGTTGCATGTCTATAAATGCGTTGTTGTAGGAATATAATTTGATAACGAATTCGCCCGGTATTTGTTATAGTGTTAGTATGTGTATAATCGGCAAAGACATATATGTGGCAAATGTCGCGTCAAAAAACAGTAAATAAGAACAATAAAACGAAAATACTTTCTTGTCTATTTAGTAACATTTTGTTTTACTCATTCTAATTTTCGTATTTGCAATTCTTTTCCTGTGAAATTTACCACAAGTATACATTTGCTGATTATACACATAGTATCAGCATTAAAGGTACCCTGCAAAATCATTATCAAATATTCTTACAAGAAGACAGTTATAGATATGCTACAATCATTTTGGACATGAGTCTATATTTAAAATTGTAAATAGACTTAATTAATAAGTATGACTTGGAAAGTATTAAGCAGACTACATCAAAGGGAAAGGGAAAAATAAAAATAAAATATATGAATAAATGTCGTCACCATTTTCTCTAAATTCGCATTACTTAAACCCTATATCAGCTCTTGAGAAGCCCGTAATCCCATATACCATAGCTCGCTTTTAATTGCACGATATCGCAAGCATTTTTTTCACGTTTCCGGCACAAAACTTATTGCGCTTTTCCGATTAGCTGTGTTTGAGGTGTGAAAATGATCTACCTAGCATGTATTGATTTATCCTCTTCGTTGAGGCACATTAAATTCCGTATCATTCTGTTGACCTTCACTTTATGAGAATGATGCACAATATGAGTTTTATTTTAAACAAAAGTTAAAACAAAAAACACATAATAGGGAAAATACAATAATCACAAGAAATGGCATTTATTCCCGATTTCTTGTGCTTAATTAATACGTTTAAAGTATTACAGGTAAACAGTGTATTTTGCAAATTAACCCGTACACATGGAAACTTCAATATAAGGCTGAAAAAAACTAAACACTGGCCGCACTTTCATGACAATAGCTTTCTTAAATGTTATTCATTCCAAGAAAGTAGAAAGCTTTCTTAGAATGAATAACCTCAAGTTCTATATGTGCCCGATAAGAACCTAACTGAGGTTAATCATACAAAATGCTTATTAATTATGATAACAAACTACACTTTTTACCGCGTAATAACCATGGTTGAAGTGATGAGATTTCCGCAGAGCACGCAGATTTATTCCAATACTTTTAAGTATTCGGATATTGGGTTAATTTTTGCTAGTATTTTTTTTCGAATTTCACACCTCAACAGTAACATTTAACAAATGTACAAAAAATAAATAATTTCCTCTTACAATTTTCTATAGTAGGTATATCCATAATTCGTCCATGATGTGCATAATTGCCATACAACAGCTCATCTATAGGTACTGACTCAATATCACTTGCAGCAACAGTTAGTGACCGTAATCGCAGACCATTTTCGTTATACCGTGTAAATTTGCTGATAGTCTAAAAATGAAAGAAAATACATTTTAATATGGAAAATATTCCATAAAATCAATATACTTCTAATACCAAGGAGATAACGGATACGATTAGGAAATTATAATAAAAATGAATGCAAAAATCTTTGTTTTTGAGTAATTAAGTAATATCACTTAAAGGTTATATGTTATTATCGTTACTACAGATATGACTTTCAGGGTTTGTGAGAATATTCACCTTCGAATTCGATGGATAAATTATTTATTTATTTTATTTATTTATTGAACAAATTCCCAGATACAGCATAACTTTGCCATTTTACACAGGGACATGCTAACAAAAGAAAGAAAAAAAACAAGACAACAATAACAACAACATAGAGAAAAAGAGTGTAAAAGTAAAACTATTCCGTCAAAGCTCGTTTAATTGCTCTTTCAAACACTGGGTAGCTCGAAAAATGTCCACATCAGTTGTTACTTGATTATAACAGTTTGGTATTCTATAAAAAAAGAGACCTCTGTATAACAGCCAACCTAGGACGGGCAAGATGGAATAGGTGGGTATTCCGGGTGATGCGGGAAGGTACAGTAAGGATAGTTCCTGAAGTAATATTTCCGATCTTAAGTTTCCATTAACTATTTTATGTAGATACTTCAGGTCAGAGGTAATTCTGCGTACTTCAGGAGTCTGAATATTAAGATGTCGCAAGAGTTCCTTCTTAGATAATAATCGCAGTGCAGGAACACGAAAACGGACTATAGCAATGAAGAAATTGAGAACAGAATCAAGTCTGGAGAGATGTGTAGGTGCTGCCATGGCCCATATAGGAGAGCAGTATTCGATCTTGGGCGCTATTAAAGTCTTATAAAAAGTTGCTAATGAAGAAACAGTACGTAGTTCGGTGAATCGATAAAGAAGTCCCAACATGCGCATTGAATTCTTTAGTATTGAAGAGATGTGGTCAGAGAAGGTGAGTTTTGAATCAAAGATGACATTAAGATCGTTATGACTAGCAGAATGTGTGATAGGGGAATCGTTGTTATGGTATGTGGAGGGAACAGGAGACTTTTTCAAAGTAATAGTAATACTGTCACATTTCTTACTGTTGAGTTTCAAGTGCCACATTTCACACCAGCCTGTAAGGTAATTTATGTCTTCCTATAGAGCAATTGTGTCATGGAGACATGATATTTCTCTGTATAACTTATAATCGTCAGCAAAAAGCAGAAGGCCACTAGGTTGAGCTGATAAGTGCGTGTGGAGATCACCCATATACAGTACAAACAGCAGAGGCCCAAGTACACTCCCCTGAGGCACCCCTGAGATCACGGGTTGGGGGTTAGAAGTCGCCCCTGAAAGAGCAACTCTAGAAATTGAACCTATGGTGAGTATCTGTATTTATGTCAGCAGGGCATTTTTAATAACTGTGCTGAGTGACTCTTGTCTTTTTTTCTTCAGGCTAGCCTATGGCTAGCACCCTGTTAGAGGGTTACGTCCTCTTTTAGGGAAGGGGATTTTATGGAGAATGTGATACTGGATTATGAAGGATGGTCTATGGGAAGGTAGATACCAATTTATCTTTATTGAATAAAATCTATAAATAAGGATAGGACTTAAGGCTTTTGCAGCCTTAACATTTAGGTTGGGAGACAGACAAAATAATACAAAGATATCATATAATATACATAACACATAATATACATAGTATGAGGAGAAAATGTAAGACACATATAAAGAAGGAAGATGAATCAAGAAGCGATGTTAAAAAATATAATGAGAGTTTAATCAGAAGCAGAAGGAACTAATTTAAACACTAGGCCAAAGTAGTTTCGGTTTGTATGACGATGAAGGTGAGAGATGAGATGAGGTGCAAAACACGCCACAACACATAGGAAATGTTAATTGGACACATGAGAGTATCTTCTTGCCTAGGGGCAACTCTAGGCTATGATGTGGACAGGGGGGTGCCCATGTTAGTGATGGAGGAGAATCACTGTCCAGTAGATGGAGTTATGAACGGATGATGAAAGTGAGTATGAAAATCATCGAGGAGATTTAAGTCTGGGTGATTCGGTGGCAATGTGTAGCAATATAGGGTAAATAATAATGACAAGGGCGTGTGCATATATCGAGAGGGCGTGGGATGAACTGCTAAATGGTGCATGGCATCTATAAGAAGAGGATGATGATCGTGGTACCGTTTAGTAAGATATGTAAGTCTGAGTTTTTCGATATGGTACTGCAATGTAGGGAATGTGATAAGACTGTAAAGATGTTGAGTAGGGCTGGGTAATTTGATTCTATGTGCAATTCGGAAGGCATGACGTTCAAGTATTAGGAGTTTGTGGTAAAAACTGGTTGGGGCAGGTACCCAGACTGTGTGGCCGTGTGTGAGAGTTGGGCGGAGAAATGCCTTATAAGTAGTGAGAACATTGGCTGGTTTTAAACCCCAAGTAGTGCCAGTTAACCGTTTCAGTAAATTTAAACGATTGTATGCTTTAGAAGTGATTGATGCCAGGTGCTGCTTCCAGGTTAGATGTCGATCAAATGTTACACCTAGATATGTTGCTGTCTTACTGGCTTGTATGGGAACCTGGTCGATTTGAATGGATAATCTATTGGGGTTGCGGCGAATTCTAGTTGACGTTTTAGGTGGTTGAAATACGACGGCCTGTGATTTTAAAGCGTTAATGTGAAGATGCCACTTCGTGCACCAGAGAGAGAAACTATCTATAGCTGTCTGTAAAAGCGTATTAATTTGTTGCATGGTATTACCCAGTGCAAGGAAGGCAGTATCGTCAGCGTATTGAAATATGTGCACCTTGTCTGGTAGTGGAGGCATATCGGTGACAAACAGAAGGTATAGAAGTGGAGACAATGCTGAACCTTGTGGAACACCAGAGAGAAGAAAAATGGGATGAGATAACTTACTGTTGATAGAAACATATGCAAGTCGGCCAGTCAGAAAATTCTAAATGATTCGAATATATTGGATAGGAATAGTAAGGCGAATAAGTTTGTAAATGAGACCCAGATGCCAGACTTTGTCAAATGCTTTTTCTAAATCGAACAAAACGAGACAAGATGGTTTGACAGAATTATAATGATTAGTGATCAGACTAGAAAGACGAAGCAGTTGATCATTGATGGAGAAAGCAGGTCGAAATCTGGCTTGATAATTAGGAAGTATGTGGTGTTCTGCGAGATATTGATGAATGTGTTTGACCAAGATTCGTTCCAGAATTTTACTGAATGTGGATGTGAGCTGTATGGAACGATATGAAGAAACATCGTCCAATGGCTTGTTTGGCTTTGGAAACATCAGGGTTTTCGACATTTTCCAGGTAGTTGGGTAATACCCAGTGCGAAGAATAAAAGTGTAAATCGACGCTAGAAGTGTTAATAAGGAGAGAGGACTTTCCTTGATATGTCGATATGTGATGTTATCAAAGCCAGGTGCAGAATACGTTTCCGGGTGACTACGGTTCTGATATCGTCAACAGTAATAGGAGAAGGTAACGGTGTGTGAGGCGGAAGAGAATGAATTATGCTGGGTTGTAACTGGTAAGCAGCGAGATTGATCTTTTCAACGGGATGAGATGCATGCTCAGGAGGTTGTGGTGTGAATATGCGTTGAAGATTGTCTGCGAATGCGTTTGCTTTTTCTACATCGTCTTGTGGAGGTGAGTTTTGTATTAACAGAGGATATGGGGTCCTAGTGTATTTGCCACACAGCGCATTGAATCTTTTCCAGTACTTGGAAGGATGATTAGTGTCTGAGAGTTTGTTGCAAGCTTTTACCCAACATCGAAGTTTATAAGCACGTATGTAGTTACGTACTGTGCGCTGTAATGACGCAATCATTCCGGATTTTGGGTGAGAGTATACTCACGATAAAACTGCCGTGATCGTGTGATCATTGTGAGGTAATGAGGTGGTAAATTAGGTTGATATGGTCGAGTGGTACTGGTAGGTATAGACAAAGAACTGGCTTTCTGGATGGAAGATGTGATCGTGTGTATGGCAGCGTACATATCATCTTCTGTTGAGGGCGCTACAGTATGAGCGGTGGAGGTGGTAAGATGACTCCTGTATCTGTTCCAGTTAGCTTTATCGAAGCGAAGGCTTGTGGAAAGATTAGGTTTTGTTTGAGTTGGGTTTGAGCTGTGAGTGTTGATAGAAAGTTTAATTGGGACATGGTCGCTGCCAAGTGGATCTAAAACTTCTATGAGGCTGCGTGAGGCAAGATTTGCTGATGTGATGACTATGTCTGGCGTTGTATTTGATATGGGGCGAGTCGGTTTGGGAAGATCGTGAATAATACCAGTGGTATGAGTAATAAGAAAATTTCTGAAGTTAGTTCTGTCCTGCTCTGTTCGACTATGCATATTAAAGTCTGCCATAATGATATAATAGTTGAAGTTGTTGGAAATGAATTGAACAAATGCATTGGGTAATGGGTGACCAGGTGGAATGTATATTGTTGCTACAGTGATTGTGATGTTTCGAAAATACAGTGATATGATAACGTACTCTGGAAGTTGAGGAGCATTGTAGATATGGCGTCGGTGAGGAATCATATGAAAGAAACTTATGGCAGTACTACCATGGGCACGTTGAGCTGGTAATTTGCAGTCATCGCGAAACAAGGAATATCCTAGTATGCGACATCTTACAGAGGGTATTAGAAATGTTTCGTTCAGTAGAAAAGCATTGGCATGTTCTTCCCTGAGCAACGTTTCGAAGAGCACTTTGTTGTGTCGAAGAGAACGGATGTTAAGATATAAGAATACCAGAGCCATGATTGGAAGTATCAGGTATGGAAGTATGAAAAAGGACTGTGTTTCCAGAATAGGTGGCAGTAAAATTGATATTGAATGTAGATTTGGCAGCTTGAATGATCTGTTGAAGTATATGCGGTCGTTGAAAGGGTTGAATGTTTTGCATTGCCAAAGTAAAGAACGTCAGTAGTTGATTGAGAGTGATTGGTGCGTCTGATGGATGGTGATTAGTGATAGGTTGCTCAGGAGTACGAAGTGGAACTACAAGCTCGGGATGATCCTTTTGTGGTTCAGGTTTGCCTTTACATCTCTAACTGTACGCAGGATGTTGCTCTTGACAAGTGGGGCATTTCGGTGGGGAGCTGAGATTCGTACAAGTACGTGTGGAGTGCGGGCCAGAGCAATAACCACATTTTTGTTTGTTGCGACATTCAGCAGTAGGATGCGTATTATACTCTTGACATTTCTCGCAACGTACTGGCAATGGTGGTGAGGAACGTGATGGTTCCACCCTGTGCTTGTGCTGATATATAACAGCTCCGTTAGCAAGTAGGTCATCAATCGTCTCTTGGTGTGAAGTCAATACCCGAATCATATAGGTAGGGCCTCGATCGTTCTTGATTCTAATGGTCTTTGTGATCATATGCCCTTCGTATTTCAACTCCTCTAGGATCTCTTCATCAGTGTATGAAGGATCTACTCCCCGGAGGACCACTGAGAGCAAGGGCGTACGCGTAGGAGGAGGTGCCTGTTTACGACGGGTCTCCTGTAATGATGTTAATCGAGCATTCTTTCCGAATGTGTGTATAGGGACCTTATTCCTGATAGTTGAAAATAGAGATGAATCTGTAGTTTTCAGAATAATGCCATTGCGAGTATGAACTATTTTCGAGATAGCTGCACGTGGTAGGTATTTTCGTAGTTGAAGTGCAACAAATTTAGAGTTAGAAAACTTATTATCGAAATTAGTTAGGAGCATAGAATAAATCGATTTTGGAACAGTGTGAGATTCTTCATTTACTGGATCTGCGATGATCATTTCATCTGTATCGGATTCTGAATCAGAATGCAAGTGCTGCTTCTTTGGTGGAGGTGAGGTAGTGAGGCGGGCGGCATAGCTCTGTTTTTTCCTCAGGAGACCTAGATCGAACTGAGCTGGTTGAGATAACAGAAGTTGTGGATGCTTGTGAGCTTTTCCGCTGTCGTCTACTTGTAGCACTAGAGTCCGTCCGTGGTTGTGCCTTAGTGGCACGAACGGATGGTCCGGCTACGACGTGCGTGAGATTAGAATGCTTGCCGTTAGTCTTTGATCCGATTGCCTTGCCAGAGTCCGCCATAGTGTTATACCAGCCGATGGGCATGAGCCCGGAATAAAAAATGTCGATTTTTTAAGGAGAAATGAATAAATGAATGAATGATGCAGGTGAGAGTACCCGTTTGTATAGTATTCAAGGTAGAGTGAGACTCCTACCAGATCCGTAGCACTGGAGACCCTTGGCTAGATTAGTCTGGACTACAGTGCTCGAAGAAATGGCGTGGAGAAGCACCCAGGATGAGGATCAGGTAGGTATTTCAAAAAAGGCAACCGTTCTGACGTCTGGTACGTCACAGCTGTTCATGATCGATTAACAATCGATCGGAAGTATGACTCTTGTCTTCATTGAAAATCTCTTGAAGATTTTGATTAAAAATTTGTTTGTGAGTAAGGAAGAAATTTGAGCTTGTAATATGTAAGAAAACTCTAACAACATTTTTTTCTAGATATTCTGATGCAAAATCTTGACAACCAAATGCAAAGCTGAAGCGCTAGCAAGAAAACGGAAATAATTATGTTGCTCTTTCTGGATGAATTGAATTATTGCATTTTCGAACCACTTTATCATCATTCTACTTAGTAAAATTGTAAATGCTTCAAATATTGATCAGTTAAACTTTCTGACGGTAATAAGGATTTTCACTGCATATATTCTTATACATCTGATATTCAAAATTCCACTTCACAATTATTCTTCATTCTTACTTCACTCAAAATTCTAATTACTATATAAAATATGTAGATACATATAAAATCTACTGTAAGCGAGATAAGAAAAACTACATAAAAATTGTAAGTTACCAAGAGAGTCAACTGTATCCGATCTGTTGAACAGCAATACTGAGATAACTTTTCAAAACATTCCAGGAGTTTTTCGGAGTCTCCAAGTTTCTTGGCCAGATAGAGCGCGCAGAAGGACTTCCATAAAGCCCCTGTCTTTGTGAAAATCCCGCTCTGGACACGGACTAGCTCGTGAGCTTGGGGATATAATTATTTTAGGACAAGTATTTAGTAGGACACCTTTTTCGGCATATTGAAGAGTATATTTGGCTCTGAAGTTGACGATTGACATATATAAAATTCGACCACTTATCTTTGTAGTTGTAGTGTCCTAGCTTATTTCCTTTGGCGCCGCTGTTTCTCTTCTCTTACTATTCTTCTGTTGCTTTCTTTTAAGTTTTTTTTTTAATTTTCCAACCTTTCCTTAAGTTTTAACTTGACAAATTTTTACCATTTAACATATATCATTTGACTAAGATGTTGCGAGACACGATTCGCGGAGGTATTCATTTATATCAAATATTGAGGACAGTTTCCACTGCAATAGTGAACGATAGTTCCATATAAATCCAGCCTTCGTTTTCGGCACTTTCATTATTATTCATTTGTAGTTCTCCGTTGTACTATTCGTTATTTCCACATTTGTTTCTATTGATCAGCATAGAGATGAATGTTGTGTAGATGTTTGGGCACATAAATATTAAAATATTTTAAGAGTTCATTAACCAGATAGTAAATTGTAATATATATATATATATATATATATATATATATATATATATATATATATATATATATATATATATATATATATAATTTCTGTGTTTACGTGCCTGCCTCGCACTTTAAATGTCCACTCTTTTAAAATTGTTTGAGATTATAATTTTTTAACATTATGCAAAGTTAATTAGTTGTATAGTCGGATTTTTCTTGTGTGAAGTGTTGCAACCTGAAAATTTTATTAAGCGGGGTCATTGATTTGAAGGATTAAATGATAATTGAATATATGTATGTTGAAATATAGATACGTGTCGAACATAAATGTGTTATTGAAGTAAAATGTATAATGTTGAACTACGTAGATAAATATGTGAAAAGAGTCTTGGCGCTTACCACAAACTGCTTTTGATTGCTATAGTTTCGAAAAATTCGACGAATGTAAAATGTGAATTCAAAGTATACCGCCGCGCCTTAGATATTATCTTTAATCTTTGTAATGTGATTAACTAATATATGTTAATATTAACATCTCTTGTTGTTATACTAACTACATGTGGCATGAAATTAAGAGAGGTCGTCGTAACCTTAACTTATCATCAAGTTTACCCTCAAGTCCATAAACCTGAAATCTCCTTGTACAGTTACGTCTCAATTTCATTCATCATATACGAATCCTTGAACCTGAATAGTGATTTCCGCTTCAGTAATTGTGATATTGATATGAAAGTAAAATATCCCTGAACTAGGAAATTCTCATTTTCTCTACATTGTGCTAATATAACTACCAATGTGTTCATCTAATATGATACAATGTGATAGTGATTTAAAAAGCTAGTTAATTCACTAGATAATAAATGGAATGACAAAATGAGTGACGTAGTCACTGTGGAATTAGTGACAAAACTTTGTTTCTTAATCTCGGAAATTAGAAAAAATGTATAAACCAATAAGTTTACAAACTCAGTATGTGTTATCCACAATCTATAAATATTATTTCATGTGTGCATATCTAAATAATGTGAAATTAAGTACAAGGGCACGAAAAGGGGTGCCTTACGAACACATGACATAAAAGGTCGTCTGAAAGTACGAGAAAACACTCGTTTAATCATCTTTTTAAAGTTTTTTCCTTACATACGAGATATGGACTCATTTAACCATCTTCTTTCATATGAGATATAATAGAATGTAACCAGATTTTCAAATTTTCGTTTTATTTTATCAAAATTTAAATATATATTTTTTGTGTTCCTCTTTCTTTCATCCTTCTGTTAATATCAAATCTATATTGATGTAATCCAAGATCCTATATGGAATGATACATTTACATGCGTATTCAATTGCATGGCATAAACATTTTCTTTGTGATTAAAATTCTTAATAGATGTAATGAATGTTGACCAACTGTAGTTAGATGATCTTTTACAGTCTTTTAAACTAATTTACCTATTTCAATACATTGTCCTGATTGTATGTGTAAGTGCGTGAAGGAATGACAAATTTAGCTTTAAGTGGTAGCCTCTAATCTTGATTTACGACGACAGTCTTTACAATATCTGTGCAATACTATGTTATATGTGTATTGGTGCATGGCTGAGGTCATGAAAGATATCTAACTTTAAAATATTCTAAGTCGGCTCTGAGACGAAAGCCAAAACAACAGGATGAGCTTTGATAACGACAATACTTTCAAGAATCTCGAAAACTTCTATTTGTGGAAAATGGGAAAATCATTTTAATTTATTTCTTTGCTTTGGCTAATTCAAATGTGTGTTCGGTCTCCACTGTGCAAATTCAAGAATCTCGAAAACTTCTATTTGTGGAAAATGGGAAAATCATTTTAATTTATTTCTTTGCTTTGGCTAATTCAAATGTGTGTTCGGTCTCCACTGTGCAAATTCAGCTACTCGATAAATTTTAATCAACATTTGGAAATAACAGACAAACGATTAAATTAATACCTCTCATCACCTGGACTGGGTCAGGGTAACTCCCACTTGTGCAGTTATCTGGATCCAGGTCAGGGTAGTATGAGGGAACACTTGACTCCAGGATCCATTCAAAATTGTTTCTCAAGTAGTAAAATTCGAGTATGAATCACCTTTTTAATAACTATTCAATCTTCTTTACCACATTTCTATCATTAACCAGTAATTTTCCATCTCTAGTTCCTTCTTCCTTTCTTCTCCTTCTTCTTCCTCTTACCTTCTTCTTCTCCACTCTTCCTTTTCTTATTTCTAGTAAAACTGAAGAGGGGCCGTTGCTGGGAGGCGTCGCTATGGACACGGTCATTAAATTCTTTTGATGTTTCTCTTCGGAAGTCGGTTATAAATTGACCAATAACAAGATATACGTAGAAAGCAAAATTCCAGAATCCATTTTTATTTATATTTTGCTAAAGTATCCGATTGAAGATGAAGTTTAAAATAGAGCGATGTTACTTTCCCAATCACGACACGTTTTTTTTTCAGTACTCCAGAACAAAGTTAAGTAATAATGGCGATGACGCATCTCCTTGTTTCAGTCCATTCTCGACGTGGAAGCTCGTGGACAGGAATTTTCCTATTCGGACTTTATTTTTAGATTCATTTAAACATATCTTTATTAATCTAAGTAGTCTTTTCGGTATTCCAAATTCTGTAAGAATGTTGTACAATGTTTCGCTCCTAAGCGACTTGTAAGCCTTTCTAAAATCAATGAATAGTTGATGTAGTGGTATATTATTTTCCCGTTATTTTTGGTAAATATCTGGTCAATAGTTTATCGATTTCGCATAAATCCACATCGATAATCTCCGAATGTTCAAAAGGATTTTATAGGAGGTTGACAGAAGAGAGATGCCTTGTTAGTTAATGCAATCTGTTTTGTCACCTTTTTTGTGAATTGGAACAATGATTGATCCTTTCCACTCTTCTTAAATGTATTCCGTAGGTTTATTTTAAGAGAGAGTTCCGTATTGATATGTTGAATTGCTCTTGTTAAAAATTCAGTAATCTCCAGGACTGAGTAAACCGCGATGGTTGTTATATATTCTAAAATTTCGGAAAGCAAACGCTCAGATGAACAGTCTATTATCATCTATGACTAGGAAATTCCGCTCTTTCCTGGTTCTTAACAAGCTTAAGGTACAGCCAGTGCATAACAGAATTCGGGACTTTACCAATTACGCAAGTCAGAAACGTCTGATAGGTTTTAATAGATTATTACGTATGAGGTCAATGAATGGGAAATTCGCTCGAAATATTCACACAACGTATATGAAAGTTAAAACTTAACTGTAAAATTTCAAGAATGTAGAGAACCATAGAAAATGAAGCTCTTGATGTGTAGTCTTGAGTATTTAATTTTTATTTTGTTTCAAACAGAGGGTGTGGGATATATTCAGGTAAAAATACTACATAGAATTTTCTAGTTACTTGTGAATCTTTTCTTTTAAAAGGTACTTAATTTTATATATAAAAGGTTAAAAATTATTATATACATTGGGTAATCCATTCGGATTCATAAATTAAATATGTTAAGAATTAGAATTTTTCAAAAAATCTTTTCGAAATTCATGGTTTATTTTCGAGGCTTTATATTATTATCTGCTTCAACTACTAATTTAGTGATATTTCCCATAAGTAAAAGCTTTGCTTTCTTATAATTAAATATAAACTATATATTTTCATTAAAATTCAACATGTGTTACGCTTTCGCCAACTAACTCTTTGGCTTCAACATAGTGTCTGAAGGGTAGTTTCACAACATTCTGGAGGGTAGTTTCACAACATTCTCCCAATTTTTCCAGTTCAAGTACGTTATGGGCCCCAATACATAGCACCTCTGTAAAGCTTGTTTCTTGTTGAAGAGAATTAACTAAAAACCATGACTTTCCAATGAACTGTGTTGATGCAATAGTTATTTCAATGCGAGTTTACGATTTTCTTTATACCAAGAGAGTTAATGGGTTCCAGGGACGTACTTCGTTCTCCACGGCACCTCATGTTTTGTGCATGAACATATCTTTGTTGTTTATCGAACGGATTAGGTTTGATTCGAATGTCCGAATGACACATTCCTGTCCGTTCCTTGTCAGCGCCTTGCATATCACATCGTCCTTAAAAAATCGTATATAAATTTCTTTAAGCATAAAGAAAAAAATTGTTGTGACTCTTATTGACACGTTTGGGTTGCGAGCGGAGATAGCAAGAAAGTTTTTAACAAATCTATTTCTTTTCAAATCGACAACAATATTGATTTAATAGGGCACAAATGCTTTTCACGCCACGTCGTTTACTCATTTCCAATTCCTTTCTTCTTGCTCTTTCGGTTCCTCCTTACTATCAGCGCCCGATGCTCTGACCAAGAGTAACCTTTAGTTTAAAGTGCATATTTACTTGAGATCTCATTTCATACTCTTTTTAAAATAACAAAACAGTTTTAGTATTTACAATTTGATTGTAATTTTTATATAGTCTTAAAAGTGAACTGAGATGTTAATAAGGAGAATAGCAGTATCTTTAAAGAGAAATTGACTTAACACTACAATGCATGCTTTGTTTTTATTTTCTGTGAAAAAAAAAAGTTTTGCAAGAGAAAACAAAAATGCGTAACAGAGTTACCGGTACACTTAATAGTGCCACCTGCAAGGGAACTGTGGAATTACAACTAGCTTCGAACTTTCCCAATCTGGATCAGCGTGCACTAGCAACTATATACCATTATTATTTATCACTATGACCCATACGTGTCCCATTATACATTGTATGATTAAGTGATGTTTGCTTACAACTTTCCTTAAGATCAAATGGTACATGAACATCTTCGACCTCTAAGCAATTGTTCTCCCAAACATTTAACGTGTATGTCGTAGCTGGTATATCCACTATACTGGTTGTTGGTCAAGCGTTAACTTGTAAAGTATTTAAAACCATGTAAGGAACTAAATTTCTTGGAAGAAAACAATTTTACGATAGCTCAAATACCGCATACACTGAAGACATATTGATGAGTGGTGTCCAACGGAATATTATACTATTGAACATGCAGTACAGTAATCTAATCCGCGACAATATATGCTTCAACATCTCAGCTTGTAGACAATATGTGTTCAAGATTGCTGAGACTTCGTGATTGGAAGAGCAAAGTAATAAGTCGTAATTTATCTTGTTATCACTACGACTTCAAAACGAGCATTGTGAATTATAGCATTGTTATCTTCTAATACTGACAATTTGCCCGAGAACAATATCTATATCACTAAACGAACCGAATATCTGGAGCAATGATCAACTAAGCTGTGTATTTAGTAACGAGATATATTGAGATTTCTGAGCGTGATAATTGTACTTCAGAATGAAACGATTTCCGAACTACAACATCGTGCCCCCCCCGCCGCATTTCAGGATAAAGAGGAGATAGTTCAGTGCATATGTTTGTTGAAAATAAGACCAAAGAGGACTTATAGTAGTAATAATATGTCAATGTATGTTTCTTACAAAGTATAGTTGCAATTGGTAAATGAGATAATAAAATTAGCAATATAATTCGTATGACCCCTGCTACTTAGTAAATTTGCAAGTTTGCGAACAGTTGTTGAGCAAGCAGAATTGACATCCACATTTTGCTACCTTATAGAATTTTCTTTGAACATTCCAGCCTTTGTAATTAAATATTACTTTAACAAACGTTACCAATACCTGCAAAAACAATAATGACGTAGTGGATATTGTTTTCATTTATGAACCAGCTTTTAATCAAATACGCTCTGATCCACTTTGGCTGGTCCTAAACCTGGACTAAGAAAAGGGGAGGGAACTTCCTTATCTTTATCAGTTCACATGCATTGTGGTAGGTTGGCGTCTTAGGGCAGAGGAGATCGGAACTCGGAAAGGGCGTGCAAACACGTTACTCTCGTGAGAGACCCGGGTTTGATTCCCGGCAGGAGCTCATGTGGTTCAGATTCCACGTTAATCCGTAGGTCCACGTCTCATATATCCACGCTGCTGAGCGGGACGTTAAACTCAAAATCAACTCAACTCAACGTTACTCTCGTTATGTCTATGCGGAGAGTTCCCTCTCTTATGAACGTTTATGGCCTCACGCAGATAACAATCTACTGGAGAATGAAGATTTCTGCCGAATCTCCAAATGGCTACAAACCCGTGTTATCGAATCTGGAAGGCTATGTGCAACCTCGTCACGGCCTTATCGAGATAGGTAGAATATTGTGTAAACTGCCATCCCTAAAGACAAAGGTGAGACGTTGTCTATCCTATGATATGGACAACTAGATCGTGATCTTTGGTACGGGGGACAGGGCTACGTGATACACTCTTACGTATGATAAAGGGATAGTCAGTGCGCTCAAGGGAACGGATCTGCCGCCATAAAGGGAGAGTACCCTATCCTCAAGAAGTGTTTGGTGTGTCCTTTAGGGCTCGGGATCAGATATTCTATCCTATTGAAGTTTCTCCTTTGTGGGTGCAGAACTAACAATCCTACTGGGAAGTCTCCGCTCCAAAATCATCATTGTCTTTCAAAGGAGATATTTTACATCAATCACTGGACCTGGTAATGTATGGTGTACCTCTTCAAAAAACAAGGGAAATTCTGTATTTCATAGACTACTCTACCGAGAGAAGTGCAATACTCCCTCTCAAATTATAGCTACAAATAGAATTGGGTTCTGAAGGTATCTGAACTACAACATGAACGTGGTACCCAAAAAAGTGAGGAAGTCCCATGTTGCTTGGACGAACCTGCAAGGGGAGATTTACTCACTCTCAAATGAGTATATCTTTAAAGGTAGACATCATTGATTTTGGTAATGTACAAAGCATCTACAAATTAGAGGAAGTCTCGAATTGTTTGGACGATCCTATTGTATGAATATCAGTCTATTGCGTGCACGGGCCTGGGGAAAGGTACACGACTTCAGGTATAATGATAAACGTTTCAATCCCAGTGGAAGGGAGGACTTTCTCTGGGATAGAGTGCTAGTATCAAACCCAACTTCACTCATCCCTTTGGATCCCGGATAAGATACAAGGGAGTATCTCGACGTATCCACAGCACATGTATACGGAAGTCGGCTACCATTGAACGATTGAGGTAGGCCGCGACGGAAATAAATAAGCCACCTAGATTCTCATGGGACTATCAGACTAGGTTGGACTCTGTGGAGTTGTGGTGAAACCGTGGGATTCGGTAGCTAGTGCTTACACTGGTGGGAGGTGCTTACCTTGTAACGTTCGAGCGCTATGCCTGAAGAGAATGAAAGACCTGATTCTTTAGGCAGGACCACTCTACCAATAGGATAAACCGACTATAGCTAAGAACCTCGTTCTGGTCGAGCTGAGAGCGTATTCTACTTTCCGAGTGTGTGGGCCCGGGTTAGATTGCTAAAGCAAACAAAGATTGAGCGGTTAATGTTTAGGCGAATTTCGTGTACGCGAACTAACAACGTTTAATAATCGAGAACCTACGGTTCTGGTAGTAACTAGTATCGACCCATCAAATGGGCTGACCGAAGAGCACGTCACTTCTGACGTGTGAAATAGGGGTCTCTAATATCCAACTGCGCTATCCTACGGCATTGTCAAATAGCTATCTTTTTTTTTAAAAAAAAAGCATGGTAATGTAAGGTTTGTAAGCGTACCGCTGACAACACCGGTTCTAAATACCATATAAACGTGGGGTTTCTCCCTTTCACCACAACAAGCATTGACTTTGTCTCAAATAGGCTCACGCTTACATTTATCAATATCTATTAATTAAAGCAGTTAACTGATTTTTGCAATTGAAGTTGTCTTATGTAAATCTTACCTCAACACATATACAATACAAAATTAATAAAGGTGTAACTTGAGCCATTCCAGAAACATTAATTTAAATTATTTCCTCAGTACATTCTGTATTTTCTGATGAAGTTCTGGAAAATAAAGTGAAAGAAATTATCACCTCACTATGTGCATTATAAACAAGACAGTGATTTGATTGAGATAGAGACATAAATTATCATTGCCTAAAATGGACGAAATTTGCAATGTAAGAATATTATTCATTTTCAGTTAATATGTCCACAAAAATACATCTTGGTTGAAGAGTTTTATTTTTGATTTTAAAGTATCAAAAATCAATTTAAGGAAAATAGATAATATTAAATAATCAATACTCAATTACGTCAGCTGAAAATAAGTTAGATTACAACAACTCATACACAATTGTATGAACATTAAATGATAGTTTACACATGACACGAATAATGCGTAACTAAATACACACTCAACAAATTAAACTGTGATCCTTACTACTTACGAAAATAACCATTCATAACACTGCAATTAGTATTTGGTGGAGCTTGCTTTTACAGCTTCTAAAACTTCAGCTCTATTCACCTATATGTAACATAAAATTCAGTCACTTAACATTTCGTATGATAGGTGGTATAATACCATATTAAGCCTCAAGTGTTATTTGCTCTCTGATTTATTTGCCGATTTCTACTATCTTAGTTTTGTGAGATACCAAAATCCTTGCAAGACTCACATCCAAACCACGGTAGAGTTTGAAGCACATCTTTCCTCTTCCAGGGAGTGACCAGATTTTCTTATTTTAATGAGGTACGGTGAGAATAAGTGGTATGTTACATATTACCTTCCGAGTTTCTTTGAAGCATGTAAGTTTGACAACTAAAGGCTGCAGTGTCTTGCTTTCTCCTTCAATACGACAATGCACGGCCACATAAAGCAGTAAAAAATTTTGAGTTTCTGCAAAAACATGGACCCTATATTCCACAGTACATAACTTTTTCTCAATATTTAGTTCCAAATGAGTTTCCCTTCTTTTAAGGATTCAACAAAAAGCTTTGAGGACACCACATTCAACATTTTTTAAAATTATTTCACTCATGGTCTTTAAGAATGGAAAGTGTATTGATGCTTATGGGGATTATTATGGGAATTTTTAAAAGGTATTATGTAAATAAATTTGTTTTTCAAATAGTATTTAGAACGTAGGAACGTATTCAGAACGTACACTCTTTAGTCATCTCATATTATCACCAAAGTCACTGAAAACAAATCTGAAATCAGTTTCTATCTTTCAACATGGTACTAGCATGAATTCTAAAATTGAGAAACCTAATCAAAGGGAAAAGAGTTGGTAGTTTCAGAGTAATGATATTAAAGCTTGAATCGTGATTTAAGGTAGGGAGGCAGTAACGCCTTACGCTAAGCAGAAACATAGAAGATACCATTTGTATTGTGTATTGTTCATTATTATTCCATTTCCAAAGAGTGTCGGGTTCGGTATTCGGTAGGAACACAAGTGTTTCCACGTTAAACTGTTGATTCCAACCTTAGAAACACAAAATTCCCTTTGGACACAAATCCCATCATCATCCAGTTATTCACAAAAATTCGTATTGTAAACGTAGCGTTGTTTCGTTGTATATTGCTAATTTTCAAGCATCGGTATTGTTTAATCTGTTGTTTTCACGTACACGCTAGAAATGCATCTGTTATTGTAATTATTAATTGCAGTGGCACGACACGTTAGCGAAATTGGATGACTGATCAGAGCCAAGAAACTAAAGGAATTATTTGCCCATAGTCTCCTGATCTAACATTAACGCCCCATTGAGAATTTTCGTGGTGTAGTGGTAAACATTTTGAAGATTATTGGCAAAAACAAGGAGAAATCTCTTGACAGTTGAAGACTTTGGGACAAAACCCCGTGAAAGTACAAAAAGTCAAAGTGTAAACGAATTCATAAGGGTTTCTCCTCATCCTATTTTCTTCAAACATGGCACCTGTATATTAGACCGAGAATAAATCGAAACATATGTTCTTGTTTCTTTCAAAAAATAGGTTTGGGGGGGACCCTTTTCAAAAAATTGTTCCCTTGATTAAAAGGGCCAGATTAAAGAAACGAAACTCTGCCGATGCAAATATGACTTCAAAGTAGGAAATACGGGTTTCGTCGTTCCTGCGAGGAAAGGGTTACAGGAGGCAATAAAAATTTCGAAATGACAAGGGACACGAAAGTTGAATTTCGGTAGAATTGCTACAACCCGTTATATGTTGTAGATATGGTGTTCCTGAGAAGAAGACTCAACGGGTACAACCACAAATCACTGACCATATGGCCACTACAGGGCCACTTTTTAAAAGAACATCAAAACATAACGATATTGTGGATTTCGGTAAAAATAACTGAAACCGTGATATGCTGTAGATATTGTGATCCTGAGAAAAAGTCTTAATGGGCATATCCCCCCATCACTGATCATTTGGCAACTATGAGGCCACATTTTTAAAGCATCCGAAGGTTTCGATGAAAATAACTGAAATTGTTAAATGTTGTAGATTTTGAGATCCTGAGAAAAAGTCTCAATTTGCAAAACCGTCCATCACTGACCGTTTGGCCACTAGAGGATCACTTTTTTTAAAAGAGCTGAAGGTAACGGTATTCCGCATCTTGACGGAATTGCTTGAAATCGTGATATGTGGTAGGTATTGTGATCCTGAGAAAAAGTCCCAAGAGGCACAACCACTCATCGCTGATCGTTTGGCCACTATAGGGCCATTTTTCTTAAAGGAGCAGCAGGTAACGGTATTCTGGATTTCCGTGTAATTGCTTGAAACTGTGATATTGTACAGCGTTGTCCGGAAGTGGGCGTACCGCTAATCGGTGTTTTCTGACGGTTTTGTGGGTTTTACCCACATTTGTTTGGTAACATTGCTTGTCATTTTGTCAAGTAACGTTGCTTGACATGGAGCACAAGGATGGAGTACCAGCGCACTTCGCGATTCAAGCGTGCAATTAAATGAATCAGACATTTCCTGGCCACTGAATTGAAAGAGGTTGTGCAATTTTCGTAGAATTATACTGTGCAATTTTGGCAGAATTGTATGAAACCATAAAAAATCCACAACCCAGAAAAGGGATGGGGAGAGTAGCGGCCAATATCATTTAAGCATAACAACATTCAGATGCTCATCTTGCGGGACAAAGGAAAACACTGGAAAACGCTAGGCAATTTTTATCAGGATCATGATGTGACAGTTCTTTTAACGTCATTTGTAATTTGGAGAAGATATGTGTTTGTTCCGTAGCAGTTTTGTGTTGTAAACCACCGCTAATTGTTTTATTCTACACACGAGCGCTGGTGAATGATTATTAGTGAGTGAGACTCCGGTGTGTTAGGACGTGAAAACGCCTGTCAGCTACGTGAAGCTATTGGCATGTTGTTATTTTATTTTTAGTGTCAGTATTATGTTGTGTTCTTCCAGTATTGAAATCATCAGGACAATTAAATCAGCAGATAAGTATTAAGCTCTTATTTTTATTTTGAGATAGCTTGATTGGCTTAAATACATTTTCTTTTCAACAGATTGATCTTCATTAGTGAAAAGTGAATAGTGAAAAATGGTGCCGAAACCAAAGGAAGGCTATTTCTGGATTAGGAAAACATACCTTTAAGGAGGAAGAATCGAGGGAACATTCAAAAACATTCATATATTAATTTCTAAAATCATATACTGTGTATTGCTATCGACTGCACGACATTTCACATTTAAAGAAAGAAAGAAAAAAAGAACTGCTTGTAACAATTACCTGTATTGTTGAGCTCGCAGTTGAAAAGAAAGAAAGCCGATCTTGCTACTGTATTTTAAGAAGCAGGAAAGAGTATACAAGTCAAGTTAAAAATATTTTCATTACTTAAAGCTTTCGTTAACAAAATAGATTATAACATTGAGATATTTATAGTGGATCTTTTTGAGCTTAATAATTGACTGTATTTTATTGTCAGAACTTAAACATTTTAATTAGAAACAGTAAACCTTAACCTCACGTTACATTTTGAACCTTGTTTTTTCATATACGAGGTCAAGTCTATTAACACGCATTTATAATAATCTTAGCCAACTAGCCTATGTTATTTCATTCAGTGTATATCGACTCATTATTGTGTTATTAATGATATTTTATGCATATATATAAATATCTATACTGTAAAGAGAATAAATTTATATGTGCCATAAATCTTGTATGCCGGTTCTCACGAGATCAAAGAAAATGGAAGCAGAAAACATTCAGAAGTTATTGACAGGACTGAAACAGCAAATGGAAAACATGTTTCTTGAAATGAAAGAGCAACAAGAGAAGACACGAGAAGAAATGAAAGAAGAACAAAAGAAGATACAAGAACAAATAAAAAAAGCAACAAGAAGAAATAAGAGAAGAACAAGAGAAAATACGAGAACAAATGAAAGAGCAACAAGAGAAGACACGAGAAGAAATGAAAGAACAAAAGAAGATACAGGAACAAATAAAAAAGCAACAAGAAGAAATAAGAGAAGAACAAGAGAAGATACGAGAACAAATGAAGGAACAACAAGAGAGAATACGAGAAGAAGTACAAAATGGAATATATGAGTTGCAAGAAGAGTTAAAGAGAGAGGCGAATAGACAGCGTGACGATATGAAACAAGAAATCGATGAACGATTTGAAGTAATAAGGGATGAGATGAAGCAATTAAGCGATAAAATTGAAGACGTGCAAGAGAAGCAAGGTCAGCTACACGAAGGATTAGGTGCAGTTAAAGCGCAATGCTATAGCTCTAATTTGAGGTTGGCTGGAGAAATATTAGCGGTTAAAGAAGAAGTAGGAGTTGTGAAACGTGAACTGCAAGTAGAGTGTCAACAGATGAATAGTTCCACATTGGAGCAAGTTTCATATCATCAAGAACAAACGGAGCAACGTATGGCCGCATTGCAGAAAGGATTACAGGGCCTAGAAAGTAAACAAAACACTATGGAAAAGGATCTTCGCCTATTGCAAGAAACTTCTGAAGAAAATGCTCGGGAAATCCGAACAGAAGCTGAATTGCAAATTCAGAAACTGAAAACTGATATTCGAACAGTAAGATCTCATATTGAAGAGAATCCGGAACAACTCGCAAGATTTGATTGCAGGAAGGTGAAACAACCAGCGTTGGACTTACCAGTAACTTCCATGCCTAAGTTATTAGAAAAAAGAAAACCGAATTATTCCGTTACCAGTACATCTGGAGATGATAGTGATGTTGACCGGCGAAAGGTGAGTGACGAAGAATTATTTTTAAGATCACATCGCAGGCAGCGAAAGCATAACCGTCGCCCAATTAGAACGTATAATTTGGGAGATTTGAGACATTTTGTCCGTTATGATGGCTACGTCGATTCAATGCCCGCCCAAAGATTTATCCAAAGATTCGAAGCCCAAGCTCGTATCCAGGGCATTCCGGAAAATGAATTTTTGAAGATAATACCGTTGTTGCTAGATGGAAGTCCACTTCATTGGTTTGAATTGGAACAAGGTAACTTCTACTCCTCTTACGATTTTGTTTCTGCATTTTTGCGTCAGTTCCATAGTGAGACGGCAACTGCACAGCAACTTGAAGCCATCCGCAACAGACGATTTAACCCGAAGCTAGATAAGTCGGTTGTTGACTTTTGTATAGAGAAATTTAAACAAATGAAAGAACTTCAATTCGGTTTAAGTGACCCATCTCTGTTAGCAGATTTACGAAGACTCCTACCCTATGAATATCAGAAAGCAATACTCGGAATTCCTTTCCACACGTTGAATGACTTTGTCTGTGCAATTCGTAACATTGAAAACTTCAATATTAATCCACCTAAGTCTACAGGATGGAACAGAGACTCACGTATGACACAAGAAGTAGGTGGACAGCAAGAAAATACCAGCCATGGACAACGACAAAATTATTGGGTTCGTAATGTAAATACATCTCAACAAACAGATCCAGGTCCCACATCAGGAGAAAGTTCACGGCGTTTCCAAGACTCCAGAAATGATTACTTTCGAGGAAGAGTTACGTCCCAAAGAGGCCGACATCAGAGAAATAGAAGAGAACGATGGTATAGAAAACGTAAGAACCAGTGGAGGAACTTTAACGCATACCACAACGAGAATCAGAGACAGCCTGAAGATGATCAATGGGCACGGAATAACGAGGATGAGGAAGTGTGACATGCCTATCGTGACCCTCAAGAGTTCACACGAGCGACAATCCGCCTCTCACAAGAGAGAGACGTAATAGACCCTCACCAAGTCCAAACAGAGTGGCATACCAGACAAACCCTCGTTCGGGAAACTAGAGGACTGCGTCCTCAAGGGTCAGAGTCACGCAGATGAAGACAGAAATGACCCAAGGTATTGTTTCAACATACATTATTGTGGTCTTATCTATGAGGTTATCGCTGATGAATCAGATACATCGATTAATTGTGAAATAAACGACCCGACCACCATAAAGTTTTTAAAGACTCATCTTACTTCATTTATCAATGTAGATGTAAATAATCTACGCCTTAAAGCTATGTTGGATATAGGTGCAGATACATCGTTGCTCAGTTATACAATTTGGAAGAAACTAACGAAGGGTATTTATGCCGCAAGCTTGGAACAGTGTAATCATCTTAACCTGATGGATTTTACTGGTTCGAAGAAGAGGAAGATTCGTGGAAGGACAGAAATACCAGTGAAGATAGGAGAAATCGAAGTATGGGTACCAGTCATTGTGTTGGAGGTAATCAATGAAGACTTGTAACTGGGATTGGATTTCTTGACGCAGATGAGTGCCATATTGAATCTACGCGAAGGTACTGTACAGTTATCTAACCAAAATGTTAAAGTATTGATAGATTTATTGAATAAACATTCCCTCAATTCTATCGATGAAAGTGATGAAGACACCAAGATTCATCAAATTGAATGCGTCTATTCCCAAGAGAAGCAGAGAGTGGATACAAGAACTAGGCACAATAGATATTCATGTAAATATCTGATGGCAGATCCAAGATTTAGACTTGATTCCATGACGGGTGGTACAACTCAGTCCATGTCAACGGCAAAGGATTATGTGGTCACTGATTACCAATTACAACAGGCGGTAAACGGTGCAACTAAGCTCTCCGCAGATGAGAAGCAGTCACTTTTGAGGCTACTGAAAGAGTACAGAGATGTATTTTCACAAATGCCCGGTAGATGTAATAAATTTAAGTATGACCTACAAGTTAAAACCAACCAACCAATAATAAGGAAACAATATCCAATACCATTCGCATACCGTGAAGAAATTAATAAGCAGATACAAGAAATGTATAAACAAGGAGTTACTGAATACTCAACTTCCGAACATCATAGTCCAATCTTGGCAGTGCCAAAGCGCAACGGAAAGTTACGAATGTGTGTCGACTACAGGTCCTTGAATTCGTTTATTGAACTACAACAAGTAAAGTCGGAACGAATCACAGATCTACTAACCTTATTCAGAGGCAAGAAATATGTGACAGGTCTCGATCTCACTCAGTCCTACTGGCAAGTTCCCATTACAGAATCTTCAAAGCCCTTTACTTCATTTTCTTTTAATGGACAGTTATTCCAATTTACAGTCGTCCCCTATGGGATAAAAAATGGCTCAACCGCACTAAACGCTTGCCTACAGGTTGTACTAGGTCCTGAGCTAAAGGCGAAAATCATTAATTACATTGATGACCTGTGCGTAATAGAAGCAACTTTTAGCGAACATCTACAAACTTTACGACAAATATTTGAGAAACTAAGAGATGCCGGAATGACTCTAAATGTGGACAAGTGTGAATTCTGTCGAGAAAATTTTAAGTTCTTAGGAAACTTAATAACACCAGATGGGATCAAGAAAGACCCAAGCGCAGTAGAAGCCATATCAAAATTTCCTGCACCTAATAACGTAAAAGAGGTACAAAGATTCTTGGGATTAGTGAACTGGCATTCTAAACATGTGCAGAATTTTGCAGTAAAAGTGAAACCCCTATATGATTTACTTCGAAAAGGAAAAAAGTGGTGTTGGACACCAGAGTGCCAAGTTAGCTTCCAGCAGTTAAAGGACGATTTGGCTAAAGATGCTATTCTTTCCCATCCTCGTCTAGATCAAACATTTTATGTGCAATGCGACGGAAGCAAAATTTGTCTGGGAAGTGTCTTATATCAAATGGAGAATGGTGAGCGCCGAATAATCGAATACTACAGTCGTACTTTAGCACCTCATGAGAAAAATTATTCTATCTCAGAGATAGAATGTCTTGCTGTAGTAATGTCTATACGAAAATGGAAACAATATTTAACAGGAGTGAAATTCGTCGTAGTTGTGGACCATAAAAATTTGATATGGCTGAAGAAAGTCAGAAGCTGGAACGCACGTTTACATCGTTGGGCAATAGAACTTCAAGCATATGATTTCGTAATCCAGTATTGCAAAGGGCGCGAAAACAATGCCGCAGATGCTTTATCGAGACCTTACGTCACGATGGAGGATAACACGATTAGAGTTAACCTAACTAATAGTATCAACAGAGAGAAAGACACAGGAACTCCAGAAGAATTGCGTATCGACCGTGAAGAATTTATTCGGGCTCAACGTAATGATCCAGAATACTCTCCTATTATCACACATCTGGAAGGAACTCAGGAAGGTTGCTTTGAGTCTGGGAGATCATGGAAGAAATATTACAAGACCGAAAAAGATATGTTGATGATTCAAGACTTTCATATTGATAATAGGTGGAAAGTTTGTGTGCCATCCTCATATATTGACTTGATATTGCGTCGGTGCCACAATGGTTTTGGTCATTTCGGTTATACGAAAACACTTGGTATAATTTCACAGTCATTTCACTGGAAAGGAATGAAAGAACACTTGAAGAACATCCTCAGGGACTGTCAGTTATGCGCTATAACGAAAGCAGACAGGCATCCACATCAGAAATTACTTCTAAATATTGAACCTGACAAGCCTAGACAAATGTTATTCCTCGACCTGATGGGGACATATTGTCCAGGGAAAAACAAAGAAAAGTATGTCTTTACAACCCTTGATGCGTATACTAGATTTTTGAAAGTGTATACTTTAAAGACATCAACATCCCAAGCAATCTTGAAATGCATCGAACTATATATCCAACATCTTGGGAAACCAGAAATGATCATCTCGGATAATGGTTCACAGTTTCTGAGCAAGATATACATAAGAAGGCTAAACGAACTAGGTGTAGAAGTGCGTTATATAACAAAGTACCATCCTCAAAGCAATCTTGTGGAACGGATGCATTCAGGAATTGTACGATTAATCCGTTTATATTGCCACCAAGATCATCGTACCTGGAATATATATATTCACAAAATTCAGGATTTCCTAAATCACACTATTTCAGAATCTCTGAGAATGACTCCGGCAGAGCTGTTTCTGAATTTGAAACCGTGTAACCCCATTGCTAAAGAGCTAAAAATGGATTCGGAAGATGCAACAAATACTCCGGATTGGGATGATAAATTAACCATGGCTCATCTAAAACAAGTACAGATAGCTCATAAAAGAAATAGAAGATATAATGAGAGACAGGTTCAACGACACATGATTGAAGAACATGATCTCGAAACAACATAATTTGAGCAGTGCAATTTAAAATAAGGTTGCAAAGTTTTGTATACTGTATAAAGGACCATTATTCTGTATCAAGAAAATCAACGAAAAAGTAGTGGAACTGGTAGATCCAAAGACAGGAAGATATGTTGGGTTATGTAATGTTGACAACCTGAAACGGTGGAATCCAACTACACAAACCAGACACCAATGGCTGAATTTGGTACGAAGATATGTCAATGATGAATTGTGGGCTAAAATAATACAGAATCATCGAGTTCAATATTAGTTTCATAAGATATTCAGTATAGCCGTTATGATGTGTTATCTTGATTCAAGTGTTATTACGTTATCATATATTCATACAAACATTTTACCATAAACTATGTGGATAATAATTATATCATATTCAACTTAAAAGAACGTTACGTATAAAAGAATTAATGCTAACTGACTGAAATAGCTACATTTTTTCTTTACTTTTAATAAGAAGTTCATTGACTCATTTCATATGTCGGTTGTATGTGTAACGGTTATAATATATTGTTTCTTGTAGTTTACAATGTAATGTCTACCAGAGTTGATTTACTAGCATATTCGTTTAACTTTCACACATGCCAGTGTTCTCAAATATGACTCAATTTTACAAATGTGAGCATATCCGGTCCCACGTCCAAATAGTTGTGACAGTTCTTTTAACCTCATTTGTAATTTGGAGAAGATATGTGTTTGTTCCGTAGCAGTTTTGTGTTGTAAACCACCGCTAATTGTTTTATTCTACACACGAGCGCTGGTGAACGATTAGTGAGTGAGACTCCGGTGTGTTAGGACGTGAAAACGCATGTCAGCTACGTGAAGCTATTGGCATGTTGTTATTTTATTTTAAGTGTCAGTATTATGTTGTGATCTTCCAGTATTGAAATCATCAGGACAATTAAATCAGCAGATAAGTATTAAGCTCTTATTTTTATTTTGAGATAGCTTGATTGGCTTAAATACATTCCCTTTTCAACTGATTGATCTTCATTAGTGAATAGTGAAAATGACATCTACAACATATCACAGTTTCATTCATTTACATCGAAGTAAAAAATATCATTACACCCGACTGTTTTAAAAAATCTGGACTTGTAGTAGCCAAACCGTCATAATTCGATGGTTGTGTCCATTAAGACATTTTCTTATGATGAGAAAATTTTCAACATATCTTAGTTTTACTCAATCTTACCGAAATACACAACATAGTTATACTCGGCTGTTTCCAAGAAAGTAGCCCTACAGTGATCAAACGATTAGTGATTTGTGGTTGTGATCATTAAGATTTTATCTCAGGATGACAATATCTACAACATACGTATTATGGTTTCTGTCATTTTGACCCAAATCCAGAACATCACTATCTTCGGTTTGCTTTCAAAAAAGTGGCCTCGTAGTGAACAGAGAGTTAGTGAGTGGTAGTTGGAACATTAACACTTCTTTCAGGGTCACAAAATCACAACATATCATGGATTCAAGCCATTCTACTGAAATCTAGAATGATGTTACCTTCTGCTGTTTTCATAAATGTGGCCCTGTAATGGCAAAACGGTCAGTGATTGGCGAATGTGCTTATTGAGACTTTTCTCAGGAACACATAATCTACAACATATCACAGTTTCAGTCATTTTCATCGATATCCAGAGTATCACTATCTTCGACTGTTTTCAAAAGTGATCCTGGAGTGACCAAACGGCGAATGATTGGCGGTTGTGCCCATTTAGACTTTCTCTCAGGATCACAATATCTATAACATATCACGGTCTTATTCATTTTTACCGAAATCTAGAATGTTGTTATATTCGGTTGTTTTCAAGAAAGTGGCCAAACGGTCAGTGATTTGTGATTGTGCCCCTTGAGACTTTTTCTCAGAAACACCGTATCTACAACATATCACGGTTTTAAGCAATTCCACTGAAATCCAATATCCGTATGGATTGTGCAGCCCTTTGTCATTTTGAAAGAGGCCATTCCCCCCTACAATCTTTTTTCGCAAAAACGAAAAAACCCTATTTCCTACTTTGAAGTCATCTTTCCATCGGAATAGTTTCTTTTGTTTAATGTGGTCATTTTAGTCAAGGGGACGTTTTTTAAAGGAGCCTTCCCCCCCTAACTCCACTTTTCGAAAGAAACAAAAAAAGTGTGTAGCTTTATTTACGGTCTAGTATATAGGTGCGAAGTTTGAAGAAAATCGGATGAGGAGAAACCCTTATGAAGCTCTCTCCTTTACACTTTCACTTTTTGGACTTAACAGGTTTTTGCCCCAAAGTGTTCAATTGTACTCTTTCGAGTATACTGTCACTCACCTAAAGTGTGACGAGAAATGTTAATGATTCCCGAAGTGTAAAACAAACTGTTTTAGTTAAATTATACAAAGAATAGTGTATTTTACTCGTCATAACTGTGACGAGCCATCAGATTCATAAAGCACATACATAACACAACTTTAGCAGTGAATTAAATAAACATCAGATCAAAATGTTTTACATGTTGTGTTATAATACTAGTCTATGTTTAAGAATGTAAATCCCATGTTGTAATGATGATAGTCAGAAATAACATCCGTACGACAAATAACTGTAGACAAATATAAGACACACAATTATTTATTGAAATTATAACTTTTGAATAATTTCTATTCAGGATTCACATATAAGATATCAACGGCCACCTAACACCAACCACATGTCATGTGTTATATTTAAAACAATATTTACTTATATATCTTGAAATCATTATTTGAATATATATTGTAAAATTCTTATTGAGCAGGCATACGTAGAGCATAGGTGAGGAAATCTGCTATTCACTACCGGTTTTATTACAAATTCCAGTATAACACGAAATAGTTATAAATTTGCTAATGTTTGGGATTTAAATAGGTATCGCTTCGACCTGACAATGTCGAGAAGGTACCCTCACCTACACAGCTACCCTTAGGAGGTATAGGACACTCGCTGCTACACTGCAAGCAGGGTGGAAATAGATTTGGCTCTGCTGCAAGCTAGGCGAGGATTGTGAATAGAAATGTCATTAGGCTCCATTACAAGCAAGAGAAAAATTAACCGATAGCTCTACTGCAAGCTAAAATCTTTGAGTTTAGGTGAAGTACTTCCTAGGTTACACTGTAAACAAAGATAGGAACTTGTCTAGCTGAGACTGATGATGTTTGTCTATGGAATCCTTCAGCTTATATAGCTGCCACAGGTGAGGCGATGGCTCTGTTGTTCCCTCGTCGTCATGTCACCAGTGCTTTCGTTGTCTCTGAGGTCTACAGCCGTAGTAATGGTTGAATTGTGTAAATAGGAGCATATGTTGGGCATTTGCAAACACACCCACACTCGATATTACTTACCCCAGGCCAGTATAAAAAAAACCAAAAGGTTATTGTTTTTCTTTCTGGATTGAGACACAGTAAAACATACACTTTTAAAAAGCACTGAATGAAAACTAGAAGCACACTAGAAGCACTTTAATTCTGCTCGGGGAAAGCACTAAATAGTCAATACTTCCTGTACAAACAGGATCTGCGAAGAACAAATAATATTCCTGAAGGAGAGGCTATTTTAAGCTTTGGTTTTAAAAAATAATATATTTACAAACTCACTGATTTTAAGCTTTGGCTTTAAAGGTGGTATGATGCTCGCAACAGTAGTTATGTTGCCATTGTAAGTGTCTACTGGAATAGAGTAGTTACATCGATTCTCGTTCACTTCGCGGTTTTTGGGGTCGAGCGAAGGCAATATATAGCATACATAAAGTAAATAAAATTATAAATATTGAACTGTTTTGATAATTACTGCTACAAGGAGAAAGACCATATTACAGAAGTTTTGTGATGAAAACAGCATGTCAATAAGAAGCAATTATTCCATCGAAGTGTGTCCATATGGTGGTGAATATTGTCTTCTTTTAAAAGTGAAAAATGATAATGAGTAAATTGTTTATGCCGTAAAGTGTTCATTACTAATTGATTTGTATAATTTCGGTATTTTTTCTCACATTCCTTGCTTTCTTCCGTTCTACCGTTTACGAGGAGATAAACATTTGAACGATAATCTGCGTGCTTATAGCGATAAGTTCAATTCTGCATAATTTGCTATGTTCTGTTTTTTGCTATCTTGCGTTTTGTTTTTCTTTTCTCTAAAAAAAAAGAATTTTCAATGTCCTTGCTCGTGTGATTATCGGAGCGAGATATACATGTTAGACTTTCTGTGGGACATCATAATAAGGCTTAATTTTTTTGACGGAAATATTTCGAATTGGATTTTATAAGATGTCTGGTAAGTGAACTTTATATAAATTTGGATTCGGTTTGCTAATAATAAAGGCAGGTCCAACATATGATCCGATGTTACTAAAAAGATAGGAAGGTAAAAAGATAGGATTTTCTGTCAAGGAGAGAAGTCACATTTTCCAAGTTTGGCATCATACTTTTTTCTGTTTGATGCATCTTAGACAAAGTATCTTTCACAATGTCATCTATCTAATTACAGTGTGCTGTGTTGAAGTGAAAATCGGGTCCTGACTTGAGCGCTGCATTGGATAGAGTCTCGAGTTCATGTATATGAAGAATAAAGAAGTTAGAATACTTAGTGCCCATTTGAACAAATGAATTTATCGAAAGACTTTGATTACATTTGACCATATTACCTGATCGTCCTGTACAAAGAATTTAAGTGAATTTTGTATGATGCGTTTGAAGATTTCTACGATCGCAACATCTCTGTGTTTGTATGCTAGACAAAATTTTAATTAGAAGTCCTAAAGTCTGGATAAATTTTGAAATCTTTTTGCATTACACACAGGGTGACTTATCCAGATATAGATATGAGAAAGCACCAAATCGCAAGATAATATCTTCAAATAGAAGCTTCTCAATAGCTTCAGCATTAATACTATCGGGGACTGTGGTGGCATATAGAATGTTAATATTTGAAAGCCAAAATAATATATTTCGGCTGGCCGTGTCCGACTGAACATTTTTCCAAAGTATTTAACTGCCATATGAAAGCTATTGATTGTGCACAATGATTAAGTAGTTATATATGGGACATGGTGGTAGTTTCTTCAGTCTTTGACAATCGCTGCATATCTTGATTTTATGGGCCAAATATCCTTTCTTATTAGGGAAGTAATACTTGGATAATAATGACTGAAAGTTTTAGTGCATCCAAAGTTCGGCGCTCTACGGTTGTTATGTAAAATTTCGAACCAATGACTCAACAAAAATTTCGGAATGCAAAGTAGATGGAGCAGTCCTAATTCTGGGTTTCAGTGAGTACGATATAATAAACCATCTTTGAGGCACAACGGCGCAGATTGTTCCATTTGGATGTGTAGTATATTCCAACTAATGTACCAAAAGACTTTAGCATCGTCTGTATTGCAAAAGTTGTCTGTTTTGTGTGCTGCTTGTTGTTGCCCCTATTAAAGACGTCTAAAGATGTCGCCCGGGTGTTGTAAAGTTTTAGTGTGACTAATTTCAGTTATAGTAGATCAAAAATATGTTATACCATATGAGTTTTCCTCCTTGTCGGGTTGAGTGTTCAATGATGTAAGACATTTTGTGTGTATGAATAGTCTGCTTAAGAGAAAATAGCAAACTTCCGTAGGGCACATATTAATGCATATAATTTGGGCTGTCACGCTGAAGTTTTACATTCTGTCTTAGTGAGCTGACGGCTACAAGAAACAACCTTTTCTTCTTTGGTTTTAGGGTTACAATAGGTCAGAGGCCTCCAATCTCGGTACAGGACGCATCTACATAGGTACGGATTTTCAAAGTTCGATCACAGTGGTGAAGCGATGGTGAAATGATAATATACAATTTTAGTTGTTCAAACTCTTTGTCATGTTCCGATGACCATTTGGATTTCGATTTTTTTCTAAGAGAGCTTTGAAAGGCTCTATCTTCAACTTGAAGTTTCAAAAATGTGGTGCTTTGGATGTCCTCTTAAGTTTCTGCAATATACACGATATGAATAGGAATGTGAATATTGTTCACTAGCGGTCTACTATGCCACGCTTAAGTGCATGCATGGAGGGCATGACCGCGTTCGTTCGTTCTATTTAATGGACGGGTTCCGCAAGAATGTAATGCACCCCGCCCGTTGTTCCTCAATACGCTATGCATTCTCGTGCACGAAGTGCACCGTCAGAATTTGTCCCCTAATTCTGACTAACCGAAGCGATGTAACCCCCATTCTCTGAGGGAGTGGGATATACCCACTGCGCGGCCAGACCGAAGTCCTGAGTGCCTACCAGTTAACCTACTGGTTGAGGCAGACTGCTAGCGAGTCAGTCCTACCATGCTCTGCAGGCATGGCGTCCGAGCGATTCAATGCAAGCTCACCTCCCCCATACGCTCAACGTTACCCAGATTCCTGGGATTAGCTCCCGCATGGTTCCGAATCCCACGGTATGACCACAGCCCGGCAGAGTGAACCCAAATCCGGGGCCCCAGCTTATGCCCGGGGGGCTTGTTCAATCCCGGTCCTGCCTACCTCTATCGTTCAACTGGCACCCGCTTTGTCGTGTAGAGGTACCACGCACACGTCGAGATAATCGAGTATCTCATCCCGGACCCAATGGTACGTGTTAAGTCACCATTTGAGTTTGGTGCCGGCCCATATCCCACAGAGTTCCCTCCCTTTAACGGAATCAGAACCGTTACCCAGATTCTGGGGTTGGACACTTAACCCCGGAAGGGTCGTCCAAGCAATACGGGACTTTCTCTATTTACGGTAGAGGTACACCGTACATTACCAGAGCCAATGACTAATGTAGTCCGTTTGCTCAAGGCAAACATTGTCATTTGGGGGACGTGTCTCCCTAGGGAGCCGTGTCTTCCCTGGTAGGCCCGCCCAAACAATACGAGGCTACCTATCTTTTACGTGTTTAGGTACCACGTACACGTTGGAGCAAAACTACTTGTAAAAAACCCAATGGTAGTGAAGGCCACCATTAGAAGGGACACCCACAACATTCCTCGTTAGAGCCGTTGAAGAAATATGGAACTACCTCTTATTACGGTAGGGGTACACCGTACATTACCATACCCAATGGCTGATGTAGACTGTCTACCTTTAAAGACAATGGCCATTTAGAATCGGCGGCTCCCCTGGTAGGGTCGTGTGCCCTTGCACCCAGTGAATGTGTAAGCCTGGGACGAAGGAGCGACCCACTTCCTCAGCACTCCTGAGGTACGAGTATGCGTTAGGATACTGAGTAACCATCCCGGACCCAAGAGAACGCATAGCACTCTCTTTGAGGACAACCAGGTCATCCTCCCGGTAGGGCACTGGATCCGCCCCAACTCTTGGACACACCAGCTACCCACTCTTTCATACGTGTTGGGGCATCACGTAGCCTTATCTCCCGGACCAAATGGCACGGCCTAGTTGCCCATTTCGGAGGATACCCGAGGGCTCACCTCGGCCGGAAGGTACGGTATTCAAAGACTATCTACCTCACTGAGGACGTGATGAGGTCACACGTACTCTCCCAGATCCAATGGCACGAGTTAGTCGTCCATTTCGGAGGATAGCCGAAGCCTCACCTCCGCCGGTAGTTTTTTTTATCCTGATTTGCACTGACAACTAAATAATCGTTGCCAGCTTTTAGGACAGGATAGACAACAGTGAAGCGTGTTTCCACGCTGCTCCCGAAACCCTATTTCCCCCAGTGGGTTAAGGGTCACCACAAGGCATGATACCAGGCCATACAAAGGGGTCCCTCCCCCTTTCTCAGCACGGGCTTGGGACTGGCCACGGCGGGGTTATGAATGTGAATATGTTAACCTAGGCCCTTTTAGTAGTGGTTCTCTTAAAGTGCTTAATTTTATTGTCCTGGAGGTGTGTCCTTGGTTGAAACTAGTGCCGCAGACAGATACTGTTATTATTATACGTGGAATTGTTATTATTATTATTTGTCTCATTTTTGTTCGTTTGCCCAATATTATCTCCTCTTTGTGAATTATGATTGTACTTTGGTCACGCCTGTTTCTCCTGAACTGCAAGCTCCTTATAGCATTCTAAAATACAAATAAAGTTCCTCCATTTAGTTTGCAGACCAGCTATTTTCTGTTGCACCATTTGCAATAGTTTGCTAAATTTAGGGATGGGATGGAGTTGCGACGCATTAAAATGTATTGGGGGACGGTGGAATTTGATTTGGAGGACTACTCTCTAAGAAGAATGCAGAAGGAAGTTATGCAGGTAGTGTGGGTTGGTATTGCTACCAATAGGATTATATAACGTATAATTTGAATGTTGATGGGAAGTAGATACAGATCAACTAGCCATCGCCGAGGAATTTGTCATTAGTAGATGAAGTTCTTAAATTTTGTGCGCAAAGAATATAAATGGACTGAGATAACTCTACATAATCCCATTTTTTCATTAGGTCCTTTGCCGTTTATAACGTATGGAGATGTTTTTATAATTTCTGTATAGTTTCAAAGGTTTCTAAAGCAACTTCTTGTAAGATTTTTTCTTTAATCACAATGATTAATAAATGATCTTTTGTTTTTGTGTGTCACCCGCAACCAGTACTGAGTAAAAACGAAACTGTCAACTAAACTGTTAAATTTAGCTTAAAAGAGCACTGGAATTAAATTGTAAAAGGCAATTAGGCAAACAAAATGAAAAAGATTGGATGCTCTAACTTCAATGGTTACCGAGATATACTGAATAATAAAAACGGCTAAAATTTCGGCTTTCTCCCCATCCCATCCCCTCCCATGCGGTGTTTTTTTATGGCATCCGGCATATTTGTTATCGGTGATTGGTATATATTCGAAAAATATCGGATGCCAAATTGTTACACGATTTGCCCTTAAACTCGAAAAGGAGAGCACTTTTGTCAAGATACCTCGACTAATATAATATCTACGTCATTCTTAGAATTGTGTGTCTCAACAAGAATCAACACTATGTAGAATCTTGTAGTAAACAATTTAACAGAGTAGTTATCAATATACAGTATACAATGTAACAATCTAGATTATTCTTTTCTTTAGAAACGTATTTTTTTTAAAGAAACTACACATTACATAAATGAACGTTCTATTACAGCAGAATAAGACCTACCAATTTTAGTGGCAACGTTAGAAACTATCAAAGCATGAAAATTTGATCTCTCGAGTACTATGCATTGAAATTTACCTTTATATGCCATTTTGTTCGTAACGACATCGTATGTCACTTGATGTAGAGTAAGTCGCAACTCTGTAACGTTACTAGAGCGTTTCTACCAGGCTAAATTCTACAGGACCAATGGGAGAGCAACCCCATCCTTTGAAGAAATGGGAGAGGTCTTCAGAAAAGTATTTTGATATGAGCGAATTCCATGCACACTTATGTCCAAAATTATTTTCGCATGTCTAAAAATATGTTGTTGTAGGAATATAATTTGATAATGAATTCGCCCGGTATTTCTTATAATAGTATGTGTATAATCGGCAAAGTCATGTATTTGGCAAATTTCATGTCAAAAGAGCAGTAAATAAAAACAATAAAACGAACATAAAATTTTCTTGTCCATTTAGCAACATTTTGTTTTACTCATTGTAATTTTTGTATTTATAATTTTTTCTTATGAAATTTACCACATATATACATTTCCAGATTATACTTATAGTCTCAGTATTAAAAGTACCTTGCAAAATCATTATCAAATTATATTCTTATAAGAAATCAGTTACAGATATGCGACAATAATTTTGGACATGTGTGTACAAAACGCACATTACTATTTCGGCTTGGTCAATTAACTTTCCAACGCACTCTCCATGTTGAAACTGAATGCACAGTTTAAAACTAAGTATGCTGATACTATTGCTACTTACCATTTTCATTAGAAAAACTTCACAGATAAATTTTATTTGAGATTTATTAGACCACAGGTAGACAGACACATATATCTTAAACGAGGAAAAACGTCAAAATGCAAATCTGTGAGAACACGAAGAAGGCAGAAGCCAAGAGAACTTACGTAATGCAAGAAGAAGAGCTTAAGATTTCAAAAGAGCAGTGAACGGGCCAAACAAAAGTTCCAGCATTAATAGTGCTTTAATTAACCTCATGTAAGTCTAACTCCCCAAATTTCCTGTCAAATAGCTGGAATGCACACTCAGGAGAACAGCTGCTTCAACAATGTGATTGTATTAAAAAATTATTAAACTATCAACACCTTACAATACATCAATTGTAATTCCGACGAACAGTCCTAATTTTTATGTTCTAGGAAAATACGCGTAATGTCTTAAAACGTGATGCAGTGGTGTAACACTGTGCAACAAATTTAAACTTTTTTCTGACCCTCAAATGAAATTGTGTGATTTTTACTAAATGACAGGTGCTGAATTCATTGGTCGAAACCAAAATGTTCCATCACGTCACGTTTTTGTTGGGCAGACCACAACTCATTATACTAAGGCAGACCACAACAGATGTACATATTTAAGTATATTTACTATATAATGTATGCTGGGAAAGCGTAATATATTAACATTAAATTTTGTTGACTTACCTTTTAAAATATTTTTTTGATCATTTAGGCTTGTAGACATCTTTTTGAATCCCTCTGATGATAAAGCAGCAATATTCAGAAGGTACTTTCAGTCCATTTTCCACTGTAAAGCTTTTCAAATATGACAATGTTCTGATGAAACCGTTCTCCTTGTTCATCACTTGCTACGCCGAAGGTTTGAGGGAAAAAGTCAAGTTATGAGTGCAAAAACTGTAATTTTAATGATCCGTTACATCCCATGAGTTGAAAAATGGCTTTTACATTTCCAATTTAAATGACAGCCAAGCTAATTTCTCAATTTCAGAGAATACAGTTTCAAAGTCTTCATATTACATGACTGTTTTAATCTGTGGACCAACAAATACTCATCCTTAAGTTCTGGGATTTCTCCTTAAGGTGCGTGAAAGCAATACCTTCTTTATCTAGTTCTTTAACAAAAATCGTCATCAACGCATGCTTCATATGTAATGGTGACAAAAATTCATCTTGATGGTTCACAATTGGTTTACGAGATATGTTCCTGGTGCCAGGAATGAAATATTATCTTCGAGGCCAGTATTTAAGGACGTAGTGGTTTACTTTGTCACGGCTGCCCCACTCACATGAAAAACAACATTTGGGTACTCTTAAAAATAAACACGATGCGGAACAAGACTGCACTTATTTAATATACAAACACATTAACACGTAATGTTTCGACCTTCTAGCCAAGATCCTCATCAGACGTACACTGACTGAAGAATCGCGAGTATACTGTAACTTACAATTTTCTGCAATAACTTTGCTTTCGTAATGTATTATTTTTCTCTGTGTGTTCATGCGAGAAAGGAGTTAGTAACTAATATTTCTTTAAATTTTTATGAAAAATTAGTGCGGAATAAAGGTGATATAAGAGAAAAATAGAAATCAATAGCAACTTTCGTCTCCTACCAAAATAGGCAGAATCAAGAAATGAGAGTACGGGTATTTGTAATCAAGGTAGGCGTCAAGTTTGAAACCGACATTTAACATTATTTCTTTTTTTAATTTTTATGCACATAGTACTGTAAAGTCCTTAAATGGTAATTAAGTCAGGATTTTACATACAAATTAACTTGCAACATAATAATTCTCGTTAGAAACCCGAATCGGCACTGCGTAATTAAGATTAGACCATACTTTCGATAAAATAAAAAAAAACGTAAACAGTGTAATCTAAGTCTTTGGCCGAGTGAGTCGCGAAGCGAGTTAGTAAGTAACATGTGTTCTGCGCAGCAGTTCGAATCCGCCTCACTCCCTATTATTCTTTAAGACTTTTTAAATCAAGAATTACATTAGCACAAACTACAGTGGTGACAACTCCCATGCCAGAAACCTCAAGTTCACGCGATAAAATAGCATTTCTGCATTACGCACCTTCAACTATTTAAATAGATGTTTTGATCTTGTGAGAAAATCCTCCTGGAAAGGTTTGCTCTAATGGATACTGTATTTATGACGATCCTTCCATTATCAAATATTTAATTTTCTTTAACGTAGATTTGCATACGCCAGAACTGTTGAAAACTTTCTCATTCTTTTAACTTTACTTGAGTTGAATTGAGTTGATTTTGAGTTTCACGTCCCTTTCAGTTGCGAGGGTATACGAGACGTGGACCTGATGATTAACGTGGAATCGGAACCACATTAGCACCCTCTGGGAATCGAACCCTTGTCTCACACGTCTTAATTTTACTTGAATTTGGGCTCGAACGCTCTCAAACGGATATAAGAGAATGCACTTTCAACCCCTGAGTGTTTCAATGATTACATTTTTTAGTAATTATGTTAATTTTACTTTTATAAAAGTGTAGCCTTTACGCTTTTATTAAATTTAAAATTTCCTTGATTTATACGTAGTCAATGTTGAACATAATTTTCATTTTTATACATGACAATATTAACTTTGAAAATCTCCTCTCTTCTATCTCTAGCCCCGGCCATATTGTTTTTAATAAATGCCAAATTACGATTTTTATCCACAAAGAGAAGCTGTTGTACTAACACTGGTATCAGTGAGTATTAATTCATCTTGTGAATAATTACAAATACTATGTAATAATAATAACAATAATGAAAGCTCTTTTCATTACCATTATTTGCATGAAACAACACAATCCACTTTACTTGTTTTACTCCTCACTCCTTACAATTAAACTTGATATCAAACGCACATGCGGACACAGGTTACATTAGAATGGCAGGTTCCATTCTTTGCTATGTGTCTGTTGCATGAACACAAATTCCCAAAAATTACATTGTAAATTTCTTACAATGTAAGTTATATATTCTTACAAATTGTTTTAATATGGGCAAATTCTGAAAGATATATTTAATTACTCCATGCTGTAAACGTCGCCAACACCCAGTGGCCTGCTTGCCGGTAAATGTTTTTCGCCGACATAGCAACGAGCGGAAGGATTGCCACTAGTGTGCCACTGAATTCAGTTGTTCGTCGAGTCGAAACAAGTATCTAGAGCCAGGATGTTTAAGTTACCACCAGGTAAAAGTAAGGACTTCCTTTTGGTACGCCCTTCTTCGGTTCGCTGCGGAGAATCACGGAGAAACCAACACGAACTATCATCAGCATGTGATTATTATTATATTTTACTTTTTCTTGACGATTGTTCCTAAAGTGAGCTCCCGGAGTCAAGATTAACCCCTGCCTCTACATCATGAAGTAACAAATCTTGAGATGAGTGCATATAATTGTATGAATTTAGTAGGCTACACTAGCCGAGCATTAGAATATGGGGCAACTGTGTAATAAAGTAAATAGACGCAGTATAGTAAAATTATATGGCAAACGCATTTTATCTGATCGCAAACGGTTATCGTCGTATATACACAGTTAAGGGATTACTCTGATTGACCAAATTAAAAAGACATGAATGATTTATTCCTCTACGAGAAAGGATTTATTTGTCGCCTCCGTGCCGATGTCACTAGAACACGCGCTTCGTTATCATAAGGTTGGTGGTTCGCGCTCAGCCGGGGGTCATTAGTTTAATATTTTTTACTGATTTCAATGCAGTGAACTGGTGTATATAGGCGATTTAACATATTTTGACGTAGTAATTTTGTGATTCATTGGAGTTTCGTTCCGACTGTGGCAATGGTGGAATAATTTTCGAAACCAAAATGAGGACGACAATTTTTGGTGAGATGTAGTTAGCTGCCCGTCGGTGGTTCACCGACGCTTATTGCATGGGAAACTTAACTTATTTAATTTCAATGAGCATGAGAGGTAATTCTTTTCTCGCATTTAGAAACATCAAAAGAAGACATTGAAAGGAAATAAAGCATATCTCTTGAAGATATTGAGGCAATACTTCTTAAATATTAAAATGTCATACAAACGTATGGGTGGGCAATACGGGTAAGAAAGTGTAAGCGATGTAAAAACAAAATATATAACCTCACTCTTAGTAGGAATTTCTAGTAATAAGCATAACAATGAATTTAACTTCCCTATGAGCTGTAAAATAAACAAAACATTTCAATAAAGAACTAAAATTGGAAGAAATAAAAATTTAACTTCCGAGTACAGTAGTAAAGCAATGAAACGAAACTACTTCAAACTCTCTACAGTTGTTCTGGTGATAGAGGATGATGAAAATATGTTATGGTGGAATGTAGAAATAATTATGGACAAATACAACGCATGGAAATATAGTATGGTCAAAAAGAGCGCGTGGACAGAATCATAGTATTGACAGTACAGCCCATGCAAATACAGCGTGAACAAAAACAGCGCATTGACAAAACCATGCACACACAAAAACGCATGCAAATACAGAACAGGCGAAACAATGCATGGACCAAAACCGTGCATGTTTAAAAACAGCATATGCAAACAGAGTGGACAGAGACAGCGCATGTAAATACAGCTTGGACGAAAACAACACAAGAACAAAAACCGCGCAAGAAGAAAAACAGCGCATGTAAATACAGCGTGTACAAAAGCAAGGCATGGACCAAAACAGTGCATGCATATACAGCTTGGATAAAACAGCGCACTTACAGAAACAACTCATGCAATTACAGCGTGAACAAAAACAGCGCATTTGCAAAAGCGTGTCCACATAAAAATAGAGCATGCAAATATAGCTCACACAAAAGCAGTGCATGGAAAAAACCGCGCATGTACAAAATCCACGCATGCACGAAAACAGCACATGAAAATACAGCGTGAACAAACAAAATAGAGGAACATATTGCACTAGGCTCGCTCGTGCTCCAGCACACTTCTTCCAACTGAGCTTGCAATCACTAATCATAAGTGGGTCGTCTTCAATCGGAATCGCATCCAGTTCTCTCAACTAAGCTCGCGCTCACTCGGGCTTGCGCTGATATCCATCAACTGTGCTCGTGCTCGCGATCACTTCTCACAATTAGGCCCATGTTCTCTCCGACTCGCAAGCACTTCTCTCGACTGCTCTCACTCTCACTCCTCTCAACCAAGCTCGCTTTTATTGGAATCGCGCTCACTTCACTCAACGGAGCTCGAGCTAAAGATCAGTTGTCTCAACTGGGCTTGGGATCACTTCACCAATGTGGGCTCGCGCTCATACGGCCTCGCATTTAATTCTCTCGAATAGGTTCGCGCTCACTACTCCTAAGTGAACTCGTGTGCACTGGGGCTCGCGCTCACGTCTCTCAACTGAGCTCGAGCTCACTCGGGCTCACGCTGACTTCCCTTAACTGGGCTCGCGCTCGTGATTACTACTATAAACTTGGTTCGCTATCACTTCTGCTAACTGGACTCGCGTTAGCAATTGCTTCTCACGACTGGGCTCACTCTCACTCGGACTCGCGCTCACTTATATCGTTGAAGCTCAGGCTCGCTCTCAATTATTAAGCCAAAGTCCGGGTGAGCACCAGTACTGAGATCCGCACACCATTTGAATATGGTAGTGCGGATAGTGAATTGTGCTTTCGTTCTGAGATATTTCTCATTAAAGTATTTATAAATTTACTACTTACAAAAAACACACTTTCTGACACCTATGATAGAAACTGCACAAGCTTAGCAAGCAATGCACATTATTTCTTAAAGCAAAAACTGCACAACTGTTGGTTTCTCATTAAATAATATTGCGTTTACACTTTTTATATTGTGTTCTGTTTTTAGGTCAAGTCATCGGTTCGGTTTTATACATATAAATAGCGTATAGATATACAACGTTTCCTTTCATATTTATTCCGTCTATGAAAACGAAACTTTGTACACTAATTTTTAACCCCTGTAGTATATTCCAAGATACATTTCAATTTCCGTGTTTAAATACGTTATGGACGCTAATACATCTCTGGAGAGCGAAATAGAATGAATTATAAAGCGTGGCATTCCAATGAACAGTGTTGATGCAATAAGTTAGCTTTCTCAGTCTTAGTCTTTAAATTGTTTTATTGTAGCAGCACTAATGGGCTCCAGGGACTTACTAAATCATCCATGGCACAAAACGTTTTGTGTATGGACATTTTTTTGTTTTTATCGAATATACAAAGTGTGATTCGGATGTCTGGATGGCACGTTCATGTCAGTCTCTTTTGAGATCCGCACATCATTTGAATATGGCGATGCGAATACTGGATTCTGGTTCCACTCCGAGATATTTTTCATTAAATTATTTATAATTTTACTATTTACAAAAAACACACTTTCTGACACCATTCCGGACGTACATAAGAAAAGCTACGAACCACACATTCTCTCGATGTATTCGGAGTTCGTATCCGATTTTATCCGGGGATATATCGAGTAGATGCTTACGGTTTCTTTCTGGGACACACAGAAAGCCGACGTTCCAGAATATTCATCCCTTCCAGAAAGATTCACAACCACTCTTCCATTCATTCAACTACACTATTATAAACATCATTCCTCTTAAGGTGTTTGTCCGTTTTGTTTACAATTTTAATCATTTGTTCTAGTATATTATTGTCTTTTAATTCTGATTTGTCATTGTTATTTTGCTTAATATTCTACAGTCCCCCTCATTAGCTCTAATTTCGTTTATTTCTTTCCTTTTTATTTGATCTCTTCCTTTTAGCCTTTGTTCGAGTAATGGACACCATAATACGCGATGTTCTGGTGTGACTATTTTTTGGCATTGACATCTTGAATGCTCTATTTGTGCCATTTTGGATAAGGCATGATTTACCATAGTCCTGACTAGTAGGAATGAGCATTAAGAAAAAGTCTATAGTAAAGTTTGAATACTAGGAATTTGCGCGATCAAGCCAACTGTCGGCTTCAGAGCAAGAGCTAATGTGCTTTAATAGATTAGTCTCGCAAGTATTGCTCTAATGTTTGTTCCGGGAAGGGATGTGCATTGCGGGCAACTAATGCGCTGCTTTTGTCGTAGGTGTCCAAACTCGTGAGCTCAGCTCTTGAGCTCATTCAGGCTCGAGCTCAATGATTGAGCACGATCCTGAGTGGGCCGGAGTCTCAATGAAATAAGTGAGTGTAAGCGCAGTTGAGAGAATTTAATACGAAACCGATTGAGCGCAAGCTCAGTTGTTAGAAGTGATCGAGAGGCTCAGTGAGCGCGAGCTCAGTTGAGAGAAGTGAGCGCGAGTCCGAGCGAAAACGAGCCCACTTAGGATTAGTGACGGCGATCCCATTCAAGAGAAGTGAAGGCGAGCCCGTTTGAGCTCGAGCCTAGTTTAGTTAAATTATAGCAAGCTGGAGTGAGCGCGAGCTATGTTGAGACAAGTAATCCTGAACGGGAACACAGTTGAGCGAAGTTAGTGTGAGCACGAGTGAGAGCGAGCTCAGTTGAGAGAAGTGAGAGTGAGTCCGGGTGAGGAAGAGCCCACTTGACAAAATTGAGAGGGAGCACAACTTGGAGGAAGTGATCGCGAGCTCAGTTGAAATAAGTGATTGCGAGCCCAGTTAAGAATAGTGAGTACAAGTTCGTGTGAGTGGAAGCCCGAGTAAGTGCGATAGCAGTCGAGGAGGTCAGCGCGAGCCCAAATGATCGCGAGCGCGAGTGATTGCGAGAACAGTCAAGGGATATGATAGAGAGCGCGAGCCTAATTGACGTTGTGATCGGGGCCCCAGTTGGTAGAAGTGAGCTCGAGCGAATCTAATGCAAAATTCCCATCTATGGTTCCTGTCCACGCTGTATTTGCTTGCGTTGTTTTTGTTTGTGCGTCGTTTTATTTGTCAATGCACTGTTTATGCCTACGCTATATTTGCATGCTATGTTTTTGTCCACACTGTATTTGCATATGCTGTTTTTGTCTCTGCGCAGTTTTTGTACATTTTCTCTTTTGTCCATGGTGTATTTACATGCGTCGTTTTTGTCTGTGCACGCATTTTGTTCATGTGCTTTTTCTGTGTCGCTGCATTTGCACGCGCTGTTTCTGTGCACGGGCGGCTTTTGTCCATGCGTTGTTTTTGTTCACACTGTATTTGCACTGTATTTTACGTCACAATATTTTATGTAAAACAGAATTTGTGAACTGAGTGGAGGGAGGAAAGGTTAATAATAATAATAATAATAATAATAATAATAATAATAATAATAATAATAATAATAATAATAATAATAATAATAATAATAATAATAATAATAATAATAGAATTAAAATATAATAACAACTAATCTGATTTTCACGAAGCTTTGCACCCCTTGTAAACAACTCAGACTGCAGTGCAGAAATGTTGCCAACTAATTAAACAAAAAATGTTATATGCAATTTTGTGATAAGAAATGAATAAACAAACTGAAGGGGGAAAACAATGAGATTAAAAACAAAATGGCATGGGCTTGTGATAGGAGAATCAGGAACCATTTTCTGTTGTTTTCAGTGACGTACGCAGTGCTCTCCTAAATCTTTGAACTACTATGTAAACACATACACGCACCACGAGGAAGAAGGGCAGAACGCTGAATTTCCTCTACCAGTGTAAATTACAACTAAAACTTACTATCCCCACTGCAAACGTTTTCTCTAGCTGAGAATCTGCCTAAAATGTTAGGATTCAGAGCCACTATTACATGATGACTTAGTGTTCCTACTAGGAGATCTATGGTTGGATGGATGGATTAAAGTTTATCGTCCCCTTAAAAAATAAGGTTATATGAGATTTTGACCTACAGCCAAACGAGTGATTCGAACTACATGAATTTCCTCCGGAAATCGAACGCGAGTCTCCCGCCCGACGACGAGTACGCGGATCATATAGCAACAGGAGTTAATTATCAGATTTAGAAACATGTGCAGTTGTACTCACAACTTCTATTCAAAATTGAGGTCTTGGGGGCCGCGGTAGCTCAGTGGTAGAGCGTTCACCTCTGGCACGTGGGGTTCCTGGTTCGGTCCCAACTCTCGTCAAGTAAACCGTGTGGTGGACAAACACCGTGTGCGTGGTTTTCCTCTATGTCCTTCAGTTTCTTCCCACTTTCTTCATTCCACCACTTTATTCATGTTTTCATCATCACAGTTTCCTTTAACCTAGCCTGCATAAACGTGGGACGTAAAACTCAAAAGATTTTATTTAATTTCATTTTAAAATTGAGCTCCTTGTGCGTTTCCATTACAGGCGAGCGAGTGTTTGGAACAAGCAACTGTTCATTCTGCAAGAACTTGAAAACTACTGAGTTTACTTATTTATTGAATAGAGAATTTATTATTTTATTTCCTTTGTTATATGCAATAAAATACCTATAAAATATATTTTGAATCCTCGTGACTTATCCTTTCATTTGATATCTAACAGAAAAGTTACGCCATAAACTAATATCAGTCATGAGAGTAGGAAGACTATCGACATCCAAGAAACTTTTTAGTTTCTACACAGGAATAAAGACATACTATTTAACATGCGCATAGTACCTCCTCTTACTTTCATTGCAGCCAGAAAAAAAAGACTCAAAAGTTATGAATATTCCTATCCAATATTAAAAAAAATTCTTAAATGTTGAAGATTCCTTTGTACATTATTTCATTTCTGGCACCGAATATTCGGTTTTTGCATCTTTTAAATGGTCATTTATTCTGATCGCATTTTAAAAAAGCGATATACAACTTATAACTGAAAAAAATAGCCTCATATTACTTCGTAATGAATCACTAAAACAGGTTTTATCCTCTTTAATTTCTCTCTATACCCCTTACTCTCTTTCTTTTTTTTAAATTCACTATTTCATCATCTCTAATGAAAGGTCAAACAAAGATCTAAAATACTATAAGGAACTTATTATCTTCAATTAGAACAGCAAGATCACTTGATTTCTCTTTTTCATTTTCTTAGCCCATTTTCATGAAATGACACAACTGCTTAACAACCATTCTTTGTGAAAAACTGAAAAATAACTATGAGTTAGCAACATTGGAAATGAGACTAATAACAGTTTATTCTTCCATGAGCAAATAGTACACAACAAATGCAATGTATTATGTTAATTAATGTATTGTTAAGGCACAGTAAGAACATTTAGGATCCGACTCAAAGTATGTATCTATATGAGATCGAAATCTTGAACCAAAATCCAATTTGTAAGGGAAAACTGTTGCAACAAATGACAAAACACACGAAGTGCGCGCCACAATTAAAAGATGTCGCCCAAGGGAGCCATCAGGTTACATGCTGCCTCCGAGTCAGGGGTGGACTGGCCATTATCAAGAACCGGCCCGATGGCCGCTGCGCCCTCTTCACATTAGTGCCTTTGCGCCCTCCGCGGGAGGGGCTAAGACCCGTCTTAGCCTCGGGAAGGCGCACAGTTTCCTCTCTGAACACAATTTAAAAAAACAAAGCTACATAATTATTTTATAAATTTGCTTGCTAGCCTTTGGCCAGCCAGGGCTCTATCCCAGAGTCCGGTATTTGCTCGGCCTGCGACCTCGCTCTTTCTCTTTCTGGGAATGCTATTAATGATCCCTAAATATATAGATTTGACTCTACTATCGGTCATTTTGGATGATTTTTATATATCAACCCTCCCACTCCCACTGCTCCGCCCCCAGTTCCCCTCTTAACTCGGCCTACGTCCTTGCCTTTTAGCCGAGTTTGGATGTTTGTATATCTGGCTTTGGGCTTCTCCAGGAAATTCAGATATTTTTCGAAGAATCCCAGAAACGACTTGAGGTGTACTTGGAACAAAACCCAAGCTATTAGGATAATTCGATGGGAAGTAAAAGCAACGCTGCTGTAAAAATATTTGGACACTTTCATTACTGGCACCCGACCAAGGATGCCAGACCAAGAAAATGAAAACCAGTATGTGTGGAACTCGCAGCAGCTTTAAGTGTGATTGGCAACTCGCAAGAATTCAATTTCAAAGTCAGACATGATGCAATATCTCTCATTCAAAAGTTGTGCTCCTTTGAGACTATATTGTGGCTATGATTTTTTATTGATTTTTCAGCATACCACACCTTTATCAGACTACTTGCAAATAAAAAAACTTAGACTATGTCCAAGCATGGCGCCTGATAGCCTCAACTCAAAATAGGTTGAAAGAAGCTAGGGATCAGTTTGACAAAGTGTACAAAGCAGCAGAACACTTTGCAACAGAAATGTCAAATAGTATTGAAAGACTTATTACTGATGTTCCTAGTCTAGAAAAAGTTATTATAGAAACAGAATTGCCTGAGGTAAGATGTAGAAAAAGAAAGAAAATGGCAGGGGAATCAGCTACTGATGAAGTAATTGAAGACTGTAAATACAAATTTGAAGTAACCGTTTCAACTGTGTTCTAGACCAAATTTCTAACTGCATGCAGGAACGATTTGCTGAAACTTGAAGCTTATCCTTAGATTTAGAGTGTTTTGATCCTAAGAAGTTCAAGAGTTTGTCTGGCTTCGTTGTCACTGGAAAGAATCACAGAACTAATTTCTGATTGTGAAGAGGGAAAACTTTAAAAAAGAGCTTCTTTCGTTTTCATCAATGTGGGAAGAGTTTTCAAAATCCCCTTATGAGAACCAAGAAAAGAATCAAGAAGGTGCTGAGGTTCGTACAATTGAAGATTTGATTGAAGAGGACAAGTTTTCTGAAGATTTCTGAAGTTTTCTGAAGAAGGATGAGGAGGAATATTTGGGGCCGACTGACGACATTGTGGATTTAAGGTCTATAAAATGTAATGGAGTGAAGTGCAATTCTTGTTTTAAGTGCGCCTTAGATGTGATTCTGCAGTACAATATGTACTCAAGACTCTACACAGAATTATTCAAAGTTTATAAGTATCTCCTTACATTACCGACAACATAAGTGTCCTGTTAGCGAGCATTTTCAAAGCTCAGATACATAAAAACAAGACTCCATTCAAGACTTACAGATGAACATCTGGAATCATTGTTCTTGATGAACTCAGAAAGAAACATTCTGACCAAAATAGACAACAATCTTATTATTGACAAAATGTGTGAGAAAAGGAAGGGGATGCGAAGGCTCCAACCATAAAGCAGTGACTTTACTTTCATTTTCCAGTTTGGTTTTGAATTTCTTTTTTCGCTAGGTAGGTATATAATTCTAAATTTACTTTTGTTAATTTTTAATAAATGTTTCATATATAATACTTTTTATCAATGATTTTAAAAATAGATAAAAAATAAGTTAATGTTATGATGAACATAGCTTTAAAAGGATAGAAGTATGAAAAATAGCATAAGCCCCAAACTTAACTCAAATATTGAGTTATAATTGGGCTGTTAACAAATGTAGCCGAAGAATTTAAACAACTGGTTTGATTTTTATAGTCTCAGTTAAAGTGTGCAGATTTATATAGACCTAATATATTTAGTACTCAAAATCTCTGTGTTTGTTTATGAAAATATTGAATTTGTATAATTCTATCGTGATTAACTGCAATAGCTAGTTAATCTTTTGTTGTTTCTTGTGTAATAATTTTCCGAGGGAAACCCCCGGCACTTTCTTTTATTAAGAGGGGGTATTCCACACAAGCGAAAGCCTCAGATGGATGGCGCCCTCCCAGAGTATGCGACCGCACCCTGTTTACATAGCCAGTCCACCCCTGCTCGGAGTTATTCTATTAAACATAAACAAGACAAACCCGTAAGTGCAGAAGAAAAGCAAATACTTTACCAAACGATATCAACGTTGTTCAATTCACTTGAAGAAAATTAAGACCTATAACAGCTAATTTTCGTTCTCATAGAATATTTATTTACTTACTTTATAGTACTGAAGTTAGTATTTGTACATTCGCATGCTATACAATGTAAGAAAGCACATCAATAAATTGAACTTAAGGGCGGAAAATACCACCTGTTTTTCATGGATATGGGTAACGATTTAGGTAATAGATGAAAAAGGAATAATCTCCCATAATAATAAATATGCTTGCTGTAACGTACCAGCACCATCTCTTTATCGTTCAGTTGATAATTTGACATAGCTCATTATAATTTCATCTATAATTACAGTTTGAAGGAAAATAATAATGTTCAGTTGCTCTTAAAGAAGGGGGGATTATATAGTATTGGGTATTTTCCCTATATCTCGGCAAAGGTGTGAGAGTGAGAGTAATGCACATCGCAGTAGCAGAAATACATGCACGTGCTACAGCAGAAATATTGCGGGAAACAGACGAAACAATTTACTCTTCACTAATCAGCAAATAGTCGTACGCGCAGTGATACAGCATCAAGTTATGCGGTTTGTTTTTGAAAAGTGCAAAGGACTGTGAAGAACGCTTTACCTAAGCAAAAAATCTCTGATCATAATAATTTATTGAATCCATGATATCAATTGTGTAGAGAGTAAGTTAGTACGATACCACTACACTACAAGTCCTGAGTGTAAAGGTAATAACTTTAATACTTTAATTTGCTTTTGGAGATTCACTAAGCGAATTTTACTTTAAAATATCTAGAAATCTAAATAATGTTCCTGTACGTATTGACATCTCTTCTATTCGTAGACTGGGAAATGAACTAATAATTCCAACGTCAACTTGAGGAACGTTTTGATACAATTCGTGTTGCGAAAAGTTTAATTGACCTGTTTCTAAATTGGAGAGACAAATGATGGGTAAGTCAACTAATGATCGTCTTTTGATGCAGGCCTTAGAATCTGGACTAGTTTTACATGAAAGTTTCTAAATTACCTAAAATATTTGTGCAGCACTAAGTTAGTGATTTCGCACACTAGTGATTAGCATAATGTTTTGCTACTAAGACGGCCTTCAACCATCACAGGTATGGAATTTTTAACATGCTTCAATTTTAATTTCAATCCATACTCAATGTGGTAGGCAAGGTCTCTTATGAAGAAGGAAAGGGATACGAGGATGACGGGGAATTTGAGTAGGTCCATGAATAGAGAAAAGTTATACAAAGTTGTTTCCTTCAATCATTCTAGATTTCATATTATATCACCACTAGCATAATCATACATGCATGCATTATCGGAGCGATTGAAGCCATTGGATCAAAGATCGTCTGGCTGTCCTTAATGGCAAAGATAGCTCTCAAAATGTTCCAAATCTTTAATGATCTGCATCTAAAACCTACTACTGCTCTGGAATGAAAGAGTTCATTTCATTAATATAGTCTGGGACGATTGTTTGGAAACCTGCCGTATTAACGTGAGACTCACTAACTTAATGTGTAATGTTACGAGATACTTTTTTTGGTTCAAGCTTTTCAGTTATGATTTAGATACCGCAAGTCATGGTATGGTTTTGTGTCGTTCAGGATCTTTATTAATATTCATCATCCAGGTGCATAATGTGCCATCGTAAATAACTGCATAGCGCTATCTTGTTGTAATGAAATACGTACAGTATTGTTAAGTGGTAATAACGGTGTTATGCATCATTTAGAGATTTTTAAGATTTTTACATCAGTGAGTAGAAAATAATGTTAAAAATGGTTTGAAACACTACTATTTGTATAAATGTTCAGGGAAAGCTATTCGACCAAGCGCCAAGTAGTGGATCGCAGGTTAATGCTCTTTCCAACAGCGAATGAAAAGTGAACCTACAGCTTAACTTGACCACGAGCTGGAGTTGACTCATAGTCCCTGTTTCGAAAGGCCTGTAGTTGAATCATATAGCAACGAAGAAGCTCTTGTTGATTTATAAATATGATATAATCAAAGTGCAGCAATTTGTAGATTGTGGGGGAAAGCCAAATTCGGTTTCCTTGTTTACGGTTAGTTTCCGAGCTTTCCTCTATTAACTAAATGAAACCAACATACAGGCAAGCTTTAGCTCTTGCGCTTCTTTCACATTGATCTGGCGATTTGCCGTCGCCGTTTCCGGCAATTTGCTGCATGATAAGTGTACTCTGAAAACTAGGGTGCTAGGCCCCTCGGCCCCGGTCTAGATCCGTCAGTGCCAGAATCACAAGTCAACACTCAACCACTGAGCCCAAGGATGATTTGTAATCAGTATTATTATTATTATTATTATTATTATTATTATTATTATTATTGTAGTGTTGAGGGTTTATTCTTTTGTTTTAAGCGTTCCGACTATTTATTTAAGTCTCTTTAAAGCACCCCTTTAGTCCCTGTATTCAAAGTTTATTCAAGAAATTACAACCATAGAAGTGTTAAAGATAATTATAAAATATATGAAGTACGGTAAATTTATCAAATATCACATCGTGAATTCTCTGTCGCTTTGCGAAAGTACATAAAGGTATTATTTCTAAATATGTAGTATTGCTGAAATATTTGATAGTGTATATTTCAATTTTGGGGCACCACAAATTTATAGAATTACAAACTCATTTGTCCAGTGCTATCCGGACATTTATTTCTCATAATCTTCTATTACATAGAAAAAATAATTTATATTGATTTGCACTCCTTAATCAGCGACCTATGGATTCGACAGTTCGGTAGTATCGGTCGATTTCGATTAATTTTACACGTCACATTTTCCCATATATTGTATGTAGCAAGTTTGGTTAAAATTACTCCAGGTGTCCTGGGCTAAAACATAACCACATACACAAACACACTCCACACCCACACATATACAGTATATACGTAAAACACACGCATTCATATTATCACAGTCACACTCTATTCTTTCCTGGCAACACTTGCTTCCTCCCAAAACACCCATCCAGCAGTTTTCCGCGTATATGTGAAGAGCTTCATTGCTTGATACGTCCCGCTTGGCTATACACGGCAATCTGCCGCGCCGGATTCTAGCAGGGAAATCCGGCTGTTTTTCCTCACCGGATAAATGGACGGCGACCACCGTGCATGTGGGAAATGCTCCATTGCTTGCAATATCTTTCTACCCTGTCCGGCAATTCGCCGTCGCAGTACACGGCATTTCGCGGATAACGAGAATACTGTTAAGTTATTCAATAATAGCTAGGGAGGCACACCGTTCGTTAAGGGATTGCAGCACAAATTTCACGCAATTAATTTTACATTTACACCTGTGTTGTTATTCATTTACTTATTTCTCCTTTTATGTATTATAAACAAACATTTAGTTACTTTTCTTTCACCTCCCATTCACTGTTTTTTCATGCGTAAGGTAGCTGTATTATTATAACTTCACTGGTTATCATAAAGTTTAATTTTATAATACGTACCTGAAGAAAGAGGTTGATAAGAGTTGTATAGTGCTGAAATATACATTCTTTACTTTGACGTACTACGATAAGCTTGTAGACTTCAATGATCCATTAACTACTGAATTATTTTTTCAACTGCAAAATGTTATTATAGAATACTGTAGAATGATAAGAAATACAATTTATATATTTCATTTCAATAGCATTATGTTTAAAAATGAAAATTAAATATTACCAAATGTGTTTTATTTTTCGATGAAAATGCAAACGTTTTATGGTCTCAAACATTAAAGTTACAAACAAAGGTAATATAGTATATGAAGTTAATCGTTATTGCTCAAGGTTGAAATATTAAATTAATGAACCATACCGCATTTAACTCAAGTACATGATTACTTTTAAAATATGCAAGATCATGCTACATTGAACCTGATTATTGTTTATATTCAATTCGTTTTGCGATATTTTTGCCATTTATGTGTTTCTGTTTGTTCGCATTGTAGATTAGTTAATCTTTCGCTAACACTAAAATTATTCTTTTTTATTTTATCAGGGACATTGTTTTATTACCTAATGATTTATCGAAAATATATTGTTATTGTCTCTCATACTATGCGGTCGTTAAGTCAAACATTAAAATATCTGTGCTGGGAAAGTATCTGTTTATATAAATCATTCCCCACACGTAATAGCCTGAAATTTTATTCTTTGAGAATAAATGAAGTTTCCTGGAATATTTCTAGTGGATATGAATGGTATTCTGTATACAACATTATCTGGTTGGAAAAGCATTATGCTTGTATCTAAGGCACGGCTTTACAAGTAAAAAACTTTCTGGACATTTTGATGTATGTAGATCCATTGTGATGGGAGAAGAGTGATCATTCTCATAGAAAGCGTCAGAAGGCATATCAAAAAGCGAAGTAACATTTAGGACTGATTTTCCTATGCAAATTGAAGAATTTCATCACCTTGTGGTTTAAAAAATATCAATTTACAAAGTCAACATTGTTATTCTTAAAATATTAAATATATATGAAGGTTGTACCAAAAATCCCTATCCATACGCCAACTTCGTTACAAATGCAGATGCAGATACGAAAAAAAAGTTCGTTTTCAATCTACAAAGTTGGAATTAATAAATCGGAAATTTTATTTGGAAAACTTTAATCTAATAAAGTATGAACTTTATATCCTGACCAATAGTCACACAGCTCTTCTCATCCTCACTACATGTTCACCAAATTTTATACTTAGAAAACTTTTCGTATCTTCATTTGTTATTTTTGCAAATTTTGATTGCCTACACATGAATTTTGTTGACATTTTGCTTGAAATTTCTTTTAAAACATTTGGCCCCAAAACGCCTTGTGGCAATTTAAAACAGATGGAGCTTGTTAGCTAATTTGGTACTCATTGATAAAGCCACATCAATTGTATAGCTGTGTGTAAATCCATGAACAGACTATAAGACACCAGTCAGTGGGTTTCTCCCTTCTGTGAGAGATTGTTAAAAAAGAAGATAATTCATAATTAAATTGACTTTAGTCACTGCTCCAAACATTTTCTTTACCCACACTCCCGTCCGTAACATATCTGTTTACTTCCTCCATAAACTGTATGCATTCTGACGAATATTTCTTGTATGTCCTTACTTGTGACGAACGCAGTATTATGCCTTGAAGAAATACTATATTCAGCTTTAAGATTGTTTATAAGAGTAATCGAAGTTGTGTAACTGTCTAGGCGAACTTCTTTAGACACTTTTAGTGTCCATTTATAAATGCCAGTAGTGAACAGCAGATTCCTATAGTGAACAGCAGAGCAGCCAATAAACGCTCTTTCCCTATCAAACTGAGATCTTACATATTGTTTTTATAGTTTCAATTGTGACAGTCAGTTTCCCTCGAAACGATCTTAATCTTCCCTGTTGCTAGTCATATAACCTTATATTACCTTACAATTTACCTCGAAAGCAATCACAGCGCCTCATAATTTGTTATAGGAATAGAAGCCACGATTGTGATAGTGTTTATAAATGTTCTCCTGTATGCTGTCATTTATATCTTGTAATATACTGGCCTTTGACATTTAGGGTAGAAATGGTTCGCACTCACTTTCACTTGAGAGTTTATGTTGCCCACGAGATGAAATCGACTGTTGGAAAGGTCAGCTTCAGGTACGTGCTCTTTGTGCGTTCAAAATCACTATACCTATTTAGTGTATCTTCATTCATTTCTGCATCCCAATTGTTTTTGTTAATTATTATGCCACATAAAACATTCACGAATTCCATATCCTCTTCTCCGATTATGTCTCCATATTCAACACGTCGCACCCTTGCCTCAGATACTTTTACAACATTCATGGAACTAATTGCTTCATGATATCAATGCGCACTTTAACCACAACCAAACACTCCAATAGAATGTATTCTACTGCAGCTACAATAACAATACAACCATAACAGGTACTTGTTCGTACAGTATAGTATGCCACTGTCGACAAGCGCTAGTGAAAAAAAAGTTGCGTTTTGCACGGGAATGACATATGCCACTATTTTCGGAATGAGCGATTTATATTCTAAGCACATTTTCACACGGTTCTCAGCATTCGAGGATCTTAGCATATCCCATATATGTCCAGATCCCCTCCCCCCCAAGAAGAAAATTTCGTAACTCGATATACATTTCTACATTTTCTTAATAAAATTAGACTTGTTTGGCAGAGAAATGATTTATGTAATATAAAGACTTGATTTTACAAATCTGTAGTCTTTCTTTTCTTAGGTTTTCCGAACATTGACGACGAAACAGTTGCCAACTATTTTTTCTGTCTTGTACAGACAGTAAATTCACGAAGAGAAAGTAGTATGGTTTAGTGCCGTACTCTGGCACAGAGATAACAGCAATAAAGAAGTTGGCGGGCATTCAACATCCCTATTTGGCGAGATATTGGACCAGACGACAAAGGACGAAAATATCTGCTTGAACGTACTATGTTGATGTTAACAAAATACACTTGAAGAATACAAGACGAATAATGATAAGTCTCATTTTCATCTTTCTGGGATAACAACTTTTCAAAGTTTGAAACACTAGATCTGCATCTCATCTATGCCCATTCCAGAAATGGAAAGAAAAATTTTAATTCGGGCTACCCATTTCCGGATCCAGGGAGAATCGGGTACCCATTTGCAGAACCGAGAATCTGAATCTAATATGCAGATCCAAAAACTAGAAATAGGTATCGGGATCTAGAACCTAAAATCAGGTATCCCGTTCCAGAAGTGAGAATTGTATATCGAGTATATCGGATATTTGGATCCAATATCAGCAGGGACCCCGGTATTTAGGATCCGTTTATGGGCATCTCTTTTCATTCGAAACGCTGAGTGTTTGTATCATGGAGTGTTGTGTGGCTAAAGGTGTACATTTCTTTCAGATCTTTCCACTTCAGAGAAAAATTTGGTAATATTGAACTCAAAACATAAGTACCAAAACCTCACTTTTACCGCTCTTATTCAGCAGTAAATTGATTTCCATTGTTTATTCAACAGATACTGGGACCATCATCTTTCTTTCATCTTCCGTGCTTTCTAAAAACATGTTTTACACTAACCCTAAACATTTGTGCTTTTCTGATACTCATAAGGGCAAATGCTACTTTCACCCTCCACGAACTACCTTCCTAAATGTATCTACGTGGATTATTTTCTTTTCTTCGCTGGAAAGTATATTCTTGTTTCTTCCAACAGCGAAAAGCATTTCTTCTCGTAATTTCTTCTTCAAATTTATTATTATTATTATTATTATTATTATTATTATTATTATTATTATTATTATTATTATTATTATTATTATTACTAACTTTGCTTAGGGAGTTTTGTATAACTGTTTTGTTGCTGCTGTGCGGATTGCCATTTTCTTCCATGTGTCTTCTGCTGTTGAGCAACTATTTCGTCTTCGCCAAATTGTCTCCTAGCTTGGATAAATCTCGGCTACTTTTCTGGCTCTGTCTCGACAGTGTGCGCGCTCCCATAAGACCAATATTTAGCCAGGACGACTAAACAGTTGCGCGAGGGGAAGTTTGCAGTGTGCAGTTAGTCTTATGAAAATATTAGGCCTATCATTATGGCCTGGGTTGTCAGCGAATCACTTGAACTCTTCCATTGCTGACTTCTTCAAGTCCCAAGAGTGAAACTTTCGAAAAATGCATATGTCCTTTATTTTTAATTAAGAGTTTATATATCGAATTCTTATCTCTATCGTAAGTGAATTCCTATATATGTGAATAAAGGGGAATTTCAATATTACAGAAGGGTTTCTTCTTTCCTCCTTAAGGGCAAAATTTCCGAAACTACTGAAACATGTATATTCTTACATTTAGTCGGGAGTATGTAAACCAATTTTCACATCTTCAGCTTAGCAAGTACTTACATTGGGCACTTTCTCAATACTCACATTGGGCGGAATTATTTTTACATAAGGGTTTATATACGGAATTTCTCATCTGAAAATTAAGCGAATCAGAACTTTGTGATTAAATAAAGTGAACTTTCAACATTAAAGAAGGTAGCACTTTTCGCCCTTAGAAACATATTTTTCGAAAATGCAGGTACATATATTTTCCCATTTCTATTTAAGAGTTTTTAAACTAAATTTCAAACCACCAATTTAAGCTAATCCCACATTCGGCACCTTGTGAATAAATAAAGAAGAATTTCTATATTTTTGAAATTGCTTCGTTTTCCCCTTGATAGAGAAATTTTCTAAAATGCCGAAACACCTGATCTCTTATTATTGTTTAAGAGTTTATGTACCGAACTTCACATCTTCAACTTTAATGAATCCTCACATTGGTCATTTTCTCAATAAAAGAACAGAACAGAACAGAAAAGTGGGTATTATAGAAATGACCCAATTTTTTCCACCTAGAGGTAGAATCTTCGAAAACGCTGAAACAGGTGTTTCCTTTTTCATTCAAAAATTTATATAGTGTATTTTACGTCTCTAATTTAAGTAAATCGTTATATTCGCCACTTTGTGAATACTTGAAGGGAAATTTCAATATGATTATGAAGTTGTCTTCTATTTCCTCTCTCACCTGCTTTCTGGTGTGGTATGTGTGTAATGTGTACTTCCGGATTCTCGTCCTCTTTGTTTGAGAACTGAACGCTGAAGTAGCGCAAACCTAATACTTACTGATCAGAATCATGATTAAGGTTAAACTAATGTCACAACCCCTACTCCTACACTGATTTCTGATCATTGAGTCATTAAACTTTGCATCGTAAATGACAACTTAATCATTTCAAAGGTGATCCCGTTTTTGCGGCATTTTCGATCTAGCGAAAAAATACAAACCCTTGGGGAAAATATTACACGCACTCCTACTGAAAGTGGCTCAATCTGGGTAGGATTTACTGCTCGGTGGGTAAACACAAACTCAGTCTCACAAGCTTAACCAGTTTGCTGACAGATGCTCCTGACCAATGTCAGGGGCCACAAAATTTTCGAATACGCCCTAAATCGAGTTTTCTTATTTTCTACGGAATAAGCACATCATACTAAGTTAAGTGATAGTTTGAGTTTTGCTACTCTGTATACAGTATGTCTACAGATACAAGGCCTATAAGAAAATTTTGGTTGAAATATTTTGGAAATTTTGATCCTAAAAGAATTTATTCATTTCTTGTGAATAGTGTTATAGGAGAAGAACAGTTATGTAAAAGGAAATATGCAGCGTGTAGGGGGAAGTAAACAGTGAAATAAGAAGAAACAAAGCAAGAAGGGAGAGAGAATCGATGCTGCCTTTTATTTTTTTCTTTTGTCTTCGTAGCGTTCTGTGCTGTCCACGACGAGAAGAGGATGTGGGAATGTCGTAATTGTACAATGAATATTAGACAAGCCCAACCTTTGAAAATTATATTATACTATATATTTATTTACGTATTTATTTATTTCCTCCACTTCTCATCTGCGCAGGCATTATAGCAATGTGAGCCATCCTAGAGCTGCCTTATGCCAAAGACACACATAAAATAGTTGTTTCTGTTATTCAGGAGAAATTTATAACATATTTTTCATATGTAAGTTGGGAGCATATGAATTATTGTTATATGCAATTTTAATTACATAATGTTTTGCATATTGTTGGTTCTATGTGCATTAACCTTACATATAATTGTAATTTGTACATGATTTACAAATAAAATACGCATAATACAAACATTACAGACAACATTACAAAAACTTTTAATCACTACGAATCTTTAAGGAACACTTTCTCTGAATTTAATCGCATTTGTTTGGGAAAGTTTTTTTTTTTTTTGAAACTTGCAAATAATAACAATATTAAAGTTTAAGTACAAAAATTAAAAGAAACAAATTTCCGCTCAAGGAAATGATATACATACTATTTAAGATTTTTAAGCATTCCATTGCTACGTAGTTATTAACTTTTTTATTATTATAACTGGAATACCACTGGTTATGTGATTCACGTTAATTTCGGTTTACAAACTTATATTAAATATATCTCATTCAGAATTTAATATCAAAATATTAGACAATCATACCTATTTACACTTTAAAAATCGCGCACTATCGAAGTTCGACATTCTTTTCTTTTTAAATAACATTTAAACAGCAAACAGTAATTCGTGGTCGGCAATGTGATATCTTCAACAAATTCAACATGGCGCGGGAATTTTGTAATTAGCTATGTGGGGTTGCATAACTGCAACATCAGTAAGATGTAAAAAAACATATGGTTTACTTACCATAAATAAGAGAGGCGGGCCATTCAAAGTGAATAGCAGCAGCACAGAGTGTGTATACCTGCAATAGGAATTGGCGTAGAAACATGAAAGAAAACAGGGTACAGTAACCAAAAACACAGGGAATATGAGAAACTACTAGAAAGAGCATGCACATGAACACCGTAGTAAATAAAAAAAATGAAAAGAAATGTGTATCCTATGTGTGGCAAAATAAACGAAATAAATAGGGATAGACTATAGCTCTATTGTACTCACCATAAGCAGGTCGTCCTAAGGATGAAACCTAGAGTTTAACGTGGGTTCCTAATCACTTGTGTCCACGCCGGGATTCCAACAGGGATACATTGATTACACTATTAACAACAAGAGAAATATAAATTTAGGATAACAACAAAAGTAGATAAGAAACTCTTCTTGTTGGTTACGTTGTCGGCAAGAGGAGATTCGTGAATCCTATATACTTGAAATCGGACACCACAATATACAGGTCGAGAGAGCGGTGAGCGGGTCGTGGCCACAAGTGGAACTAACAGCAAAACATCCTTGGCAGCAGGGTTACCAAATAAAGAATATGTTGCAATAATGCGCCCCAAGTAAAATACCAGCAATGCATTGTTTGATCGAATGTCGTGTGAAATGTATGAGAATTTTGATCGAATTTAGTCGAATGAATGGTAATTGATGGACAGTTTGATTTTTCGCCAGAAAAATTGATATATAATTTGTAATTCGTGGAACAAGAGTTCTATTTACAAATAGACGATCCTAGGATTTGATCCCGGGATTTCAGCGATTTTGAAACCAGAACGCTAAATACTAACTTTTACTTGTTCTCATTACGTTATAGGAAATAAATTAAGATTTGATTTAGGGAGTCCACCATCTGAAAAATATTTAAAGTCCTGATGAGAATAAGATATCTCAGACTTCACTAACACCACATTCCGCTTAACCATTTGTTGTGTAATTTCACAGTCAGCCACTATGACAGTTGTGCGGACCAATTGATCGCACTAGAATTTCGAATGTTCCCACGAAAACTTGGACAATTTCGATAACTTTGGTTACCATCGTCTTTGACTTCTCACATAGTAGAAGAACCAAATGAAAAGAGATCGGTCCAGTTTGCTCCCTCCCCTTGATTTTACATACTCAACTACAAAATTACCCGAATTAAACATGTTCCCCCCGGTGCAATTCCGATAATTTTGGTAGCGTCGTGTTTGTCTCGTCACATACTATAACAATCAAGCGAAAAAAGATGGGGCCCAGTTGGCTCCCTCCCTTTCATTTTACATATAGAACTACAAAGTTACCGAAATTACCCATGTTCCTCCGGTGCAATTTCGATAATTTGGTTACCGTCGTGCTTGTCTCGTCACATACTACAAAAATCAAGCCAAAAAAGATTGGGCCCAGTTTGCTTCCCTCTAACCAAATATTCTATTCATATGCCAACTGAAATATTTGAACCCCATTATTATCACTTTTTCTTCTTATATTTCATTGTTAATAAAGCAATAACAATTAATATGATAATTTTGGAAAGTAGGAATTTTAAAAATTGTAAATAAAGAGAGGCAAAGTTTGAAGAAAAATACGAAAATCTGAAAATCAAAAGTTCAAAATATGATGCACTATAAAATTTTAATAAATGCTTTGTAAAATATTAAATCTATCTATCTATCTATCTATAGGTGCTTAAAAGTGGCTTATTTGCGGACTTGCGGACTCTTAATTTATAGGTCTAAAAATAGTACGTCAGCATAATAAATCATAGTAAGTGCATTGTATTGAGTAGAATTAAAAAATAAAAGCCGACTAGTGTTTTATTGCAAAATTGTAGTATCAACTGAAAAACATTTGCCAAAGTGGTCTATTTGCCAACTATGAAAATCACAAAGAAAAGTGTTTTATTTTTAGAATATTAATGTTCCATATTCATTAAAGAGTTGAAATGATTACTTACATCTTCATGAACTATGTTATAAACCTTCAAATAAAAACATTTGCATTTTTGGGACAAAAAAGTAAATATGTTAGTCAAGAATGATGTTCGGTCGTCAGAAGAAATGCTTAGAAAAATTGAATTTTTAAAATTTCCGATATTAACTGTTGTGGGTAACTGTAATTGTCTAATGTGTTATTATTGGCTATTAAAATAGGTTTCCATCCTAATTGAGCGTCAAATGTGAAACTGTTTATCATAAACCAAAAAAAGTGGTCTATATGCGGAAAAGAGAACCAGATTTGGGCAAAAACGCAAATAATCTAATTCTCCGTAAATGTTTAAGCAAAATAAGGTTTGAAATATATTTCCCGTTAGGTTGAGATTTTACATGACAATTTTTGCTTCAATATTTTCATTAAGATGCTTAATAATGCATATACGACAATTAAAGCTGCTTGTGGTCTATTTTCAGAATTCAGTGTCACAATCTCTTATCTGAAACTTCATTGTCATTTGATCGGTGTTTTAAATCATATACTTGAAACAGACTGTAAGTTAATGGTGACATTCAATTTATGAACACGAATTTCTAATTGACATGTGAAAATGCACCATACAGTTTCTTTTAATCGTCACATGATTAATGTTCTTGCCCAATTGATGTTTTATTACGTGCTACTTAGTTTGCAACATTGTGCTTTTGTAGTCTAAATGCGGAGTAAGGCTGCCAAACTTGTACAGTAGATAAACTGCAATATAACGATACACAATAGATAAAATTTTCTGATGTCGGACATGAATTAAACGTGCCACACAATGTTCTTTTTTACAAATTAAAACTAGATTTCAATCAGTTAAATATGGAAAATTACAATTATATTGCTAAAAAAGCAAAAAATTATTTACCAGCATTAGGGAGAAGATGCATAGAATTACACAGACAGAGACAGAGTTTCCTCATCTAATCAGTTAGTCATACTTGATATTTGTGAGACAACTTCCATATACATCTATGAATTTGTTGCCCCCCTCACCCGCACTTTCAAATTTCGACTTGAAGCTAAAATCACACTCTTTTTTGTTTGTTTTTTTTTGTTTGCTCTTAACTATTTTGAAGAAACAATCGTTTGTTATGATAAATATAAACAGATATACACAAAACAAAGTTAGGGACAAATTCACACTGACCCTCTCACTTTTAAATTTCGATTCAAAACCAAAATCAATCGTTTTCGTTTCATTTTTATTCATTGTTTTAAATTTTTAAAAATGTTCGTTTCGAAGCACTTTAAGAGATATTTAAAAATAAAGTTGAGACTAACTTCACACTGGCGCGCCACTTTCAAATTTTGATTCGAAATCGAAGGCAATTGTTCGTTTTTCAGTTGTTGCTGATTCTATTTAAAGAAAAACTTTCTTTCAAAAATTATTAAGACATATTTACACTTTCACTATCCTCCCTCAACTTTTCAATTTAGATCCAAAGCTGAAGTCAATCATTTGTTATTGATCGATTTTAAAGGAAAGAAGTGTTTGTTTCCAAAATCATGAAGACATATATTTAAATAAATCTGGAACGTAGCCAAATTTACCTTGGTTCCTTTACTTAGAAAATTTGACCCAAAACCAAAATCAATTTTCTTTATATCGGCTTTTTGTTGATTATTTTGAAGAAAAGTAGCTTGTTTCTATAAACATAAGGATATGTTTAGGAAATAAAGTTAATGAACTTGGTTGATTTTTCGTTTGTTCTTGATTGTTGAGGGAGAAAGTCGATAAACAAAAACAGATATTTACAGGATGCATTTGATGGTCAAATTCCTACTACTTATTCTACCTTTAAATTTCAATTCAAACTTCATGCCAATAATTGTTTTTCGTTTCTTATTGGTTGATTTGAAAGAAAATAGTTTGTTTCGAAAAATGTTAAGTGTCTATTACAAAATAATATTGGTTGAGCCAAATTCATACTAGTCTTTAAAATTTCAAATTTCGATCCAAAACCAAACTCAGTCATTTATTTTATTTCGTTATTGACTGTTTTGAAGAAAAATCGAAAAGCATTAAATACATTTTGATAATAAAGCTGATAATAATCTTCACGCTTGCCCTGTACTTCCAAATTTCATCCAAAGCGGTAAGCAGTAAAAAAAAAAAAAAAAATGAGATACACAATCAGTAGCATACGCAGAAGTTCGTAAGGGTTGAAGGTTCCCAAGTTCATATAATTTCAAGTGATATATATATATATGTATAGTATGGTGCTAAATTCTTTGTACAAAAGCAGAGCAGTGATTCCTGAGAGTAAAAGAAACAAAAAGTTCCAAGAAACATAGGGCGAAAACCCCATCGTTCATGTGTTATAGGCTGCCAAAAACATGAAAAAATGAATTTTAAAGGTCCATAGCTCCAAAACTATGGGTTCTACTGTAGTCGGGTGAAGACTTCACTTAGGAACTAGTATGTGCCCTATCCAAAAATGCATGTTTTAGAATCCTAAGGTACTCACGCAATAAATTTTATGGAGGTAGTTGGAGAGTACTTTATATCATAGGCCCGTAGTCAAACTCTCTCTAGAAAAATTGTTGTGGAAGCACCTCAGGATTCTGAAACACGCATTTTTGGATAGGGCACATACTAGTTCCTAAGTGATGTCTTGACCCGACCAAGGTAGTCCCATAGTTTTGGAGCTATGAACCTTTAAATTTCATTTTGACATGATTTCGGTAGCCTATAACACGTAAACGATGGGGTTTTCGCCCTATGTTTATTGGAATTTTTTTGTTTGTTTTACTCCCAGGAATAACTCCTCTGCTTTTGTACAACGAATTTAGCGCCATACTATATATATATATATATATACGCTTTTGCATTCGGTGGGAATGCTTTCATCATCATTTTGGAGAAAGAAAGGAAACTATAATCGTTAATTTGGAAAATATAGCTCACTGGTAGAATTGACATGTATCTGAGAAGACGACGAGCCTTTTTAGTTTGTAGGGCATGTGGGTAGAAATAAATAACAACAAATATTTAAAAAAGAGAGTCGAGGGTCTTAGTTTAGGAAGAAAGAAAAGGAAGGTTGTTAGGGCGATTAGGACCTTGGATGCGTGTTCCGTACCTCAGTTCCTGGGCGTCGACTGTTCGTCTCCATATCTTGGCCTCTGTACCAATTTGGCGTGAGAGTTGAAATAGAACTCTCCTGTTGTTGCTCACACTCGCTCCTCGTGTACTTCTCCGCTTCTCGTGTGCTACTCCCATCTTCCGGGTCCTGGGACGTTTTTATACCAACGAAAGTAGGAAGATGGCCGACGAAATTACGGAAAACATCCAAAGTACGCACGTGTAAAGATTCAGGAAAGTGCAAGGTAAATGGAATTCTCGACTTATTTAATAATTTGTCAACAGTTACAGAACACTTCGGTTATATCAGGTTACATAAGTTCATAAATGTACCAAGAATTAAGAATAAGGGATCGTCTGCTAAAGAGAATTTTGAAATGTTTGCTGACTGTCTGTCTTATTATTCCAAGTTGTGACTGTTTTACATCAAGCAGAGAAAATAAAGAGAGAAAAAATAAAAAAAGAAACGTTATGTAATCTTGAGTCGTCTTTATACAGATTACTAATAATATGAGGGAAATCCAATATCTCTACAATATATATATATATATATACTTCTTTAACATAACATTTTGCTCAAATTGGATTTCAAGCCCTGAAATCCCACCCCTTGCCTACGCTACTGAACAGAATAATATTCTTTGAAAGAAGCGCATAATTTATGATAATGCGTTACATGTTATTGCTTTAAAAAATGAGAAAAGGAAAAGATCAATAACAGTAATAATAATGCCAGGGAAGAATACAGATTTGATAATGAACCAGTATTTCTTTATTTTATCTTAATCTTTGAAAATGAAACATTACAGTGAATACAGATTGGATAATAATGCAATGCTTTATAATTTCTTTATATATTATAAATTGAGAAGAAAGAGTTGTGGAATTCAAACACCTTGGATAGTAGTCAGAGGTGGAGACGTAATGTGTTTAAATTCGAAAACAACTTCCGTTTTCAAAATAAATATACATGGAGCAGAAACGATAAAAGATAGTGAGTAGCAGCTTTTTAGAAGCAATTAAGTATTCTTAACGTAATTTAATTACCATTTTCTCTCGATCCTCTGTTCAAACCGAAAGTGACAGAAATGATTTACTCCCAGTTTTATCATTGGTTACCATAGACAAAAACTGTAGTATGTAGATATCGAGAAGCGGTTTTCTGTAATCAATTAAGCGTTCCAAAAATATCCGTTTTTCAAAATAAAGATGTTCTCTTTAGAACAATAAACAACAACAAAAAAAGCAAATGATTAGCTTCATTTTTAATCAAAATTTGAATGTGAGGCCAGCGTATAATTCCATTACCCAGTTTTTAGTGGATGAGTGATAAAAACTAATTATGGTTTTAGAAATAAACTATTTTTTAAAAAAAATTGAAAACAAATAAACGATTGATTTTAGCTTTCAATCGAAAGTTGTAAGTAGAAAGACCATAATAAATTTAGCAATATTCCAAATTTGTTTTGTAAATATATCTTTATGATTTTCGAAATAAATATTGTTTCCTTCAAAACAATCAAAAAACAAACGATTGGCTTCGGATTTACATAAAAATTTAAACGAAGGACAGTGAAATAGTAAATATCTCTTCATAATTTTTGAAGGAAACTTTTTTCTTGAAAAGAATCAATAATAAACGAAAAACAAACGATTGGCTTTGATTTTAAATTAATATTGAAATGTGAAATTCGAAAGTAAAATTAGCTACACCCCAATCCAAAAGTTAACTAACCTCAGTTTGTAAATATCTCGGTACGTTTATTGAAGCAAACGATTTCTTCTTTAAAACTATCAATAACAAATGAGAAACAAACGATTGACGTCGGTTTTAAAACAAAATTTCAAAGTGGAGGTGGTCAGTGTGAATTTGCCCTCAACTTTATTTTATAAATATCTCTTGAAAGGTTTTGAAACAATCGATTTTTCTTCAAAAGAATCGATAACAAACAAAAAACATACTATTGATTTTGGTTTTGAATTGAAATTTGATATTGGGGGCAGTATGAAGTTGTCCCTCTAACTCAATTTTGTATATATATCTATGTTTTTTGAAACAAACTATTTTATTCAAAACAATCAATAACAAATGAAAAAGGAATGTTCGCAGACCAGTATTTATATATTGTGCGCCCCTGTACGCTACATAATTTGCCGCCCCCTCTACACACTAACTTGTCTCAAACACGCAAACAAGCCGCGATTTAGCAAACACACTAGCTCTTGTTAAATAGCAGTGTAGGTACTACAAGTTACAAAAGTTACAACGTAATTTCAAATATCCTAATTCTCTCAGTGATGATTACGATGTGGTATTCTGTCCAAAGTAAGGTGTTTGACCCGAAGGTCGCTGGGCAAGGTGAGCTTATAGAGAGTGTCATTACCTTCCATGGGATGATGACGTACAAAGAACGGGACCTACAGCTTAACTTGGGATCCGAACCTCTTGTGTGTCCACCGGGAATCGGACTCTGGATCCTTTGATTACAAGACAATGAGCTTAAAAGCTCATTCATTGGGGACACTTTCTCTCAATACTGGCATGTAATTTATTCATGTGGGTTTTAATTTACTGTCCGGAGAAAATACATTCTATTAATTTCTATAGAGAGAGTAGCCTACTAAAGATCTAATGGGGTCGTGAGTTCGAAGCTGATATTGGCTGATATCCATCACTGAGACACCAATAATTATGGTGATAACTGATAAGAAAAATAACTGTTTGCATTATTCATCGTCAGTAATAGTTTAATAACATCCATATTAATGATACGATAAGCTGTTTGTCTGTCTGTTTCTCTGTTGCGGTTTTTAACTCTAGAACCATAATAGATAGAAACATGAAATTTTAATATGTTAAAGCTCTAAGAGAAATTATCCAAATAACTGTTCCAGGTTCCTACGTCACACTTGAGCTGAGATGCGGAAGGTGCAAAGTACCCATAAGAATAACATGGGGGCATTTTAAAAGTAATTGAAAACGACAAATATTAGAGTTGAATTCATAGTTTTTGGGGTCGATGAGATGAATAGTGACAGTTTTAATCCAATTCATCTTTAAGGTCATATCTTAATTCATCTTTAAGGCCAGGGAGGGGTTGATATTTTAAAAGTAATAGAAAGCGACATATATTAGTGTAGAATTAATAGTTCTCGAGGTCGCTGAGTTTAACGGTATCAGTTTTCATAATGTTCAAGTTCGTCCTCACCACTTGAGGTGAGGGTGGGAGAGGATGACTTTTCAAAATAATCAGATAACCTAGCTAATTAGTAACTACTGCAATTAGAGCGAATTAAACAAATTAAGATATTTTCTCGCGCTTGTGCGGGACTCTGCAGGTTGCTAGTTTTAAATATTACTTTACTGTGAATCGTAAAAAAATCCAAAATTTTGCAGCCCACTAAATTCTGCCGCCCAGTGCTCAAGCACAAAATAGCACTTACGTAAATACGGATCTGAATGTTTAGCTTCGGTTCCGTATCAAAATTAGAAAGTGGCGGGTAGGCAGTGCAAACACGTTTTTCAAATATTTGCTATAGTTGTTATCAGCGCCTTGCCCGAGGCGGTAAGACTCATATGAATCAAGTTCAAGGGGAAATATTATTGCAATTATAATTCTGGATTTTTGATATATTCTATTTAAATTACTGATAATTTTAAGTTATTGTATTTTTAACGAAAGGGTTTACTGCCTTCTTGCTAGTGTCATAATGAAAGGCTTTATGGAGTTTTTTTTTATATCAATTTCGCTTTAATAGGTGTATTGTTACTGAGCCTGCTATCGTTGGCCACTAATAACACTATTTTAGTACCACAAATATTTATTTTTGCAGAGTTTCATTTTGTAAACATTTATTAGCTTATTTTAACGATATTCTCCTTTTTGTTTAGAAAATTACATTAGTTATAAATGTAAATATAGGCTACTGCCGAAATACTGTACTCGGCATTCGAATTACTGGGGAGGTGAGAGGAATATGTACCTCTGTAAAGAAACAAAGGTACCGCAAGGAAGGGGGTTTTATGTAAGCTGCAATACGTATACCTATACTGCAAAAGTGGTAATTTTGTTCTCCAATAACTACATGTTATTCTCATTTGGATTTCTCGTACTTCGCATACTGACTATACTAAAATAGAAATAATGCATAAAAAATATAAAATATTATTATTAAATACTGAAAATATATTGTAAACAAAGAAAAGAAATCAATTTCTGGATGCTTTTTTAATAAGTCGATTTATGACACATTTTACGGAGAAAGAATATTCTGTCTTCCGTTTGCATCAGAGATTTATTACTTTTAAACTCTCGAAAGTCTTTCTGTCTTAAGTACAAACAAAAAGAGGATAATTTCTCTTCGTTACGAAGAGATTAATAAAACTATGAATAGAAAAAGACCGTGCATGTCCTAACACGAGTTCTCCCCTTTACTAATTACCCCATCAGGATCCTGCCGCCTATAGTCGGAAAATTTGTCCATGCCGACCAGATGCCGCGGTCGGATCCTCGATTTTCGACCGCGACGAGCAAAAAGAGATTCGTTCACCAAATGAAAACAAAGAGAGTTACAAGGTAATTTGTTGCTTTAAAATACGAATTAGGGCTTATATTTCCCTCGTATAAAGCTTTCTCGAAACAGTCGGCAGACAGTCGGACGACGACTGCAAAAAGAGACTGCCGGCAATTTCTTGAAAAGCGACGTCGGCGAAACTTGCAATAACGCGTACCAGCGGCAAAGAGTCGAATTTTGGAAAATGAATAAAGCCTGTATCTTCTTTAATGATGAAGTAAAAATTGAAACTGTCCGAAGGTTTTTCTTGTGGGTGGGCACTAATTCCATAAAACATGTCTTGTGAAAACGGAGTCGGCAGAAAGTCGGCATACAGCGGACGGAAGAACAGCGGTAAATGATAGTTGTAAAGACGTCGAAACGTTGACGGCATGCCGACCATAAAAAAAGGTAAATGCATTAAAAGATATGTAGTAAAGGGACTATACGTAAAGGGTATATGAGAAGTAAATACTTTAAAAAAATACAAGTACGAGAGGATCCTTGACAAACATTTTGGAAGGAGGAGGCAAACAGCGGACGGCGACCGCGGCAAATGTTGTCGGAAAGACGCGGAAACGTTGACGGTGTGCCGACAAGTAAAGGAGCCGAAAGAAGGTCGGCAAACAGAGGATGGACCGACCTTGAAAAGATGCTCGGACAGGCGCCGAGCCGCCAGTGCCGCTGAAGATCCTGATTGCGGAAATCGTAGTCTGGTTGCGCTGCCTGTATGTTCGGTTCGCGTTCTTCATTTCTCACATGGTGATGCAGTGTGGGTGATGTGTTCAAACAAAGTTCGTTGAGGTTGAGTTTACAAGTGGGAAAAAATGTTTATAAATATAAATATATTCGTTTAAGGTATATATCATTCTGCATCAGTTCTCGAAGGATCAGGACGCTCATAGTTTTATGGATTATTCATTGAGTATGCAGTGAGAGAGCAATATACATTTGGTGAGTTAATTTAATATTATGCATATACATTTCAAATTGTCATAAATTTTATATGTTGTGTTACATATGTTAATTGGTAGATTCGGTTATTGTATGTTCCCGCGCACTGGCGTCTGTGACATGTAAAATTTGGGGGGAAGGTATCAAAGAAAGTGATTTAAATGGTACTACCTAGCCCAACCTGTGTATTAACTTCGATTCTATTTGTTACCTTTCTGCTTACCTTCACGGACCCCCTAAGGTATATCAAGAACTCGATTACAATTGTAGGGTCTGCGCTGGTTTAGTGGTAGAACGTTCACCTCTGGTGCATGGGGTCCTGGATTCGATCCCAGCCATCGCCATGTGAACTTTGTGGTGAGCAAACAGCGTCTGCGTGGGTTTCGTCGGGGTTCTCCCGTTTATTTACACTTTCTTCATTCCACCATTTCATTCATTACTCATCATCACCGTCTTCTTTAGCCTAACCGGCATAACCGTGGGACAAAAAACTTAAGGATTTCACTTAATTTTTTATTTAAAAAAACGAAGGACAGTTAAGAAACTGTAGTACACGATTTTCTTCTTGAAATTGCAAAAGTTTACATGCCTTAGTTTTTAAGGTAAGTGGCTTCTAACTCAACGACAATGTATTTCTACACAGTGTACGAGAGCTGTATTTTATGTTTAGAATTGAAGCGTTACTAGTATGAAACCGTAACAAGTGATATCGAAATATGTATGAATGCCAAAGCCCACATGTTTTCACTACCCTCGCTTACGCGTATACCCACCGTCGCTAACGCACTTGTTCCCTTCGAACACACCCCCGCGCGGGCCCACCAGCGTTGCCCTGCTTGACTCAGTTAATATAGAATTCGTGCTTTTTAGTGGCCAACTAGCACCAGGGGCGGATCCAGGGGGAACGATCGGAGCGATTGTCCCCTTCCAAATGAGGAAACTTTCTTATTTTATATATAAAAAAACCCATTCCAGAGTTTGGAGTACTCAAAAGTAGCTCTAAGTAGTAGTATTACAACCTCCCCCCAGAAATCCGTCCTGGATCCGCCCCTGACTAGCACAGGTTGGTTGGTGTTTTTTGCACTGAAGTTTTTATGCCCCTAACCTAATGTAAAGTAATCGAATGTAACTTAATCTAATCCAACCAAATATAACCGATCGGAGTACGTTTTGGTACATTTTTTTTTCAATTTTCAAATTGGTTCTGCGATACAACAGTAAATCCCTAAATTTAGGTTAGGTTAGATTGGATAATTTTTAGATTAAATGCTCTGACGTACTGCTAGAGGTGATAGCTTGATTTTGTCTTTTGTGAATAGTTGTTGCATAATAGAGTGAGAAAGTGACCCGCAACCTTTTCTTATGTCAAAAATACTTAATAAAGCGAGGTGGTATACAGGCTGCACTCTTATAATACAATCAAAGAAACGCTATTTCCCAGCAGAAATCCTACTCCAGGGGAAAACGTCAGCGCGGTGAGTGGTACACTGAGAAAATTAATCGGTAACCAACTGGAGGTTAAAGGATAACTTGGCTGCTAGAAGCAGTTAATAATTTTATCTATGCCAAGTGTGATATTTTCATGTCGCCGTGGAAAATATTTTCTAGAAGCAATAAGAAGGAAATTGGTGAATATCATTAAAAATTTTCATAAATTATTCTGGGTGGTGCGCCGAAAATAAACCTGAACGAACACAAGTTCGGATTTGTACATAAGTTTTAAGCCTAAATAACAAAAAGGAAGATAATTATCTTAGAAACGTGGACAATTTCTCATAATGCTTGTGCCATGACAAGGTTTGTGTTCCTTTAGTATTCTCTAGTATTTAGTGTCTCTTTAGTACCTAATAAGATCCACTAGATTATATACTGCAGGACTTGTTTTGACATGTGAGCGAAAACTTCCAATTAAAAAAAAAAATACAGGAGAAATGAGGTAGTGGTTAAACGCTCTTGTGTACAGGTTTACTTGTGGCGCAATACTAAAAAAAATTGAAAAATTATAATTCTTTCACCAGTTCTTTTTTATTGTCCCCTAGACGGTTTCAAATGGGCGGAATATATTTTACTTGGCATAAAAAAAATTCAAGGGGACCTCTAGAAGTAATTGTTGAAAAATTATAATTCTTTTACGATTTGCGTATAAATAAGGCTTCCAGATGTCTAGCATAAAAACAGCGCAAAAAAGCACAAAACAATCTGTGCTGGGTGGCCACTAAATAGCACGAATCCTATCGAACCGAGTCTGATAGGGCGAAGCTGGTGGGCCCGCGCGGGAATACGTCCGAAGGGAGCAGGCACGTCAGCGATAGTGTGTATGCGCAGAAGTGAGGGTAGGGAAGGAAGTGCGTTTTGAGAATAATACAAGTTTCAACAACACTTGTTGTTGTTTCATAGTAGTAACTCTATACTTGTAAACAAAATACAGGTTCTGCACACTGTGCAGAAATATGATGCCGTTGTACACGGTGCAGAAATAAGCCGCCCGTGGAAAATAGCATCTAATAGAGCCATTTTTCATATGCACTCATTTGTTTTATTCGTCGTAAAGCACTTGTAATGATTTAACATTAGTAACCCTAAGATACAGTTGTATTACATTGTATGTAATTAAGTTACCTGTAGAAATTTGTTCCTTATAAACATGTCTTTTCATGGAAAGTATTGAATTTTACCTGTAAATCTTCCAAAATGTAGTGCACCAAAACTACACCTGCACCAGACTGTCTTATTTTGATTTTTTGCGGGCCGCCGTGGCTCAGTGGTAGAGCGTTCATCTCTGGTGCATGGGATTCCTGGTTCAAACCCAGCTCCTGTCAACTGAACTTTGTGGTGGACAAACACCGTGTGCGTGGGTTTTCTCGGGATTCTCTCGTTTCCTCCCACTTTCTTCATTTCACCATTTTCATTCATCTCTCATTGTGACCGTGTCCTTTATCCTAACCGGCATAACCGTGGCACGTAAAACTCAAAAATTTCATTTTCATTTTCCCGAGTGTTAACCCTTTCTCCTGACACTGTTTCACGATGTGTAGGTACAAAAACTTGGACATCGGAAGTTTTAAAAAATGAAACAATTTAACATTAACATCTGTAGAAAACCATTAGCGACTACTTTTAAAACTTTTTTGAGGAGAAAAGCTCACAATGAACCAGGGTTTGAAAAAACCAGGACTTTTTTGAAAAAGCCAAACCTACCTGGGCCCATATGGGTTTTTCGGGTATTTTCGAGTTTAATTGTTTTTTTTCGGGTTTAATCGGGTTTTTTCGAAATATTTCAATGTCTTTGGGGTAAAAGTGTTAAAATGTGGTTTATATTTCACTATTGTCATTGTCACAACTTGCAACAATTTACCACTCACTGCCGTTTTGAAAAAATGGCCGCCATTTTGATTCTTTTTTAACATTGGACCGCCGAGAAAATCTACACAGCAAATTTAACATATCTTGTGCTTCTACCGTCAAAATTTCAACTTAAAAGACTGAAAATTGCGCTTCGTAGCGTAGATACTCGCTCATTTGACAAAATGGGCGCCATTTTGATATTTTACGTTGGTATGCCGCCAAAATCTAAACAGGAAATTTAGAGTGTCTCGTGCTTGTACTCTGAAAATTTTAACTTAAAAGGCCGAAAGTTGAGTTGATTTTGTGTTTAACGTCCCTTTCAGCAGCGAGGCTATATAAGACGGGACCTACTGATTAAAGTGGAATCCGAACCACGTGAGCTCCCTCCCTGAAGCAAACCCGGGTCACCTACGCCGAAGACGCGTACACTAACCGCTTAGCTATAAAGGAGCTCGGCAGACAAACGAACAAATGTAAATCAAGTCATCCAGAAGCCTGACTGACGTTCGCCAAATATGGATATCAAAAGGGGTATATTAATTTAAAACAAAGATATAATTCATGTTGTATGAAACAAATAAATGTTTCAAAATGTCTTACATGAAATTAACATCTTCCAGCGTAAATAAACCTGTCATATTTTCTCCATGAGAATACGGAACACCTCAGATCCCCCCTCCCCTCAACTTTCCAACACAATGAATTGAACTATAGTCTGGTTATGAACACAAGTATAATAGGCCGCGGTAGCTCAGTGGTAGAGCGTTCACCTCTGGTGCATGGGGTCCCTAGTTCGATCCCAGCTCGCGCCAAGTGAGCTTTGTGGTGGGCAAACACCTTGTGCGTGGGTTTTCTCGGGATTCTCACGTTTCCTCTCACTTTCTTCATTCCGTCATTTCATCATCACCGTCACCTTGAGCATAGCAGGCAAAACCGTGAGACTAAAAGTAAAAGATTTCATTTTATTTATTTATTTTTTCCAGAACACGTATAATAGGCGAAAGTTCATTAAGCAGCAGCTGCTTTTCTCTGTTCGTACCCTGCAATTAATTGTATAGACTAAAGATGCCTAAAAACCTAAGATGTGCTATAAAAATGCTTTACAGGAGAACAATATGCAAATTATTTAAATAAGTGGTACAATATACCTTCAATATTCTTCACGAGTTTAGCAATTTTTATTTACATGGCTGTATTTGCCAAAATTACGTTCGTCAGTTTAATCTGATGAAAAGCTGCTTTTTTACCCTGTGTCGTGTGTAATTGTCAGGACCAGAGTTACATTTTTCTAAGACCTGGACCAAAGCACAATTCTGTGCCCCTAGCCTCTGAAAAAGATTATAATTTTTGTTAACTTATCTAATGTGTTGCTGGACAAAAGGTCAGCCATCTTCCCTGTGTTTGTAAATGTAGAAACACTCAAAGTCTTTTTTTTTATCCGGAGAGTATCCGAGTTTCCATCAATTTCAATGGAAAAAGTAGTATTGCAAATTTTGCTCGCTATCAAGTCGAACAGGGTGGGTGTAATAACTTCCTCCAAACTGTTACATGCAACAGCGTTCTGTTCATTCACTACTAATTACAGGATTCCCAGCCAATGTCAGAATTTTTTTTGTTTTTCACTTTTCGAATAAGCTGATATTAATAGCAGAAATGGAACGGAGTTAAAATAAGGGACACTCGAAACTCAAAAACGGGACTGTCCCGACGTATGGCAGGCTTAAGCGTAAAATAAATAGTTTTTTTTGTTGAAGTATTCATTTCCGATCCTTTTGAGTTTAATTCGGAAATTTCCCGAGCACTTCTTTCACGGCGTGTACATCAAAACTTCCGCTAGTACGGAAATTTGAACTCAGCACTTGAAATAGTAAGCGTTACATAGTCTTCGGAACCCCGAGCATTAAGCTTCTTAAGTTTGACAAGAATTTTTACGCTATTGCTGGTGTTGATTCTGCAGAATGCTTATTTGAAGAGTAGCAACAAATGACTGAACTAAACTGTTATTGATCAACCAAATTTTAGTTGAAAAAACTTGTGTTTTACATCAAAGGTAAGAAATAATACCAATAGTTTTACTAATGTATTTGCATATGTACTATTAGTACCGGCACCTATGGCCTTAAACCCGTCAAACGTATGAGTGATAATGTCCCTCGGTGTCGCCGAGTCGACGAGCACACTATTCACGGAAAATATTTTCTAAAGTACAAAATTGCTTATTTTACTTCAAAAGGCTATAAGCATAATCCATACATTAATTTGTTCTATAACTATCTCAAGCTAAGGTAAGTTATTTTTTTAAATTCATTAAGTGCATCCAGAGCTTCATAAAGGTCTTATGTTGAATGTTGTTGTATACCTTAACGTGAAAGGATATAATTCGCCCAAAGAAAGTATAAAATTTGATAAAAATCACTTACAATGTGATCACCTTAGTTGTACCAATAATATACTAACAAATAGGTCAAAAACCTAGGTGGGTTTTAAAGTGGTTTTTTTCAGGCGGGTCCAACCCGAAAAAGCCCACCGGGTTTTTTCGGGCTGAGCCCACTTGGGCAAACTCTGTCATGAACTTGGAAATTTTAAGCGGTCAACTTCTTAATTTTTGATCTTTATTAACGGATTTCCATCAAGGTAGTAATTCAGCAACAAAAACGACTTTATTCTCCATACATCTGATCCATTATTTAATCGTGGAAAAGGGAGACTCAAAACAGGAGCGTAGTCAAGCAAAATTCGTTTTGTAGAAGTTACAGCGGTGATGTCTGTTCTTGAGTTGTGATTTTGTGCAGATAGTTGCACATTGAGTGATACTTGCAGTAAAGTTTTCTTTCTTGTTTAAGAATAGTGACAGTGACAGTGATTTATCATACAGTATTAATGGTGTTTCAGTGGAAAGTACAACGTTTTAATTGCTTCTTATTATAATAAGATAAATGAAGGCAAGCAGTTTCTTAACTTTGATGTGAAGTTAAATGTTTTACGGTATAAGTGATAATTCACAATCTCGTCTTTAGCTCCGAATTTATGACTTTAATGTGAAGAGTTGACTTTCATAACGATTTATGAGTAATCTAAAATACTACTAGAACTATACTTTGTTCAAAGATGCTTCACTTTATTCGGTTTAGCTTCAATAAACTTATTACAAGTACCTATTTAACTGGAAACTTAAGACTATTTAAATTCGAACAAAGACTGAAACATAAAAATAAAAATTATAAATAAAACTTCGTTTAACTTAAGCATATGTAATAATGAAAAACTTGTTTGCTGTATATTAAATATGTTCTTTTAATGACGTAATACGGTTTATGTATTATGTCTTATTCTTTAAATGTTGGAGTCTCTGCTGCCGAGTTACAGTTTTGTGATTTTTATATAGCGTTTCTCAAAGTTATGTTCATTCGATTGAATTCTTATTACAGATGGTTTGTGTTTTAGATATGTTACTCAAATTGTTTCCTAGGAGAACATAAAATGTATTTGTTTTGAAACTTTTATCATTTTTGCCCACCTGATCGATTTTACCTGTAGTTTATTTAAGTATATGTGCATTTTATTTGTTCCACTAACAATGTTTTATTTTAAAATGTAATATTTTGTATTCAGCCGAATACAAAATTCTGAATTGCCAATGCAGTAGTGTCGCAAAACCCTGACGCGTATCGAAGTTCTATTTCAAAGTAATATAATGCTATCTTCAGTAAATATAATATTATATTTTAATACATCTTTTTGTCTGGTGAGGGACTTAGGGATTTATTGTTTAACTTGCAACTTCAAGGTAATGTTTCAAAGATTTCTCAAGAAACTCCGATTCCTACCATTGGATATATGGCAGGATTTCTTTTCTTTTCTGATTCTCGCTTGGGGTGGCGACCGTACTGTTATAATAAAGATTAAGTAAAAGTTAACTGTTTCGACGTAATTGAATTCTTCATCAGTGACTATAGTTTTGATTACTCTTACAGGTTTTCTTGTACATTTTTAAATGTTGATTTGTATCAAAGTAACTTATCAGTTTATTCGGTTCTCCGTGTTCTTCGAGTATCACTGTCATAGTAAAGTTGCTTTGTAAACATTTTGTAACATCCATTAAAATTAGATACTATAAATAGCTAATAATTTTATTAGAGAATTTAGAAGCAAATGACTGTTTCCATTTTAAGAATGAAATATCTAGTTTAACATCTCACGATCACGCACTGAGTCTAATGTAGACAGTGATGATGAGAAATGAATGAAATGGTGGAATGAAAAAAGGGGGAGGAAACAGAAGAACCCCGAGAAAACCCTATGCGGACAGTGCTTGCTCACCACAAAGCTCACTTCGTCTGGGATCGGTGCTTTAGTTGAGAACCGGTGCTTTAACTTACAAACGATAAAATTGAAATAATAATCAGTACGTCAAAGGGCCAAAACTTTTTTCTGCTTCTAATGTGACTACTAGCTCAAACACGTTTTACACTCAGTTAGCTACTCTGATTTCACTCAAGGTAAATGCACAGTTATGCACCTCGCTGCCCACTAGCTCCGAAGAATGTAAAAATGTCTCACTCAGTTGACGATCTCTGGTCTAGGGTTTAGAGCGTTGGACTCATGTATGTATAGTCCGGGGTTCAATCCCCTGATGGAGTACCCCAAATTTTCGCAATCTACCCAGCGTCGTGATGCACACTGGGATCATTTAAATAAAAGACGTATCGGCCATTTGGTCTAGAATTTCCCCGGTACACCTGTTGGAGGCAGGTAACACAATGGGTTGACTACATATTCGTCACTCAGGTAGACGTAGTTCCTGCAATCTCTAACATATAGCGTTGAAGCAACATATAGCGTTCACTGCAACAAGGTCTATTACACTATGTAATTTGGTTTGTTTTTGGTGTGATGAAGTATATATTCGATTGAAATAAATATACGTGATGTGCCAACGCCGTACACATTGAAGAGTATATTTTATAAAGCATTATATTTGTTCTATTTTAGATACTTCATTTATTTCTGGAAGCAAGGGGAAATGTTGCTCAAGAAAGACAGAAGTGTTGCAATGGAAGAAGACCCACAGAGAGCAGTAGCGTAGCCGGAATGTGTGTTTGGAGGGGGGGGGCAAGTGCTGTTATAGGTAAATATAGAAAAATACCAAACAAAAAATACTTTTCTGATTTTACATACTGTATGAAGACTATCTGTGTTAAAACTCAATGTTATGAAATGCTACAAATTTTTCTTTTCAAAAAAATTAGTAGCACATCCGAAGGTAAATTACATATAACTTCTATTGAATGATAGGGTTCATTACATAGGCTAATGTATATAAGTTAATACGATGTGCATTGTATTTTGTTAATACAATTTGGTGTTTTTAGTGCTAATATAGGCCAGAAAAAATTGTGATCTTCCCTTCATTTATTCTCTTAAAGAATTCCTTTAAAACAAAGGATCTTTGCAAAGTATTATGTTAAAACATTTCATTTTTGATGTAAATGACTTCATTAATCTTTTTTTCTCTATATAATGGGTATGCACTATGAGTATGTATACTGTACATGTTGCTGTTTCACTTACGATATAAATTATTTTCTCACATTTTTCTGTTTCATTGTATACAATTAATGTATAAATCATGTAGAAACGAATTAAATGAACAATTAGTTACCTATTTAATTGTTATTTTAACTTAATATGATTTCCACTTTTAAAGTGTATTTAAATAAATATTTAAGGCATAGAGTGAGAACTGATAGCTTAGTCGTTAGAACTTGTGTTTGGTGCATTTCAGTGTTTGGTTTGTGCGAATATAGTCATGGGTGTAAGTAGGGGTAAAAGTGTGGAGAATGCGGGTGGACGCCGTCCTCTCGCTTCCAGGATATATCCGTGGCGTCCCCGCACTTTCTAACTTAATTACAATGTGCAAAGATAGGTACGGGTAAACTCATGCGTCTCCCTACCTTTTCAAATCCACTTTTACCCCTGGGTGCAAGTAAAGCTGTACCCTGGCCAAGGGTGCCGATTTCTCTGTAAATTTGGGGGAGGGGGCATCTATATGCAAAAGGCATACATAGGGATTTAAAGACAAATTGCATTCAAATTATACCAAATATGGTATATTCATAAATACAATGCGAGAAAGCCCACATGAGCTTTGGGGGGGGGGGCTAGGTCCTCCAGGATCTTCGCCCTTGACCCTGGTTTCAACAATACATACATGATGCATTAGTATCGGGGATTTTAAATTATTGCCCCACACTTTCGACCATAGCCGGACAAGCAGACAAGTGATCGCTCCGGCCATTTTTTTTAATACCAAAGTTACAACAAATGCAGAGACATTTTTGTTTTCAGTGTAGTATAGGAAAATGAATGCATTCAGAGACGCAGGCATGGAATTGCTAGTGAAAAATGTTTAACATTGTGGGCAGTATTTGAAGCTTGATTCATACACATAATCCCTAACGGCTGAGCTATACGGATAACTTATATTTTGCAGTATTATTATATTTTAATTAGTTTATTTGACTCTGTGAATAATTTTTCGAGTTTATTTTATATTCACCATCTATTTGCAGTAAATTGAACGGAATATCAAAAACTCTGCAGTATGGAAATGGAAAGTAGAATTCACATTAAGGGCGGTGGGATACTGTCATAAATCTTTATAACATTGTTCTGCTTTTATTTCAATTGTTTCATATTGTTCACAATGTGTAAAAACTCACGGAGCTCCTGTTCTACTGTGTTTTACAGGACTATAAAAGCTTTACATTTTACAGGACTATGAAGTGCTTTATATTTTTCAGGGTTAAAATTTTGTATTGATTTAAAGGTTAATATTTTATGTCGAACCCAGAAATGTGTCCCAGTATAAACCGTTGAACCACTTAAGTTTGACGTGAAACAAATCCATTCCACAAAGCTATATTCTTTCCCTTTTATAAAACTATACATTTTTCGTCTTTCTTCAAATGATACAGAAAGGTAGTAACATAATTTTATGGATTATTAAATAGACCCTCTACTGTACTTTTAGAAATCTGTTATATTGCAGCCGAAATAATTTTTCAAATTTCAATTAGCAAATTACTATAGGAAATTAAGGAATTACCATTTCGCATTGCATTGATAATGCTTTTCTATACTATTATTAATTAATATTTCCAATTATTCATTCTGAATCATTCTAAACAATGCTTTTACCTTTCTGTATAAGACACCGTCCTCAGATTCATATTGAAAATAAGTACCTATGTCACTTTATGTGGTTTTATAAACTAGAGAAAAATTTAGTTTTGTACATAAACGTTTATTTCACATCGCTACGTTAAGTGGTTCAAAAATTATAAAGCGAAAACAATTCTGAATTGGGCATAAAATTTTAACCTTCAGAAAGGTTAAACACAATTTTAACCCTGGAAACGTTGCCAATATATGGACAACAAAGCAAAAGAGGTTATAACAAATTGAGTCATGGTTATTTCAACTAATAAAGGAGGTTATATTAGACGAGATACTCGGTTACTAGAATTAATTTAGCCTATTACATTAACCGACTAAACGCGTTATTTCAATTAACTGAACAGGTTAAATTAACCGATTTACTCGGTTAAACATTTGCCCTACCTTATTACATTAATCGAGTAAATATGTTATCTTAACTAATTTAATTTGTTATATTAACCGATCTACTTGGTTATACTTTTGTCCTACCGTATTACTTTAACCCAGTAAATGGGTTACTTTAAGTAATTGAATATGTTATATTAACCAAAGTACTCGGTTACTGCAGTTGATGCACCCTGTTTCATTAACCGAGCAGTCGGTTATTCCAACATACTAACTAGGTTACCGGTTACAGGCTATAATTGATAGTGGTAACTACGTGATCGCTTAGCGTACCCCTGTGAGTTATTACACTGTAACCTAGCAATATTAACCTATAACGCAAGGTTGCTATCACCTTCTCTCGTTAACCTTTTTGGCTTGGCTGCTAGGACACACGTCTCTGTTTTCCATATATTGACAAACTAACTTGGTTACTGTCCACCTTTTTCTTGTTTACTAGTAACTTTTTATTTTTGCGTGTAAGCTCGGTTTGAATCTCTCCGCCACCATATACCTTTTATTACAGTATTTTTATTTATAATTTTTACTTCATTAATTTTTATTTAAATCTCATTTTCCATTGGGAGTGTGACCCCTGTACTTTAAAAAATTTAGAAAATCATTGACCTTTAAAATTCTTTTTCCAATAGTTGATGGGAAAACGACAACCTGAAAAGACCGTATTCCGACGGATTGCTGCGGCTTTTTTTTTCCGAAGAAAGCGTTTACAACTAGCAAATTTCGATTGCATAGAACAGTGTTGTTCCTAGTAGTCGTGATAGTGAAATATGTGCTTTCAGGGGGGAAATGTACTGACTGTTATAAGTTTTTCACATTAGGCCCACAGACATGTTAATTGAATTATTCTTAACGTTCATTATTAGCTGCTCAGTTGTTATTTTTAGGTCGCTTTTAAGCATTTGTAAGTCATTTACAGATACTTTCCCTCTATATAGCACTTAAATCGTACGGAGAATTGTAGAAATGTACTGCGTATGTACCGAGTGCAACATTACTGGTGGAAATCCGCCATGATTTTCATTGCAGTGATACGCATCTTTTCTGCTGTCTGTCGACTGGTCGGAAAGGCAAGTTTCCACCGGCGGCGCCGGCGCATTTTATGCGCCTTTCCGGTTGTTTGCCGACTGCTCGAAATGACCTCTTTTCGATGTCAGCTTCTCAATTCTCCTACAGCCGGCATCCGTTCTCTTGCCGCAGTCGAAAAGTAGCCCTTTGCCGACTAGATATCAACCCTTCAGGAAGACAAAATTTTCAGCACCTTTTACAGCAGCTTTGCCTAAGTTTGCTTCCGTGCTATGATTTCTCATGAAGGGCACAATTGCTAGTTCTGAAAGTGTATAATACTTCCATGTCCCATTCAATTTCTTCTTTTTTGGCTGAGAGTGCTGCAAAAAAAAAGCAAAAAGGAACAAATTTTATACTGGGACACACAAAAAAATGCAAGTATTTTATACTTCAAGAACTTGCAAGGGTGCTCCTTGTCGAGAAATCACACCATGGAGGAAGACTTAGGCAAGACTAATGTAAAAGCTGATGTAAATTTTGCATTCCTGAAGCGTTGATTTCCAGTCGGCAAAGGGCCACTTTTCGACGGCGGCAAGAAGTCGGATGCCGTCTGTGGGAGAATCGGGAAGCCGACGTCGAAAAGAGGTCCTTTCCAGCAGTCGGCAAACAGCCGGAAAGGTGCATAAAATGCGCCGGCGCCGCCGTCGAATAGTTGCCTTGCCGAGCAGTCGGCAAACAGCCGGAAATGAGCATTAAATGCGCCGGCGCCGCCGTCGGAAAGTTGCCTTGCCGAGCAGTCGGCAAACAGCCGGAAATGAGCATTAAATGCGCCGGCGCCGCCGTCGGAAAGTTGCCTTGCCGAGCAGTCGGCAAACAGCCGGAAATGAGCATTAAATGCGCCATCGCCGCCGTCGGAAAGTTGCCTTGCCGAGCAGTCGGCAAACAGCCAGTAATGAGCATTAAACGCGCCGGCGCCGCCGTCGGAAAGTTGCCTTGCCGAGCAGTCGGCAAACAGCCGGAAATGAGCATTAAATGCGCCGGCGCCGCCGTCGGAAAGTTGCCTTGCCGAGCAGTCGGCAAACAGCCGGAAATGAGCATTAAATGCGCCATCGCCGCCGTCGGAAAGTTGCCTTGCCGAGCAGTCGGCAAACAGCCAGTAATGAGCATTAAACGCGCCGGCGCCGCCGTCGGAAAGTTGCCTTGCCGAGCAGTCGGCAAACAGCCGTAAAGGTGCAGTAAATGCGCCGGCGCCGCCGTCGAAAAGAGGCCGGCATAAGGAGTCGGAAAGAGGTCTTTCCGACTGTTTTGCCAACTCTGGTGGTCGGCAACAGTCGGCAAAGGGCATTTTTTACGATTTTCGACCGCTTGCCGCCTCGGCAAAAGGTCGGCAATTTTGAACAAGTAGATCCTCGTGCCGCCGCAGACGGGTGACGGCTGCCTATGGGCGGCCTGCCAACGCCGACGGCGGCAATCTCTCTTGCCGACCGCGACATCCTTATGGGGTAGTAGTTCTATTTTTACGGAAAATATATTCATGGTTAGTTATCAAAGCGAGTGTAGTGAGCTTATACCATTCGATTCGACCGGAATTTCTGGGTCTATCTGTTCTACGAGAACTATTGTAAAACTTACGGATTTCAAATAAAACTTAATATTAGTATATACTGTACACTTTCCTACAACCTTCCTAAAAATCCAAATTTTTAGGGTTGCTGTGATAAAGGGTGAAAGCCATCTCATGTTGTAAACATTCAAAACAACTTTGCAGGACAAGCTACACAATAACTTTCGTAATAATAATAATAATAATAATAATAATAATGACTCAATATGGTGTATATTTTTTGAGATTTCACAGTCATCCCTACTACCAGAATTTAAAATCAATCGAGAACTAGACATTGAAATTACCTCCTCCCTCCGGTGTTCAAATAAATAAAAGTGTTCTACAATTACATACGTAACATTGTTCTATTTTTGCAATTCAATAATTAATGAGGAAGTGAATCCCCACTGATTGAAAATAAAACATTTACATGGCAATTTCATAAGTCTTCTATATAATAAAACATAATGTGTGTTTTGCTCGAGATTAGAGACTTACTCGTAGGGGTGTAGAGGGAGAATATGGGAGGAAAGGGAGAACCAACGAACACGAAGTTTTCTTTAGTTAACGTTTCATTGAACTCAAGCAGAAGCCCAATATGAGTAGTTATGCCAAACGCCTCGGCTCGGTTCAACTGAGCAAATGGTTAGAGCTGGCTCGGTTGGGACGAGCCATCGGCTCGAGCCGGCACGGATGGTGTACGCCATCAACTAGGTTCGGTTCCGTTAAGGTGAACCACCGGCTCAAGGTGACTTGGTCGGAATGAGTTATTGGCACCGCTCACTTCTCGGTTCGGCTCGATTTGGATAAGCCATTGGCTCGAGCCCACTCGGTTGGGATGAGCTCTTGGCTCGGCTCACTTATTGGTTCAGCTTTATGCACAATGAACCATGAGCCGAGCCATTAGGAAATGAATTGGCAAGAAAAAATGATTATATGCTGACTTGTATTTTGAAATTTGTACAAAAGTACTCAGTGGAACTAGAACCTGTATGTTTCAATTTTAAAATATATTTAAAGGTTTAGGATGGAGCTAGTAATCAGCAAATTCGAGCTCGACTATAGTGGAAGTTTATTTATTTTCCATAAGCATAACATTGCTTTCGTAGTCGACATATTAACTTATTAACAAACCGAAGGAATATATTAACAAAATATATGGATGGTCAACTATGTTATGTCGTGGAATTTTAATGTGCATTTTTCAGTGAACTTTAAGAAACTCAAGACGTAGAAATGACGTGAGCTTTTAAGTGTAACTTCCATTTGACTTAGGGAAAATACCCCTTTAACCAATAGTATATTAATGCATTAATGACTTAAATTAAAATCTAGACACATCATGGGACAGTCAATTTCTGCCTTCCTTTCCAAGAAAAACATGAAATGAAGCTAATGGTCGAAACATGGATTTCCGTTTTGGAAACTGGCCATTCTTTGAAGCTAACAAAAAATGTATTCATTTGCAGTATTAAAACAATGAAATCAAACATTTATATCTGCAGGTCATACAGCATAATCGTAGACGGAGAAATTTGTCTTCAAATAGATTGTTCCATTTTTTAAACTTACATTTCTTGGCAATGTGACATCGAGATTAGGGCATAAATGATTTAAGTTTTCCAGTTTTAAAAATAGTGATTTTATGAACAAGCTTAAGTTATCTCTTTGAAGATTTCCTAAATAAAATAAGAATGCCAAGAAAGTTGGTATTTGCTATATTTTACAATATACGTATAAAACAAAATTTATCTCCATGTTCAATTATTGTATAGAGCAAAGGCTTAGATTGCCTATTTATGCCCTTCTAAAAAGTGTAATAAAGAAAATCGGTGCAAATTATTGCACTATTTTCGCGACAGTTTTTTTCTTTTTTTTTATGCTATTCGCGGTCGACTAGCTCCCGCCCAAAGGGTACTGCCCTTTATATCGGGAAGTGGAGTAATGGGATCATGAGGATTTGGAGAGTGTGGATGGGTATTATTATTTTTATTAAACTTTATTCAACATCAGTTTATACACAATCATAGATACAGTGGGGATACATTAATTCATTTGATTAAATAAGCATATATTGTGGAAATGGGTGGACATTATGGCCTTTAACCATAATCATAAATTAAGGTGAATGGAATGAATGGAAATGAGGTGCACCAAACGTCACAACATCGGGTATAGTTAGCAAAACAGATGCGTGTTATTTTTTGATCCGGGGGCGACTCCGGATCTGATGTTCGCGACAGTTTTTTTTTTTTTTTTTTTACACAATGCTAGCATGCTGAAGGCATGCTAGCCCCTTACAAGGGTTACGCCCTTTTCTCGGGAAGAGAAGGAATATTAATATGGAAAGTAGGCAGCAGGGATGGTCTAAGTGATTTAATAATTTCTATTAACTTTATTGATCATAAATTATATACTATTGAAGTACCATAGTAGACATTATGGCCTTTAGCCATAATCATTAGGATCGGTGATGAGATGGAGATGAGACTGAGGTGCACTGAACGCCACAACACAGTAAAGGCAAGGGTTAGTTAGACGAATGCATGTTATCTTCCGATCCTGGGGCTGCTCAGGATCATGATGAGAGACACAATGAGCCCTGTTAGAAGAGATGGATTACTGTGCGTATGATGGGAAGATGTAGTGCGAATCTGAATGAATGGCAAAGGCAGCTGCGATGTCTTGATCTGGATGATTTGGTTTGAGTGAATAACGGTATAAAGTAAAGAGGAGGGAGAGTGGCGGGTGGCGAACAGGATGTTGTGGAGCATAATCGATATCACTGTGTAGGATATCAAGGAAAAGGGAATGCTTCTGAGCCAGTCTATTGGTGATGTAGGAAAGTCGAAGTTTTTCAATGTGGTACAGGATGTGAGGAAAGGGGATGCGATCATACAGATCTTGTGTAGGACTGGGTAGCTTTATACGATATGCAATACGCAGGGCGTGTCGTTCTAGGATCTTGAGCTTGTTGTAAAAGGTTGAATGTGCAGCGACCCAAGCTGTGAACCCATAGGTGAGGACGGGTCGTAGGAACACCTTATATGTTGTCAGAATGGTATCTGCTCGTAGGCCCCAAGTTGTGCCAGAAAGTCTGCGAAGAAGATTCAGTCTATTGTAGGCTTTAGTGATAATCTGAGCTAAATGAGGACGCCATGTGAGGTGAGTATCGAATATAACGCCTAGGTACTTGACGTTTTTGGTAGGTTTGATGGGAGTATCAAGAACAGAAAGGTTCAGGCGTGTTGGGTTTCTATGGACGCGGGACCGTCTCTTAGGGTCAAGAAAAACTATTGCTTGAGTTTTCTCAGAATTTAGGCGTAATCGCCATTTCGAGCACCAACTAACAAAGATATCGATGGCAGATTGGAGTGCTGTGTTCAATTGATGGATCGTTTTGCCGAGAGCAAGAAATGCCGTGTCGTCTGCAAACTGGAAGAGATGTACATTTGTAGGAAGTGGAGGAAGATCGGCAACGAAGAGCAGATACAAAAGTGGAGATAATGCTGAGCCCTGTGGAACTCCGGAATGAATAAAGACAGGGTGTGATAAGGAGTTGTTTACAGATATGTATGTTATGCGACATGATAGAAAGTTGAAAATGAATCGGATGTAGCACATTGGTAGTTTACAGGACAGAAGCTTAAAGAAAAGCGCAAGATGCCATACCTTATCGAAAGCTTTCTCAAGGTCGAATAGAAGTAAACATGATGGCTGTGAGCGATTAAAGTGATTCGTAATGAGATTGGTAAGGCGTAAGAGCTGGTCATGAACACCAATGCGAGGACGGAAACCTGCCTGATGGAGTGGAATGATGCGATGGCGAGAGAAATGTGGATGAAGTCTGTTAACAAGAATGCGTTCGAGAATTTTGCAGAAAACAGTGGTTAATTGGATTGGACGGTAAGATGATACTGAGATAGCTGGCTTGTTAGGTTTTAGAAACATTAAGGTCTTGGAGGTTTTCCAGTTGACGGGAATGATACCGGTACGTAAAATGAAAGTGAAAATATGCGCTAACAGGAGCAGTACACAGAAAGGACTCTCTTTAATGTGACGGTAAGTGATAAGGTCCATGCCTGGAGCAGTGTTACGTTTGCGAGCTGTGACTTCACGAATTTCTAGAACTGTGATAGGCGTGGTAAGTTCGTGATGAGCTGGAAAGGTATGCTCTGTACTGGGTTGAAGATGACGAGATTCAACATTAAACGTATATGCAGGATGGCGTCGTTCAGATCTTTCAGGAGGAAATGGCGTGAAGATGGTTTGGAGGTGATTCGCAAAGGCATCAGCTTTGGCACTATCTGAGGTGAGTGGATGATCACCGTCAATGAGAGGATAAGGTGTTCGAGTGAGTTTGCCAGTCAATGCATTAAATCTCTTCCAGTATTTGGTAGGATGTGAAGTTGCGTCCAGTGTATTGCACGTTTTGACCCAGTTTCGAAGTTTATAGGCTATAACGTAGTTTCGAACCGTACGTTGGAGTTGTCGGTGATGGCGGAGAGCCTCCTCGTTCTTTGTACGTACGTAATCTCGGTAAAATTGTCGAGAACGTCTGATCATGTGAAGGTATTGAGGTGGTAATCGAGGACGCCATGGATGTACTTGCGAGGTAGGTATATTCTCGGCAGATGCTGTATGGATAGAAGAGGTGATAGTATCCAGCGCCGAGTATAGTTCATCCTCAGTATTTGGTGGCTCGAGATGTTCAATCTTAGAAGTGAGATGAACTCTGTAGTTATCCCAATTAGCTTTGTCAAATCTAGGGACCTCCCTCGGTGGAATGTTTACAGAACAGGGATGTCGAAAGGAACGTTTGATAGTTAACTTGACTGGAAGGTGGTCGCTGCCAAGAGGGTCTAAGACTTCGATATGGCATTTTCCGGCAAGGGTAGTTGAGGTGATGACAACATCCGGTGTGGTATCTGAGACAGGGCGTGTTGATTTTGGAAGTTTATGCAGAATGCAAGGTATGCGTGTTGTAACGAAGTCCTGGAATTGAGCCTTCTGGTAAGCGGGTCTACTATGAATGTTTATATCGGCCATGATAATGAAGTGGCGAAAAATGTTTGCGATATACTGAAGAAAGGAGTATGGTATTGCATGGCCGGGGCGAACGTAGATGGTCGCCAAGGTGATGTATAGAGCCTTGAAATAGACGGTTGTGATAAGATATTCTGGAAGGTTGGAAATAGGAGCTTGGACAGTACGATAAGGTAACTGAGAAGCAAATCCAATGAGTACGCCGCCATTGGCGCGGAGGGCTGGTGTTCGGTTGTCGGCTCGAAAGATCTGGTATCCTGAAAACTTACAAGACATACGAGGTGTGAGATGCGTTTCGTTTAGTAGAAACGCTGATGCATGTTCTTCCAGAAGAAGTTGTTCGAAGAGACATTTATGTTGATTGAGAGAACTGATATTGAGAAAGATAATAACGATATCCATAAAGAAATTCATAATTTCAAACAGATGTTTCCAAGCGGGTGGTGTGAAAGTGAACTCGTTGACCTGTGTAGGTGGCATTAAAAGTAACGTTGAATATGCAGCGGGCAGCATACTGTACTTGTTGGAGTACATGCGGCCGTAGAAAAGGATGCACGTTTTGTAGCGTTAATGTGATGAACTGAAGAAGTTGAGATACTGTAACAGGCTGAGAATCAGGTGGTACATTGGAGGTAGGCGTGGAGTTGGTCGTTGGTTCACTTTGAGTGCGAAGTGGTGCCACTAAGTGAGGTTTATCCGGTGAAGGTGCGGGTCGAGCTTGACACTTAAAGCTATAAGTCGAGTGCTGTTCAGGACAAGCGGAGCACTGCGGTGGACGCTGCAGGTTCGGACAGGTACGTGTGGAATGAATTCCAGCACAGTATCCACATTTCAAGTTATTCCTGCAGTTAGCGGTGGTGTGCGTGTTATATTCTTGACAACGCTCGCAACGGATTGGTACGGGTCGTGCAGTGCGTGATGGCTCGACACGATGCCGCTTGCGATAGATAAAAGCTCCGTTATCAAGTAGCTGGTTGATGGTGTCCTGCGTTTGAGATAACACTCGGACCATGTAAGTGGGACCTCGGTCGTTTCGAATGCGGATGCACTTGGAAACTTTGTACCCTTCTTCTGTGAGTTCTTGTAGAATCTCATCATCAGTAAGGTCAGGATTTACACCTCGTATGACCACGGAGAAAGCAGGCGTGCGAGGTGGAGGAGGCGGCTGTTTGATTCTCCGGTCAGTCAGTTTAGTGAGCTGTGCATTCTTGCCGAAAATTTCGTAACTAAACTTGTTGCGAATAGTGGTAGCCAGATGTTGATCAGGAGATTTGATGATCATCCCATTTCTGGTGGCAACAATTTGTGAGATCTGAGCTCGCCGATAATATTTAGTGAGCTGAAGATAGATGTGCTTTTCGTTCTGATATTTCGTGTCAAAATTTGTAAGTAAGAACGAATAGATTGGTGGTTTTGTACTGTCAGATAGCGACGGAAACTCTGTGTCGTCGATTCTAAGTCGCTCACTATCAGAGTCTGAGATGCTATCTCGGCGATGACGTTTCGGAGATGGTGTGTGATGGTGACCTATAACCGGAGATCGTGATCTTTCCGGGCTATTGTCGGTACGGTGTGAATCTCGGTGCCTACGTCTGATATCCGAATCTACAGAGACGGTAGGACCAGCTATTACCGTAGGAAGTCCGACATGTTGTCCTCCAGTCGCCATATCGGGTCAACCAGTTATGGGCTCAAGGCCCACTGGTCGAAATGAGAGATGAACAGCAATGAGAAGTGAAACGAGAAAATAAGATGAGTGTAATGAGTTTCAAAAGACAAGGAACCCTTCGAAAGCGATAACTTTCGTCTATCCTGTAAGTGCCGTATATGTGTTATGCTCTCAGGTACGTATTTCAATACCTGGTCCTCGCTGACACACTAACAAACACAAGACAGGCTAGGTTTCTTGATGAGGTAAGTATGTGTTCGCGACAGTTTTTTTTTTTTTTTTACATTGCTAGCTAAGGCTAGCTACCTCTGAGAGGGTTACGCCCTCTTTTAGGGAAGTGATTTGGAAGGATTGTTGGTTTTTAGGGCGGTGGTTGGTCTAAGTGCTTTATTTATTTATTTCATAGCAGTAATGGTCATAAGAAACTTTGCGTTCCTTAACATTAGGTGGAGAGATAAACATAAATACATCTATTTAACATAAAACATACATACATAGGTGTTATGAAAGTAGATGAACAGTGATTTACAAAATATTAAATGAGGAACACTAAATAATATACAATAAACACGATAAAGAGAATAGCAGATAAGTGATAGTAATGTAATATTATATTTATATAATTGATGAGGATGAAGTATGAGATGAGGTGCAATCACAGGACAACACATAGGAAAATGTTAGCGGACGAATGCAGTTATCTTCTTGCCTAGGGGGACTCTAGGCTATAATGAGAGACATGATGAACCCAAGTTAGTATGAGAAATTTACTGTGCATGAAATGATGGAAAAATGAGAGGTAAATGAGCATGAGTGACGTGATCATTCAGAAGCAAGAGTGAGGGATCATCAGGAGGAAGAGTGTAATGGTATAACGTAAACAAAAGAGATAATGGAGTGTGAAGATAACGGGTAGGTGTAGAATGCAGTGCTAAATAGTGCATTGTGTCGAAAAGTAGTGGATGGCGGATTTGAAATCGGCGGCGTATGTATGAGAGTCGAAGGGATTCGAGATGGTACTGCAGGGCGGGAAAAGTAATGCGCTGATATAATTCTCGTGTGGGGCTAGGTAATGTGATGCGATAAGCAATTCGGAAGGCATGGCGTTCGAGAATAAGAAGTTTGTGGTAGAATTTTTCTGATGCGGCAATCCAAGCTGTGAAACCATAGGTGAGAGTAGGGCGAAGAAAGACTTTGTAGGTGTTCAAGACTGTGTTTGATTTGAGACCCCAGGTGGTTCCTGCGAGACGTTTAAGCAGGTTGAGACGATTGTAAGCTTTTGTTGAAATTGTTTTAAGGTGTTGCATCCAGGTGAGGTGTGTATCAAACGTAATGCCTAAGTATGTGACTGCTTTTGTAGCTTGCAGAGGAACCTGGTCTACGTGGAGAGATAGACAACGTCGATTTCTGCGGACTTTGCTTGTTTTCTTTGGTGGAATGAAGAAGATAGCCTGCGTTTTTGTAGCATTGATGGTGAGTTTCCAGTGGCGGCACCAAAGGCAGAAGTCAGAGATGGCTGTTTGTAAGATCCTATTGATATGCTGGATGGATGTTCCTAGAGCAAGAAAAGCAGTATCATCTGCATACTGGAAAGAATAAATGTTGTCAGGGAGGTGTGGCATGTCAGCAACAAACAGAATGTATAACAAAGGTGAAAGGGCAGAACCCTGTGGAACTCCTGACAGTAAAAAGATGGGATGAGACAAATGTTCGTTAATGGCAACATAGGTGATACGACCGGAAAGGAAGTTGAAGATAAGTCGTATGTATGCTGGAGGAAGTTGGAGCCTGATCAGTTTATAAATAAGACCGAGATGCCACACTTTATCGAAAGCTTTCTCAAGATCGAATAGGACTAAACATGATGGTTTCACTCTATTATAATGCGTAGTGATAAGGGTTGTGAGACGTAAGAGTTGATCGTTGATGGAGAAACAAGGACGGAAGCCTGCTTGAGCGAGAGGAATAATATTTCTGGTGTTGAGGTAAGTATGAAGCCGTTTAACGAGAATGCGTTCGAGAATTTTGCTAAATGTGCTTGTGAGCTGGATTGGCCTGTAAGAGGAGATCTCATGAGGGGGCTTATGTGGCTTTGGAAACATAAGAGTTTTAGATGTTTTCCAGGGTAGAGGAAAGTATCCTGTACGTAATACAAAGGTAAAGATATTGGCAATGAGGATGAGTATTGTAGGTGGACACTCTCTGATCTGGCGATAGGTAATATTATCAAAGCCAGGCGCTGTGTTTCGTTTACATTTGATAGTGTTTGTGACCTCTTCAACAGTGATAGATGAAGTAATAGCTTGGTTTACACTAAGTTCATGCATGGTGTTGGGTTGCAAGAATGCAGAGGTGTCAGCACTGTCTGCAACATGGGGTGTAGTTCCAGGGGGCGGTGGAGTGAAGATGTTCTGCAGATGGTCTGCGAAAGCATTTGCCTTCTCCGTATCTGTTTGAGCAGCAGAATTGCCGATCAGAATTGGGTATGGTGTTTTTGTGAACTTGCCGCACAAAGCGTTAAACTTTTTCCAGAATTTAGTAGGATGACTGGTGGTAGACAGGGTATTGCAGGTTTTAACCCAACAACGAAGTTTATATGCCTGGATGTAGTTGCGCACAGTTCTTTGCAATTGGTGATGATGGAGTAGGGCTTCAGGATTTCTGGTGTGAATGTAATCTCGATAGAGTTGACGAGAGCGTGAGATCATAGTCAGATAATGTGGGGGCAGGCGAGGTAGATATGGTATATTTTTGCTAGTGGGAATGAAGAGAGTGCTAGCTTCCTGTATGGTTTGAGTAAGTGTATCAACTGTGGTGTATAGATCGTCTTCTGTAGTGGGGGATGACAGGTGTTCGGTGCGTTGAGCGAGGTAAGAGCGATAGCTGATCCAGTTGGCTTTATCAAATCGAAAACAGGTACGGGAAGGCAGTTGCGAGCGAGATGTTGCAGAAGAATGGAAGGTTATGGTGAGTTTAACAGGAGCGTGATCACTACCTAGTGTATCAAGTACTGCAATGCTGCTATGGGTTAGGAGATTGCTAGATGTTATAACAATGTCAGGTGTGGTATTTGACTCTGGGCGAGTAGGTTTGGGCAACTGATGAATAGTTCCAGTAGTGTGTGTGGTGATAAAAGCTGCAAAATTGGTACGATCGAGATCGGAGCGACTATGCATATTGAAATCTGCCTTGATGATGTAATGGCGATAGGAGTTTGAAATGTGCTGTACAAATTGTAGTGGAAGAGGATGCCCAGGCCGGATGTAGATAGTAGCAACAGTAATGATAATAGATTTGAAATACACAGTGGTAATGATGTATTCGGGTAACGGAGTAAGAGCACAGTAGAACTGGCGATAAGGCAAATGAGGAGAAAATCCAATCGCTACACCCCCATTAGCTCGCTGTGCAGGCAGGAGATTGTCAGCGCGTAGAATTGTATATCCCGGTAGGCGACATGAAGTTGATTTGGTTAGAAATGTTTCATTGAGGAGAAAAACTGTGATATGCTCCTCTAGTAACAGAGTTTCAAACAGTAGTTTGTTCTTTGAAAAGGATCTGATGTTCAAATATAGAAAGTTAAGTGCCATGATGAAAATTTAACTGGTTGGAGTTGTTGGAGATGCATGGAAATGTACTGAAGTCCCAGAATATGTTGCGGTGAAGTGAATGTGAAATGTTGCCTTGGCTGCAAGTGTGATTTGCTGTAAAATGTGTGGACGGATGAAAGGGTGGATATTCTGTAGTGCAAGAGTGAGAAAGGTGAGAAGTTGATTTACGGTAACTGGAGTATCTACTGTAGGCGTGGTGGGGGGAGTAATGGACGTTACACGTAATGGGACAACCAATTCAGGATGTTGCGGCGTTGGTTCCGGTTTCGCTTTACATTTGTAACTATATGTAGGGTGGTTGTCTGGACATGTAGCGCATTTTGCCGGCTGATGCAAATTAGTACATAGGCGTGTAGAATGTGGTCCTGCACAGTAGCCACATTTGAAATCATTCTTACATTCAGCTGTACTATGGGTGTTATATGCCTGACAACGTTCGCAACGTACTGGTAATGGTGCCATTGAACGTGATGGTTCAACTCTATGTTTCCGATTGTATATGTAAGCTCCATGAGCAAGCAGGTCGTCTATTGTCTCCTGATGGGGGGTAAGAATGCGAACCATGAAAGTTGGCCCACGGTCATTGCGGATTCTAAGAACTTTGGAAATGGTGAAACCATCCAGTTTGAGTTCATCGTGAACTTCCTCGTCCGTGTAAGACGGGTCGACTCCGCGGATGACAACAGAAAGTTGGGACGGCCTCCGAGGTGGAGGGGGCTGCTTTCGAGTCGAAGTGTTAAGATGAGTGATTTCGGCTTGTGCCCCGAAGGTATCGATAGGAACTTTGTTCCGGATCGTGTTATATAGATCAGGATCAGATGTTTTAAGGATGTAGCCGTTTCTGGTGTGCACGATTTCCTTGATGGAAGCACGTGGAAGGTATTTCCTGAGCTGAAGAGCAACAAATTTCTCATTTGAGAACTTGGGATCATAATTACGAAGAAGGATGGAAAATGTTGTTGGAACAGTTGGAAGAGTAGAAGCTGCTGGTGCGTTTCCCGTATCCATGGCGTCATTATCAGAGTATTCCGTGTGATGCTTTTTCTTTGGAGGAGAGTCTTGGACTCGGGCGGCATAACTACTCTTGGATTGAGGTGACCTGGATCGAACTGAAGCAGAAGATGCAACGGATGTGCCGGAAGTTTGAGAGTCTCTCCGTTGACGAGAGCCTGAAGTGCTTTGTTGTGATTTTGATGGTCCCTTCCGTGGCCCCACCTTCGTGGGACAAACGGATGGTCCATCAACAACAGAAGGTAAATTTGGATGTCGACCGTTTGTTCGTTTGCCAGGTTTCGTGAAAGAGTCCGTCATAGTGAGATCTATCCAGTGGGCTAATGCCCAGAAAACGAAGACAATACGATAGTGTGAATATGATGAGATGTAATGTAATGTGATGATATGATAGCAAGGTTGGACTACCCGTTTGGATAGTAGTCCAGGTAAGGCAGTTCTCCTATTAATGCAGTGACACTGTACACCCTTGGCTGAGATAAGTCTGATGAACAGTGTCCTGAAAAAACGTGGAGAAAAGCCCAGGAATAGGAGTGGGAAGGTTTTTTCAAAAAATCGTCACCGTTCTAGGTAGGTGGCGCTTCAGAGGCAAACCTCTGGAAAAGTATGTTTTGTTCGCGACAGCAACTTTCTGGCTACTAGAGGGCAAGTTTCACATATAATATAGCGCTTGTTTTGGTGATCCTTGTAAACACATTAACATGCTAATTGGAATCTGCAATTTACGTATACATTTTAAGAAACTGTATTACGCCAAAGAAAGTAGTTGAAAAATGATTCAGTTAACTTTAGGTTTGTTATCACATTTTGCAACCATGAGCGTAAATTACTATGCTACCATCTATTGTAAACCGTTAGTACTAGTGGAAATCTGAAACAACAATTCTCCCACCTTCGCAAGTAAGGTAGGTTTGTAGTTTTGAGATTATATTTTTCTAAATAGCTTAGCACGCCCAGTTCCACTCATTGAGCCAAATAGTTTGCAAAATATTTGTCAAGTTTTTTTTTTATATAATTTTTCGAGTAGGGATAAAGGGAAGGTGAAGGTTGGCAGTATATAATACGGTTTTCTTATACGTTTTTTCATTGATTCTAATAATTTTCTGTTATGTGCTGGAAGTAGGCTAATGATGTTCCAATAGAATTGAAATCAGTGCTAATTTACAAATTTTATTGAAAGTGCACGTAAAAATTAAAGTATTTTCTTTCAGAAATTGTGAATTTGAAAAAAAAAGAAAGAAAGAAAGGAAAAGAAACATCCAACATTAACTTGTAGGATACCCTGTAGTTTGAAAAGTCTTGAACCAAACGTGGTAAAGGACCAAACGAGAAACTGTGAATTTCGTAAACGAACGACACGAATTAAGTGGAGAATAGCATGAAATTTGATAATCGGAAGATCGGAAAAAAGTTGATTGACAGGGGCCGTTTCGGCGAGTGCCTCGTGTGCTGTTGTGCTCTATGAGGAAGAGAGTTGAGTGGGACTTCTTATACAAGTACACTACACTTACATTTTCTTTTACAATCACACGTACACCTTGTCTCAAAAAGGTTGAGCGCATTCTTTATTGGTGTTTTGAGGCAAAAATTTTCAAAGTCCAACTTCGGGTATCTTCGGGAAATAGTAAACCAGGTTCGAACCTCCAAGCCAGCCTTTGTAATCGGGAAAAAGTTTGCAGATGTGTTTCTCTTCTTTTAAATATAATAAGACTTGTTATCAAGTGTTGAAAAAAAGCAACATTGATTGAAATACTTAATGACACAATATTTCGAAACTTTGTATTAATGTCACCACATGCTTGTTTGTCATTTAGCTCTCCATACGTAATGGAACATTTAGATATGTAAACGAATCTTTCCATATGTAAAAGAATGCTCAAAGTTAAGACATAGAACATAATTATCGCCTAAGTACTAAAATAATAGTCAAAGTAGAACAAAAACAGCGTTTCTAGTGGGTATGAATGTCGTAATTTTCTTGAGAACCGTTATACATCGCTAAAAGTACCTTAGCAGAAGTCCTTGTGTTAGCTCACTGGTAAGCTGTTGGATTTCAAATCATAAGGTTGTGAGTTCAAATCCCTTCTGGGTCAATGCCTTTTTAAAAAATTATATTTTCCGCAATGCATGAAAAATTATATAAAATAATGACATTAAATACATCAGTTGTATATATATATAACATAATCATTGCAGAATGTAGTAATTATTATGTTTAAAATATAACATCTGAAATAGGTAGGTGTCCACAGTAGGTCTGTATTATATATATGAGAATGTTAAATACAAGTTAAGAAACTCGTTCACTAGCAATAAATAAATCATGTAGTGTGTTTATTTGCAGCTATTTGTCATATAGAGGGTAATTCTCAACATTCATAATACAGCATGTCATTTATGTTCTTGAAAACTTATTCGATGCATAAACCGAAGGTTTAAACAGAGAATCCAAAGTCGCAACGCTCGCAAGAAATTCATGAACCCCAAAGGTCACGTGAGCAGACTGGAATTGTCCTTATGAAGCACGCCACAGCAGAAAGTCTTTACATAGATTTTCAATTCAATTCCTGATATATGCTTTTGCAATGTGGAAGTGGTGATGCCTTTAGTCGCTCTCTCTCGCTCGCTCGCTCAGTCTCTATTTATACAGAATATAAAAGTGGATGGATGTGTGTGTTTCAACATAATTATGATATATCTAGCGCAATTATAACTATATTTCTTACAGTCTGGAAAAGAGTACTGTCGGGATACATATCAAAAATGCTAGAAACTGGTCGATATTAGTATCGAATCCATAGCTTCGTGGTCGCTTAGGTGAATAGTTCTACTTTCAATTCAAGTCCAATTAAGTTCCCATTAGCGCCCAGGGTGGTTACGTAGCGACATAAAAATATCGAAATCAACCGATATTAGAATCGAATCGTAAATTTTCAGCGCCGCTAACTGCCGCATTTCCCATTAGTCCACATTAGTCCACATTTCACATTAGTCCCATTGCCTAGAGGGCAATATATTTGCAGAGTGCAAAGTTTAAAACTTGAATAATATTTTAATTTTTTCCGTATGAAAAAGTTAAAAATCAAGAGCAAATATACTATTTCATGAACAATCCTCTTTTACTGTTCTAATATGTATAATAATAGCGTGAGAAATCTAAAAATAATTCAGAACACGTTTCACTTATTTTTTGTTACGTAGTTCTAGCTGTAGCATGTAGTGAGTGGTATTTAAATGTAATAAATTCACTAATTAAGCATATTCGAATTAAGTTTTATTTTTAAGTTAGGAATGAAGGGGCGGAGAAATATGTAGTTATTGGGGCGCCGAGAGCAAAAGTGCGTAGAGGCGCCGAGCTTTTAAATGCAACACTGGTCGCTAAATTAATTGGTAGAAATTTTAATGTCATTTAAGACCAAATTTAGTCATAACGGTGGCAGTATCCGTTTGCTCTCCTAGGAGAAATGAAAGGGGCTGACATCAAAATTATATATATATATAAGACCGACATTAGTGTCGAATCCATAATTTTCGAGGTGGATTAGATAAAAAGTGGCACTCCAGGTGCTTAATGATATAGAAAATTAGTTTTTCTTTCTTTTTTTACGTTGGTCTACTTTTCCTTGATTTGAGACTTTCAAATTTCATCCTATTTTCTACTGAAATGTGTCTGTAAGGCAACAAAGAAATAATTATATATGATACATTTAAATTCATTTTAATTCGGAAGTTGAGAAACACTTTGCCATTATATATCGTAAAGGTCAGATCCACCAGCATAGTAACAGAGAGGTGCTTGAGCCATTGACGGTAGAAATTCAAACTCCAGTAAGTGATAATTTCACAGTCTTGTTTTATTACAAGTGTAGCCTCTTTAGTCAACGGAGAAGAGGACGTGGATCATGGGTCAGAGTTGATGTCGATGGGTCGGAGTTGGTCGCAATGGTTCAGAGTGGTTCATAGTTGGTGGTGGGTCAGAGTAGATCACGATGGATGATGGGTCAGAGTGGGCCAATGGGTCATTTGGGTGGTGAGTGATACTGGATCATGGTGGGTCGTGAATCAAATTTTCATTGACCCACACCATCTCTGGTTAAAATTGTACTAAAGATAAGAGGCACCGAAGATGCATGTCGGCTATTATGCTCAAATTTTGCACATAGATAGTACCCCACCAGAAAGCAATAAATCTGAAACGGTTCACGGTATCACCTCCTAGAACTCGAGATGTAGGGGTTTGTCTGATTGGCTAAATTAAGACGTCAATGATTTATCCATCAACAAGCAAGCTTTTTATGATCGTTTCCGTAGGGAAATCAGAAGAACGCGTGCCTAGTAATCGTAATATTGATAGTTCGCGTCCACCCCGGGGTATTTGTTTTGTGTTTTTTTGACTCACCTAAATATAAACAAATCACACATATAGGCATTTTAACATATTTTGGGAGAGTAATTTATGGTTCGTTGTCGTTTCATCGCGTCTCTGCCGCTGGTAGTAAAGTTTTCAAAATGGAACTGGGGCCACCGCGGATTGTCGCTGCGGGGCCACCAATTTTTGGCGAGAGTTCAATAGTTGACCATCTGTAGTCCACCGACGCTTACAGCTTAGGGTAATGAACGATGTCTTTGCCTTGTAGACGTCATGACTACCGACGTCGGCAGTCAACTAGCTTTTAGTATTCCTTTACTAACCATCTATCGTTCATGTTTATACACGGTGTTGTATTACTACTACTACTACTACTACTACTACTACTACTACTACTACTAATAATAATAATAATAATAATAATAATAATAATAATAATAATAATAATAATAATTATTATTATTATTATTATTATTATTATTATTTGTAGTAATAGTAGTATAATTGATAATAGAATAATTATATTATCTATGTATTGTCTAGGTAGGACTACACACAGGATGTGGCTCGTTTTAGTTTGACTCGACTCTAATCCGAGTCGAGTTGGAGGATATTTTTCGCGCCGAGTCCTAGAGTAGACCTCAAAGATGTCTGTTTCGAGTCGAGTCGAGTTTCAAAGAAAAGTCGCTCGTGCCCATCCCTACTAATGAGAGCTTAATCGGAGTTAAGCGAAATCGAAAGTCACACTATTTATCTAAGCGACCCCGAAAACTATGAATTCGACACTAATACCGATCATTTTCTAGCAATCTTTTATATGTATCCCTCTCCCATTCACCATAGGTAACCCGACAGCACTCTTTTTCAGACTATAAGAAATTTGGTTAAAATTACTCTAGGCCAGTGGTTCTCAATCTAATTCCTATCACGATCCCCTTTTATCACATCCTCTTGCCAGCGACCCTTTTATAATTTGTATTTTATAATAAGCTTGTGTGGGATTTTTAACATACCTATTTCTATAATAGTAGAATCCATTTCTTGTTTATAGTGAACAGTGCCGTGGATGGAAAATCAGCGCTCGGGGCGAGAGTATACGACGATGTCTCCGTACATATGAGTGAGGTCGACAGACTAGCTGCGAAGCGTCACCATGGTTGGCACGAAGCTCAATAAAATTTTCAAAAGTAAACTCTGCCTTTTCTTGATTTTGAGCACATTTTATTACGTTTTTCCTTCTATTTTATACATGTGCACATGCACTTTCCTATAGGGATGCACGCGAGACATCTCGTCTCGTCTCGCATTTGCGATACGAGACACGAGACGAGAGTGAAAATTTTATGCGAGACGCGAGACGAGACTAACCATGCGAGACGAGACGCTAGACGAGACTCGGTTAAGTCTCGCACGAGAAGTCTCGCGAGACTTCTCGCAGTCTCGCAACATTTATGAATTACATTTAATTGTATATTTAGTAATTTTACATTTATTGAGTTTTCTAAGTTGAGCGTTAATGCCTCCAGGAACAAAAAAGTGATTGGGGCAATAGACATTTTGTGAGATTTATTATTAATCAAGGTTAATTTTCAGAATTAAAGCTTTCTTTAGTTTCTAAAAAAGAAAAGCTTTGTAAATTGGAAATTTATTACAGCATCGATTTAAGACTTTATTTTGCGACACAAACATATACACGCGGGCGCGCACGAATACATGAACTTCTATTTTTGGTCTGAAAAGCAAATAAGACTCCCTATTGCTGCGAAATATGATATTTCTGTTGTTTCTGTCTTTTTCACATTACTACTAGCGATTAATGTTGGGGAATGGCGGGGAAATCCCCTCTCGTCAAAGTTTATCCCCGGCCCGGCTCGCAGAAATAACATGATATTTTTACATGGAATAAGTATTTTCTTTCTATATATTTATCAAAAACACCCCCATCTAGTTCGGAAGTTTAATTCAAATACTGGTTTGGCAGGATGTCCCTATAGGTTTCGTGGGAGATGGTAGGAATGGCCCTATATCTGTCAGTAATTTTATTTTCTAGATCTGGCAGTATAAGTTGAAAGCGAAGGTTGATAAAATGCGATAATCCAACATTGCTACAAGCCCGAATGAACCAAAAGAATTGGGTCGTATTGTGTTGTGAGGAGTTCTTCTGTTGTGTACAAGCGCTTTTGGTGGTATAAAAACATCTTTATACTGGAAAATCACCCTTCAAGGAAACGACCAAAACGTGTAAATGTTGATAGTGGCGACGATATTTTAGAAGAGGCAAATATTGCTGGAGACCTCTAAGCTGGAAAACAATGTTGGATCCAGCAACAATTTATGCTGGTTTTGCTGTAAATTATGCTATTAATTTGACGAAAATTAATGGTCCAGCGATCAAATTCCAGCACAACTTTTCTTTTAATTTGGAGCGGAGGGGACACAAGTTCGGATACCATATTGAACTCTAGGTTCCGTCTCCTTAGGATTTTATGCACATTCATCCCATGGAAAGCAATGGCAAACCACCATTCACCTTGCCAAGGGACTTTTAGGTCAAATACCTGCCTTCGGACAGAATATCACATAATCATTCATTAACAGCCATAGAATAACACATTGCAAAATTTTGACCTAGAATATATGCAAGACCATGCAAGAAAGTCTCGCGCGAGACGCGAGATGAGACTCAAAATTTTATGCGAGACGCGAGATGAGACTTCACATTTGCGAGACGAGACCTTACGCGAGACGAGACCAACGCTTGAGGTTGGGAGACGAGACGAGACTTTTCCATTTCTCGTCTCGTCTTGTCTCGCGTGCATCCCTACTTTCCTAACATGAGTAACACACTTCCTACGAAATTTGTGCCCCCTTTTTTCGGCGCCCGACATTGACAGTGGATACAGTAACTGTACTATCTATATTCCCAACGACGAAGGTGCTGGTTCAAGATGGATGTTAAACTCCTTCTTTGAAGATGCCATTAACGTATCTGATCTAAGCCCACAACTTCTTAACCAAATAATAGAATGATCATGCTACAAGTCTTTGCAACTGGTTTTCTGTAACAAAGACTTGGACAAGTTCTGCCTGATGAGGAGAGAAGAATATCCTGGTCTGGTATCTGCTGCTTTAAAAGTAATAATTCCATTTGCTACATCGTACTTGTGCGAAAGTTTTTTTTTTCATGGTAAACATTAAAACAAAGACAAGAAATCGCTTATCAGTTGAAAATGACTTCATAATGTTCGTCACGAAGATTGAACCGGGAATTGCTGCACTAGTGAAATTACACCATGCTTAGGTATCTCATTAGGTTTCAATTTTAATTGTATTTCAATGTGCAGGTTTTGTTCCATGTGTATTTTCCTAGTATTTCTATATACAGTTCTCATTAGTATCATATCATACGTCTTTCATTTAAATTCATTTTTAAACAACTCTGCACCCTTTGACAATGTTCAGTAGACTTATTTTTTTATTGTTCTGTACAGTATGTATAAAAAATAAAAGTATGCCTATCAGAACAAAATTCAAAATAATTTCCGGTATTAGATTCTAACTATATTTATCTCTTCCGCTTATCTTCGCGACCTCCTAGGGGCCACGACTCCCAGGTTGAGAAACCCTGCTCTAGGCATACATGAGTTATGTTGGAACATACATACATACACTTTTATATGTATAAATGCAGATAAGAGAGAGTTGAGAGAGAGCGATTAAGGTATTACCGCTCTCAATCTCTTCACTTTACTTTTGCGATTCGCGAATTTCTTACGTGACAGTTTGGGGCTAGCTAGTTTTTTGTCTTGGACCACGATCCGATTTTCGATATGCTCTACCTAAATGCTGTAATGCGAATATTGAGAAGTTATCTGCGATGAAAGTAGCTGCAAATAAATACATTACATAACTTATTTATTGCTATTATACGATTTTGTTAATTTGTATTTAATATTCACATATAACATACCGACGTTCTGTCAATACCTCAAATGTTATATTTAAAGATAAGAATTGCTTATGTCGTGAAATGATATGAATATATATATTCAACTGATATATACAACTGATGAATTGTAATGTAACTCTTTTACATAATTTTCATGCATTGAGGAAAGTAGAATATCATAAAAGAATCTCACCTGAACGGGTATCGAACTCACGATTTAAACGCTCGGGTGTGTACCACTGAGCTAACATGACCGTTTTTCGGAAGCTGCTTCTGAAATATAACTGAGCTCATACGTAAATTATTTTTTTCGTATGGAAGTCACAATGACGAAACGAGAGTGTGAATATATAGTTTCGAAATATTGTATCATTAACTATTTCAATCAACTTTACTTTTTTTCTACACTTAATACCATTTCAACATGTCTTATTATATTTAACAGAAGGAAAAACATATCTGTACATTTTATCCCGATTGCTAAGGTTGGCTTGGAGGTTCGAACCAGCAGCTTTAGTTTACTGTTTTCAGAAGATACCCGAAGTTGGACTTCGAAAGTGTCGTCTCAATACAGCTATCATCATATCGCTCAATCTGTTTGGTATATGGTATGTGTTTTTATACGTGTAAAGTCAGTATAACAATTCATTCTTTAAACAGCTTTTCGTACGTATTAATACTCCTTTATAAAAACTGTTTTTAATATTATTATTACGGCGCACCATTTTCAGATTTCTTTCGCGAGTCGTTGACCAAGTCGTTCCTCACAATAGGCGTGTCGTGCAATTAACCAACCACGCGTCAGGTACTAGCTTTTACCTATTGCTTCCTGCTCACAGCTCAGAACATTGGTAACTATGGATAGACGTACAGCAGTAATTACTTTATGGGAGTTGGAAGGCTATTCTGCAACTGCAGCTAGCAGGCGAGTAGGTGTCCCGGCCTCTACAGGAAAGCGATGGATTCGGAAATATGGTCCTACACGTCAAACTGGTAATTTGCGATCTTCTGGTTGTCCGCATGTGTCAACCGAAGCCGAAGATGCGAGATTAGTAAACGAAGCCCGGCTAGACCCACTAAGGACGTCTAGACAGCTAAGGGAAGCTTCTCTTTTTCCTGGTAGTAAGCATACAGCTCTGCGAAGGATTCGTCATGCCGGGTTACGTGACTGTGTTGCTGCCGTGAAGGAAAAACTCTCAGACGACCACAAAATTTACCGTCTCGCGTTTGCACAGGCGAATGTGGGTCGCAATTGGGAAAACGTGGTTTTCTCAGATGAATCCATATTCACAACATTAAATGAGGGACGCCGTTTTGTGTATCGCCCGAGAGGCACCCGATATGACCCTGGATGTGTTGCTGCTTGAAATCGCAGTGGCCATGTATCTATTTCATGTTGGGGTTGGATTTTCAGGCGCGGAGCAGAACAGCTTCACAGAATTGAAGGACACCTGGGCAGTGCTCAGTACTTAGATATTATGAGTAATAACATGGTGCCATCTGTATGAGTATTTCAGCCTGATGGTGTAATTCAGTTCCAGCAAGACCAGTCGCCAATACATACTTCCCGTGTGGTTTAGGAATGGTTCGCAGGGCAGCCTGAGATTGATTTAATTGACTGGCCGCCTCGTGGAGCAGACCTCAATCTCATGGAAAATATGTGGGCAGAAGTGAAGAGTACTCTAAGAGATAGTTGGCCTGAGGCAGATCCACCAGAACCCAAGATGACCTGTGGCATCTTGTTTCCGAAGCATAGCTGGAGGTAGGGGAAGGAGATAAATTTGTCACCCATTTAATAGATTCCATGCCCAGAAGAATAGGGCGTGTAATAAATTCAGAAGGGTGAATTTTTTTTATTCTAGTGTTTGTTTTAAATTGATAACATATATGTAATATTTTATGTAAGACTCCTGTAATTGGGATTCTCTTGTTGGAGTCAGCGGATTTAAATAAATAAAATAAGTATTGGACACAATGTCCCCGCCTTAACTCCCGAAAACAGTCCTTTTCATGGCTACCTAAACGCTTCTGAAAATATTTCTAGAAGTAAACCACTCCTTGAATCCGATTTCTGTGCAATTCTACTAACAAAAAAAAAGATAATTCTCTGCAGGCTTTGAACTCAAGACGACCTCATTAACAAACCCGTACTCTACCAGTGAGCTAACATGAACACGCAAATCCAATCTGAAGAAACACGACTTTCAATTTCCGGTATTCCATTACACTGATGGTCATATACTTTGCAAATGTTGTATTCAACTTGGGATATTCCGCAACACATAAACAAAGCGAAAGAGAGAGAGAGAGAGAGAGAGAGAGAGAGAGAGAGAGAAATGAATATACAAAAGCATATTCAACGTATTCGAATGAGACTCTAAGTAACGATATTCCGTTCTAAAGAGAATTTGTGTTTCTTCCCGTGACGTTAAGGGGATCGGGAAAAGTTATGTGTCTTGAAGGAGGATCCGACTTTGGATACTCTGTTTACAGACTTTCTATATTCGTAGGAATATACTGTATTTCACGAATGTAAATGACATGCTGTATTGAGAATATTGAGAAGTTACATCTGTATGACAAATAGCTGCAAATAAATACACTACATAATTTATTTATTGCTATTAAACGATTTTCCTAACTTGCATTTAACATTCTCATATATAATACCGACCTACTGTGAAAATTATCTCAGATTTTATATTTTAAACATAATAATTACTACATTCTGCAATGATTATGTTATATATATACAACTGATATATTTTAATGTAATTATTTTATATAATTTTTCATGCATTGCGGAAAATATATTTTTTAAAAAAGGCATTGACCCAGAGAAGATTCGAACTCATAACCTTATGATTTAAGGTCCGACAACTTACCAGTGAGCTAACACAAGGACTTCTGCTAAGGTACTTTTAGCGATGTATAAATATTCTTAAGACAATTATGACATTCATATCCACTACAAACGCTGTTTCTGTTCTACTTTGACTATTATTTTAGTACTCAGGTGATAATTATATTCTATGTATTAACTTTGAGCATTCTTTTACATATGGAAAGATTCGTTTACGTATCTAAATGTTCCATCACGTATGGAGAGCTAAATGACAAACAAACATTTGCTGTCATTAATACAAAGTTTCGAAATATTGTATCATTAAATATTTCAATCAATGTTGCTTTTTTTCTACGCTTGGTAACAAGTCTTATTATATTTAAAAGAAGAAAAACACATCTGCAAACTTTTTCCCAATTGCAAAGGCTGGCTTGGAGGTTCGAACCTGGTTTACTATTTCCCGAAGATACCCGAAGTTGGACTTTGAAAATTTTTGCCTCAAAACACCAATAAAGAATGTGCTCAACCTTTTTGAGACAAGGTGTACATAAAGCCCTTTCTTTTCATACTCCTATCCTCTTTCATCCTACACTTCCCACTTTTCTCTAAATTTTCACCCACTCCACCTGGATAGTTAGCCCTCTTTCATTGTCTGAACTCTTTTCCCGACTTTGACTCTTTACTTTTCCCGATTTTGACTTTCTCTTCCCGATTGTGGCACTTACATATTACCGTTTTACTGTAATCCCATTCTTACATTGTCATGAACTAATTCTTTCTACTTTCTACCCTTCTACTAATTTATCTCTTTTCCTTACTACATTTATTACAAACCTTGTTCAAAGGTTTTACTGCCGGGAACATATAAAGGGGGGATTTTATCCTCCACATGAAGTGAAGTGAAGGAAAAAGTTATTCGCTGTGAGGAGACAGCGGAGAAAGAAGGAAGACATTTTGATAGTGTTTCTAACTCATTCTGATTTTGGTGTTTAAAAGATAGTGATTTTATTAACAAGCTTAAGTTTTCTCTTTGGAGATTTCCGAAATAAAATAAGAATGCCAAGAATGTTGGTATTTGCTATAATTTACAATATACGTACAAAGCAAACTTTATCTTCATGTTCAATTATTGTATAGGGCAAAGGTTTAGATTGCCTATTTATGCCCTTCTAAAAAGTGTAAAAAGAAAATCGGTGCAATCAATTTCGTTATTTCAACAAGTTTTTTTAAGGCTAGCCATAGGGTAGCAACCTCTAAGAGGGCTACACCCTCTTTTAGGGGAGGGAATTGAGAGGATTACTAGAGGACTGAAGGATTGGTTGTTGGGCTATGGGCTGTATTATTTATTTATTAATCTTCATTATTCTTATCATCATTTGGAGGAAAGGTCATTATGATCTTTGCGATCATAAACATACTTGAGGTTACACTGGAACGTAAACAAGATACAGGCGTGAGCATAAATACAACATAGTATATAAGGCAGAAATAGAGTAGAGAACATAGTCAATATAATGGATGTGGGAAATCTAATACAAAGTTAAAGAACATAGAAACAAATCATAAGGCATGATGGAAATGAGGGATGAGGTGAAGTGCACTTGATGCCACAACACAAGAGAGGTTTGTTAGAAAGACGCATGTAGTTATATTCTGCCTAGGGGTGGCTCTAGGCTAATGGAGACGTGGTGAACCCTCTTAGAGAAATGGAATCACTGTGCATATGATGGGAATATATGAGGAAGATGTACATGCAAACGGTAGTCTTCGAGGATCTGTAGATCGAGATGGTCTGGAGGGACTGTGTAGCAATGTAATGTAAAGAGGAGATGAAGCGGAGTATTATGGTATCGTGCAGGCGAGGAGTGAAGTGCAAGGTGGTGCATAGTTTCAAACAGTAGAGGATGGTGATGTGTGTAGCGTTGGGTAATGAATTTTAAGCGAAGAGTTTCGAGATGGTAGCTGAGGATAGGGAATGATATTAAGGAATATAAATCACGGGTTGGGCTGGGGAGAGAAATGCGGAAGGCAATGCGAAAAGCATATCTCTCTAAAATGGCTATTTTCGTGTGGTATGAAGGAGGGGCGAAAATCCATGCCGGAAAACCATCTGTGAGAATGGGTCGGAGGAAAGCCTTGTATGTGTTGAGAACAACGGGTGCTTTGAGACCCCAGGTTGTGCCGGTTAGTCGTTTCAAGAGGTTTAGACGGTTATAAGCTTTAGTTTTAACATGATTAACATGCGGTTTCCATGTTAAATGATGGTCAAAAATTATACCTAAGTATGTGACGGTTCGTGTGAGAATAATAGTTGTATTATAGTCATGAAGTGACAGAAGAGATGGATTCCGGTGGACTTTAGTTCGTTTACGGGGTGGTATGAATACAATAGCTTGTGTTTTTGTGGTGTTAATCTTGAGTTTCCTTTTAGAACACCAGTGGGTGAAACGATCGATGGCGGAAAAAAAGGAAGACATTTTGATAGTATTTTCAACTCATGCCGATACTAATCTCGAGTATAAGTAAAAACAAGAATCAATAATAACTACTTAACGCATTTTATATATATTATGATAGCCTTAACTGTAACTAAAGTATTTACAAAGTGTCAATGTTGTCCATAGAACCCATCTCATTTTCTTCGTCTTCCGTCTCGTCATCAGTTTCTCCTGAGGCGTCAATATTATCTAGTGTTACTGTACTCAGAAAAATTTATCGTAATATTTTAAGCAAGAACTTCTAATTGAGTTTATACTTTAAAAAATGCTTTCCGTATCTTCGTACTTTATCACACAACGCCTTCCACTCTTCCGCTGTTATCAGTGTAAACTTCTCTCCACCAAGTTTCGCTGCATCGTTGATGAAAATAGTAGTATTTGTTGCTTCTACATACTTTTCCATTCTCGCACGTTTATACACACACATACACACGTATATATATATATATATATATATATATATATATATATATATATATATATATATATATATATATATATATATATATATATATAAATTGTTTGCATACGTATCAACTTTTGTGACATTTTTAACTATCTGCATACATACAAAACATATACTCATATATAATATACTTATTTGTGAAAGTGTGACAGTGTGTTTTTAAAATGTTAACCAATAATCAGTAACGTTAAATTCAGAACTTTCATTTATTAAGAGATTAAGTAACTACTATAATTTCAAACATATGCAAAACTATATTCTGGATTTTAAATACAAACATCAAACATACTCTTCACCTCCCTCGATCAATATTAAAATTTTGCAAAGAAAGCTCCTGAATTTCCGTTATATTTCAAAAAATATTTTCTTTATCATAAAAGAATGGAAATTAAAACGGTATTTGTGTGGTCACATGCAGAATAAAATTTAAAGTTTACAATTATTCCTGAAAAATAATAATTTCAAAAACTTTAAAAGCACATAGTTTCTAATCTATTGAAATTTCATTTGTTATCTATAATACGAAACGTTGCAAACAGTTGTAAATTTCCATAAATATTTTCCAAATGATTTGTTTACAACCAAAAGTAGGTTTGTCATGTTAAACAAAAATTAAAATACAAGCCACTTGAAAGCAGCTCTTATTTATAAAAGAATACTTAATGATCGCTTTTGGCTGTTATATGGTTTTTCCAAGCAGTTTGATAAGAGTTCTGCGTAGCATAACAGCAAAGGTTTCTTCTCTTATTTGTAAAAAAAAATAAAGCTTGTAAAGCACGCCGAATTCTACTTCGCCCCGGGCGCCGAAATCTTTAGCTACGACTCTGAATAAAGATTGTCTGCAGCCCAAGATGGGAAGCATCAGCTATGAGAAGTGAGAAGTAGAAAAAACGTTATTCTCTGCGAGAGGACAGCGGAGTGAGAAAGGAGAATTTTTGGTAGTGTTTCTTACCAATGCCGATACTAACCTCTAGCATAAGTAAAATCAACCGGATAATAACTACTTAACGCAACTTATATATGACGGGTCTAGTAAAAAAACCTACCATATCCATTTTTTCATTTCTACTACTATATCCTGTGTGTATTATCTAAAATATCGTTATTATTGCTCATTTCTCGATTTTGTGCTTGCCAACATATCTGTAGACAAAAACGAACAGTTTTCATTTTTAAAAGATAAAGACGCTTGTTATAACAGACCTGCATGTTTTTCTTATTTTCTCAAAAAGTTTACGAAAATTCAGATGGTAGATTTTGATACTAGATCCCTCATATATAATGATAGGTACACGTTTACCCAGTGTAGGATTTATGTTTATATAAGTTAAACAAGATATAGCGTAGTTCTCCCCTCTGTTGGTGGCCGAAAAAACTTAAAGAAAAGACTCGCTGTAATGTTATTTCCAAATAATAAGAAAAACAAATAAGATAAAATGCACATAGAACAAAGGTGTTGCTTGTTGTTATGCATTATGCTCTTATGAAGCAAGTACTGGAGCCCTGTTTCCCAACCCGCTTGCTATTGGACCTCTGTTGCCTAGCCCTCTTATAATGGGGTCCCTCTTTCCCAGCTCCGCTTGTAATGGGGACCGTGATTCTGAACCCCACTTGTAATAGGGACTTCGTTTCCCAGCCGTTACTAAGACTTCACAGTATAAGTGATACATTGTCTCGTACTTCTATGGGGATAGAACTCAAGTGCTACCCTTTTCTGTACTCTTTGCAATTTAAAAAATAAAATTGGGTCTTCTAAGAGTGCATGCATAAGAAGAAGGCATGAAACGACAAACTTGCGAAATAATAGTAAAATATAAAGGAATTAGAGTGCTCAGAGGCATTGCTTTTTATATCCCGAAGTTATAGATATTTCGCTGTACGTAAGTATGAGAAATAGTGTGCAGAACTATTTTCATAACATTCAGAATCGCCAGCTTTAACACTGATTTTCCTAGTGATCTATAGAGTGCCAATATTCACGAAAGGAAAGAATAGGAGCACGAATCATAGTGATTTCATCTATTCGTTGTAGGTATATGAGTCATTCGTTTGTTCATATTAACAGTATTTTATGTATTGTTACTTTTAGAACTGTTCAAGTGAATTTACTTTGTGTAAGTTAGTATACAGCAGTCGGAATGCATTACATTATCGGCACTAGATATCACATGGCAAGGCAAGGTACCAACATCTTTTCACGTCGCAGTAAAAATATGCTATGTACATTTATAGATCTTATAATAATTTTATTGCAGCAGTTAAGTTTTTCGACAATATTTTGATGATTTCAGCCAAAGGCGGATCTATTTCGGTACCGGAGGATGCTAAGCCCCAAATTTAGTGACAAAAATAATTCAAGCTATTACGTAGGCCTACTTATATATTTTTGAAAGTATATAGTAAACTCAAAACGTAGGATACCTATCATAGTATGGGTTCTGGTCTCCTCCTTTAGTTTTTACCGTCTACATTTACCTCTGTTTCCAGTGAATTTATATCGTATTACACCTTGTGAAATCTTCGAGGATTGAATTCCATTTTGAGTTATTCTAGTAACTTGACCTGAAAAAAGCTGCCACTATTGGCTGAGAGCGGAGTTGAGCTTCAGGCAGTACTTACCAACCCTGGATGATATTCAGACTGTTTTTAGATACATTTGCTGCCTGGAAACTTTTCAAACTTTAGAAAAACTGAATAGAAATAACTTGAAACTAGAAATGATACAGTCTTGACATATAGAAGCATGGTGTGGAACGTAGATCATAGTTGGCGCAAAAGGAAACAAAGAAGATCGGCAAGGGGTTTGATTGGGACATAATGAAACTACTTCTGCTAATTTTAGTTTTCCTGTAATATCCTCGAAAGAGGAAGTTAAGCAAACGAAATATATTCTATGTGTAAATGTATTTGGATACATATTAGGTCCATAAATTACCATATAGCGTATGTTTAAACCGAAAAAACGGTGACATTTTTTTTTTACTGAAAAAGAAAGCCAGAAATATAAAAGGCCCCATTTCCTTCAATACCTTAGGGTCCTATCAAACCTACATCCAGCAGTGGGTTTACCTCTAGCTTAAAGTATTTACAAAGGCTCAATGCCTTCCATACAATCTATCTCATCTTCGTCTTCTGTCGTGTCACAAATTTGTTCTGAGGAGTCACTATTATCTACTGTCATTGCCCTCCGCCAAGTTTATCGTCATATTTTCAGTAATAACGTGTAACTGAGGTTCCACTATAGAAATATTTTTTACAATTTCATACTTTATCACATCTCGCCTTCCACTCTTCTGCTGTATCATTGTAAGAATATCTCCAGTGAGTTTCAACGGATCGTTAATGAAAACAGTAGTATTTGTTGCTTCTACATACTCTTTCACTGCAGTCCAAATCAACTCTGTCAGGCTTAGATCAGGTAAATACGATGGGAAACGAAGAATTGAATGTCCATATTCAGGAAGGAGAGAATGTACTTTAAATGTCCGAGGCGGAGCTTTATTGGCTTTGGTTAAATAATAAAGTACAGGGTTTTACATATTTTCTCTAAAAGGAATATTGTGTCTTACAAGCCAATCCATTATTACATCTTTATGAGATAATGATATCAGGGAACGATCAAAGTGGATATTGTGATAAGGTGCATTGTCTATCACAGAACGGAATTACCTGGCAAATTAGGAATTAACGGAAGCTTCAAAACTTTTCAAAGTTTTCATAATTCATGTCGCTATGACACTCGCCAGATTTCTTTCCAGATTTGAACATCACTGATACATCTGGAACAAAACCGTTTTATCTGACAGCGTGCATGATTATTACACGTTGTTCTTTTTAAATTGGTGTGAGTACATTTGTATTCTTATCGCTAGACACGTTTCGTTTTCTGTGGGATGCATGCTCGTATTTTCATATATGTAAACTATAGGGAATTTTCCCTTCTGTAATGATCTATAGCTCGTAAATAAGCCAATCTCTTTGACAAAAATTCATATTTTTTCGACAAGCAGTCGCCTATTATTTTCAGCTTTAATCCATCTAAATCCTAACGAACGGATTACTTATTACAAGTAATCTTTTCTCGAAGAACCCGCAACAGTGGTTTTAGAGAAGTTCGTTCACCGTGAACAATATGAAATTCATTTATTGTTCAACGAATAACGCGATTGTCAAAATTATTCAGTGACATTTTTGTTTCTCGTTGTTCTCGATTCGTATTCGGAGAAGAAAAGGTCGCCATCATGATTTTGTTTATTTCTCGCTCACTCAAAACACATTTTAGAATACTTACTGAATAACCAGTAGCTTCAGGTGCCAGCTTTTGCACTTCTTTTACTTTAATTGATTTCCACTTTTCGCCTCTATTTTCATAAAATAATATACATTAAGATAAATCTCTGTGCTTTGGTTGTGATTAGTTGGCATTATTCGAAGTTTTCTATTATTCTTAACCTTCATTACGACAAAAAAGGAAACAAACCAGTCTACAATATACGAGCACAGAAATATACACAAATAATACAATATTTCACTAAACACAAGAACACTTCGTCTAGTTCGGCTTCTTCATGTGTTTCTTGATACCCTCCTATCTGTGCTGTGTCATACACTACATCCCGGGAGTAGGTACCAATAAGACCACTTTGTTTTAACAGCGAAAATTACAAACTTCCTTGTATGAGGGAGAAGGAATTGACAGAGTTCCCAGAATGAATAGGGTACAATTATAGTTTGTATTTTATGATGTAATTTTTATTTACCTTAACTTTAATTTATTTTACGATCATCATGCATTTTTTTAGAGAAAAGAAAAATATAACGGCATAATGAAATCTTTAACGCACCGAACGATCTCATACATCTTAGTAAATAAACGGGCTAGTTCTACTTTATTTTTCAGATCTTTGTAAATGAAGATAAGAAAAAGGGGACTGCAGTATGATTCAAAATGTGTTTGTTATTCTTTCCAAAAAATGTTTGAAATCGTCAAACTCTAGTTTACCTTTATGGGAATTAGTAACACTATTAGAATTGCTTATGCTATCCTTCCCGCACTTGTAATTTCATTACTTTCAGTAGAACACCATGGTATAAAATCCTGATGGTAATACTAACTTCTGACAAAAAATGTGTTTGTTCTCACCAAAATTTCAATGTCATCTTTTAGTTATGGAAAATACTTATTACAAATGAAAAAGTCTGGAATTTACGAATAATTCAATCAAGTATTGAAAAAAGTAAATGATAAACAGTAGTTCAAAGAAACAGGAAGTGTGACAGATTTACCACGCAGTGGAAGGCCAGGAACGACTGATGATGTGATTCACACTTAGCAGGACAGCGTAGCCAGGAGTACAATGAAGTCGCTTAAACGTAGGTCATTGGAACTGGGAATACCGAAGTCAACGTTACACAAGAATTTGAAGGTCCGGCCCTATAAGTTAAAATTCGTGCACGAGCTGATAGAGGAAGACTGTGACATGGGAATGGAATTATGTGAGTCAATGCGTACCCGCTTACAAGAAGATGGTGACCTTCTGTCTCGATTTCTGTTTTCAGATGAAGCCACATTTCATGTGTCGGGAAACGTGAACAGACACAACTGCCGAATTTGGGGGGTGGAAGATCTAAGTGAATTCGAGGAGCACAAACGGGGTTGTCCCAAAGTCAATGTGTGGTGTGCTGTTTCAATGCATCACATTATCGGTTCTTTTTTCTTCGAGGAAGAAACGATAAATGCTAACAACTACCTGAACATGCTAGAACTTTTGCGTTCTGCAGCTTTTGCCAGAACTTACTAGGTTAGGCATCCTTAATGAGATCCACATGCAAAAGGATGGGACACCATTGCACTATGCCCTTCAAGTTCGACAGTTTCTTAACGAAGAATTTAAAAAGAAATGGATTGGCCGAAGAGGACCCACACCTTGGTCTGCAAGATCACCAGGTTTGTCGCCTTGTGATTACTGGTTGTGGGGACACGTGAAGACCAAGGTGTATTCGCAGAAGCCAGCTAATCTGCACGATCTCAAGAACCAAATAACTGATGTGATTTTGAACATTCCAGACGAGCACCGCCAACACGCAATTCTTGGTTTCCCAAAAAGACTGCAAGAATGTTTGGAGGTGAATGGTGTACAATTGGAGGTTTGGCGATGAACCTTAACTAGCTGAAACAAAACTTTGAACCTTTCTGTAAGTACACTAAAAAGTATTTGTTAATGCATTACATAGTTTCCAAGTTATAGAGTTTTACTTTCCTGCAGGACTTTATGGACTCCCTGTACAACTCTCGATTAAGAATTTGGTGTGTCCGGTCCCCTGAGATCTCCATTCGATTAGCTATTTCGCGCACTTGCAATCATGAAACAGTCATAATCTAACTGTGAATAGCGAGCCCAAGCTCAAACTAGTGTGAATCCTATTTGGATGCCCATTGAGATTAGTGAACGCAAGCCTATCGAGGATAAGGAGGGTAAGCCCGAGTTAGTGCCGGCTGCAAAATGAATATCTTTACTTCTTTCTTTCTTTCTCTTTTTTCCCTACTAGAGTGTGCAAGGTTTGTAAGCACCGAAACAGCTAGAAATACCTTAGTCAGCATTATATGCTCGAATTATCCACAGTAGTTACTTAGATATTTGATGGAATTTACATTCCCGATTTGACAATTCATGTTCTAACCAGAGTTGGCATACTGAGCAATTAATTGTTCGTAAACAAATACAACTATAACGTATTTGAAGAGGCTTCAATTGAATTGAACGAAAAAGTGAACATGTATGCGAACCTTGCAATGTGTTATTATTATTAACTGGAAACACGATTTTTTTTTTTCATTTTACCGGGAAATCACCAAACTAGAACATATTTATTTCCATCAAATCATGAGTATTCAAAAGGGGGTGGCGAAAGTTTGTACTTCTTACCTTATCCCCAATTTTGGCATTGAGGAAGTAATGTAAAAATATTAATTTACAGTTTCGTTGTTCAGAATACTCAAGATTATACGTATGCCTGTTTCAAACAACATATATGGGCAATTTCCAAAGTCATATTTAAATTCATCAAAAATCAACCAATAAATTTTAGTGTTAATTTTAAACTTCGGAATGTTTTCAAAACTATACAAAAATGGTGCCGCAATTAATAAACATCAAAGCATTCACACTGAAGACAAATCGTTTTAAATATGTTTTCTGCTGGTGTAAAAATTCTACGGGGTTGAGGTTAGATTTCTGATGTTATTTCTCTAGTTATGGAAGTGATTTTAAAGTATGTAATGGCGGAGTGGAACGATAATATTGAGAACAAGGATTTTGTCTAGGTTCTTCTGGATGACATTAACTTTATCCTGTAATGATTTAACAGAATTAGTGTGAGAATCAGGTTTCCGAATTGAGTTGTTTGCAGCAGAGGAACGAAAACAGCGCCTAGAGCGAATATGTCTTTCAAGTGGCCAGTGGAAATTTCAGTAGGCGAGCAGTATCAGAGTTACATTTTATGCATTATTCTTATTATTATGGAATAGAATGTTGCAATTAGGTTTTGTTTTCTAAAGTTTGGAAAGTCAACTACGAAAACTCATAGATAGTTATATAATGCTTATATGAAGCATTGTGTAGCGTTTGAGTTTCCCAATACTTTCGTAAAGGCAGTGAGTCTTTGAAGGATGCTGGTAAGACAGAAAACAGAGGGAACAGTGGTGCACATGTAGAAGCCACGATCAAGTTTTATTGATCACTAATTTTGGACTCCAATAGTGTCATTCTTCTCTCATTAAATTAACAGTTAAACCTTTATGGGAGCAAATGTATAGTTTTCATGAAGAGACAGAAGTTGATAAAATATTTTCAGAGTACTATAAATATGTCAAGACACACGGATCAAAAGTTATCAAAAAGTGAAGACACACGATTATTGCTACCATTTCCATTAAAATTGACAGCATTTCATATTAACACAAACTGTGGTTTGTTTCATGGGTACTAGGATTAAAACTGTAAAAGAGATAAATTGATTCTATTTAAGAAAAGGTATTATAATATTTTAGAGAAACAGAAATTTTAACAGTGATAAAAAATTATGTCGTGCAATAGTATAGTAGTCTCTTTATTTGTGTATTTTTGCTAACTGTTAATGGAAATATCACAATAGCGTCCTAACGTTTCAAAATGATCCCTTTCTTGTCAATTTTAAACTCATAGCTTTTTCGTTTTATTAGTATATTCTATCATGTTTTGCAGAATTTTTTGCCGTTTAGTACTTGATTTTCGACGTTATTACAAAAATATTAAGTTCGATGGTAAAAATAGTGTCTCTCGTTTCAGTGTTTCTCGAACACGTATAATATGAAGGGTGTGAAGAAAGAACATGGTAAACCACAATTTTACTATTATAAGAATTAGAGGTGTTCTGCTGCACAATTCATTTTCAAAGTCGGAAAGCTGATTTTTCACATAAGACTACATATGAAGGATTAAACGGACACGGTTAAACGAAGCGGTATCCGTTGCTCTCTATCGGATGCTGCAAAACGCAGCAATTGCAAAATTGTGCGCTAGCATGTTCTTGCCTCAGACCTTTCATATTGTCCTCCCGCATTCCTAATAGCTAGCGCATGACCCTTTGGTCGCATGGTCTCATGGAAACATTAATAAAATCTCAACATTACGGTGGTTTGGATCCCATCTTAAACTATAGGTCTTTCCCTCATACAGATTCGGTGCTGAAAGGAAGTGCTAACTTTCATCGAACAAACACACAAACAGATATAACCGTATTTTAGTGTCACTATTCCATTTCAAAATGAAATGAAATCTTATAGTTTAACGTCCCACATTATGTCTTTTAGGGAGGCGATCTTGTAGGTTAAGGGAGGCGATCATTAGGGCAAGTGAATGACGATGAAAAAATTAATAGAATAAGAATATGGGAGGAAATAAGAGTACTCCGAAAAACCCATGAAAACGATGTTGTCCGCCACAAACTAATTTGGCCAGGGATTAAACTAATGCGCTATTCCATTTGAAAAAAGTGAAATTTCTAGTTTTACATTCCTTTGGTTATGCTCTATAGGTTATAATAGACGGATGATTAATGAGAGAGAATGATTATGAAATAACTGGTGGTATGAAAATGTGGAAGAATACTGGAAGACCCAAGAAAGCCAACGGCAATAATCCATGTGTTTCATTTGCTAAAAAGTTAAAGCAGGATTGAAGCCCATTTTATCTAGTGTATACCTGAGAGTCAAGGGGGTTATAGGCCCCTTAGCCCCTCCCTTGGATCCGCCACAATATATATATATATATATATATATATATATATATATATATATATATATATATAACAACTACTCTTTATTATTTACTTTCCTCGATATTTGAGTGAATTATTCGTAAATTCAAATCTTTTTTATTTGTGATAAGTATTTTCCTTAATTAAAAGATGACATTGAAATTTCGGTGAGAACAAACACATTTTCTTTTTGTCAGAAGTTAGTATTACCATCACGATTTTATGCCATGGTGTTCTAGTGAACGTAATGGAACTACAAGCGCGCGAGGGATAGCATAAGCAATTCTAATAGTGTTATTAACTTCCACAAAGGATAAACTTCAGTTTGACGATTTCAAACATTTCATGGTAGATCGTTCAGTGCGTTAAAGGTTTCATTATTCCGTTATTTTTTCCTTTTTTTTAAAAAAAATGCATGATGATCTACAACAAATACAAGTTAAAGTAAATAAAATTACATATTTAGGCACGAACTATAATTTACCCTATTCATTCTGGGAACTCTCTCAATTCCTTCTCCCTCATACAAGGAAGTTTTTCATTTTCGCTGTTAAAACGAAGTGGTCTTACTGGTACCCACTCTCCCGGGGTGGTTATATGACACAGCACAAATAAGAGGGTATCGAGAAACAGATGAAGAAGCCGAACTTAACAAAGTGATTTTGTGTTCAGTGAAATATAGTATTATTTTGTATATTTCTGTGCTCGTATATTGTAGACTGGTTTGTTTCTTCTTTTTTTTTTTTTTGTCGTAATGAAGGTTAAGAATAACAGAAAACTTAGAAGAACCCAAGCTACTCACAGCCAAAGCATACAGAGTTTGGTTAATGTACGAAAATAGAGGCTAAAATTGGAAATCAAGTAACGTAAAACAAATGCAAAAGCAGGTATGTGAAGCTACTGGTTCTTCATTAAGTGCTCTGAAATGTGTTTTGTGTGAGCGAGAAATAAGCAAAATCATGATAACGCCTTTTCTACTCCGAATAAGAAGCGAGCACAACGAAAAACAAAAATCTCACTGAATAATTTTGACAAAGCGTTATTCGTCGAACAATAAATGAATTTCATATTGTTTACGATGAACGAATTTCTCTAAAATCACTTTTGCGGATTCTTCGAGAAAAGATTACTTGTAATGGAATCACTTGGTCTTTATCGAAAATAATCCGTTCTTTAGGATTTAGATGAATTAAAGCTGAAAATAATAGGCGACTACTTGTTGAAAAAAAAGATGAATTTTTGTCAAAGAGACTGGCTCAGAGAAAATTGTCCTATAGTTTACATAAATAAAAATACTTGCATACATCGCACACAAAACGAAACGCGTCCAGCGATAAGAATACAAATTTACTCACACCCATTTAAAAAGAACAACGTGTAATAATCATGCACGCTGTCAGATAAAACGGTTTTATTCCAGATGTCTCACTGATGTTCAAATCTAGAATGAAATCTCGCGAATGTCATAGCAACATGAGAAGTGTTTGAAGCCGCCTTTAATTCCTAACTTGCCAGGTAATTCAGTTCTTGTGATAGACAATGCACCATATCACAATATCCACTTTGATCGTTCCGTGACCTCATCATCTCATAAAGGTATAATAATGGATTGGCTTGTAAGACATTCCTTTCAGAGAAAATATGTAAAACCCAGGAGTTTATTATTTAACCAAAGCCAATAAAGCTCCGTGTCGGACATTTAAAGAAGATTCTCTCCTTGCTGAATATGGACATTCAATTCTTCGTTTCCCATCGAATCTACCTTATATAAACCCGATAGAGTTGATTTGAGCTGCAGTGAAAGAGTATGTAGCAGCACCAAATACTGCTGTTTTCATTAACGATCCGATGAAACTCACTGGAGATATTCTTACAATGATAACAGCAAAAGAGTGGAAGGCGAGTTGTGATAAAGTATGAAATTGTAAAAAATATTTCTATAGTGGAACCTCAGTTACACGTTATTACTGAAAATATGACGATAAACTTGGCGGAGTGCAATTGCAGTAGATAATAGTGACTCCTCAGAACAAATTTGTGACACGACAGAAGACGAAGATGAGATAGATTGTATGGAAGGCATTGAGCCTTTGTAAATACTTTAAGCTAGAGGTAAACCCACTGCTGGATGTAGGTTTGATAGAACCCTAAGGTATTGAAGGAAATGGGGCCTTTTATATTTCTGGCTTTCTTTTTCAGTAAAAAAAAAATGTCACCGTCTTTTCGGTTTAAACATACGCTATATGGTAATTTATGGACCTAATATGTATCCAAATACATTTACACATAGAATATATTTCGTTTGCTTAACTTCCTCTTTCGAGGATATTACAGGAAAACTAAAATTAGCAGAAGTAGTTTCATTATGTCCCAATCAAACCCCTTGCCGATCTTCTTTGTTTCCTTTTGCGCCAACTATGATCTACGTTCCACACCATGCTTCTATATGTCAAGACTGTATCATTTCTAGTTTCAAGTTATTTCTATTCAGTTTTTCTAAAGTTTGAAAAGTTTCCAGGCAGCAAATGTATCTAAAAACAGCCTGAATATCATCCAGGGTTGGTAAGTACTGCCTGAAGCTCAACTCCGCTCTCAGCCAATAGTGGCAGCTTTTTTCAGGTCAAGTTACTAGAATAACTCAAAATGGAATTCAATCCTCGAAGATTTCACAAGGTGTAATACGATATAAATTCACTGGAAACAGAGGTGAATGTAGACGGTAAAAACTGAAGAAGGGGACCAGAACCCATACTATGATAGGTATCCTACGTTTTGAGTTTACTATATACTTTCAAAAATATATAAGTAGGCCTACGTAATAGCTTGAATTATTTTTGTCACTAAATTTGGGGCTTAGCATCCTCCGGTACCGAAATAGATCCGCCTTTGGCTGAAATCATCAAAATATTGTCGAAAAACTTAACTGCTGCAATAAAATTATTATAAGATCTATAAATGTACATAGCATATTTTTACTGCGACGTGAAAAGATGTTGGTACCTTGCCTTGCCATGTGATATCTAGTGCCGATAATGTAATGCATTCCGACTGCTGTATACTAACTTACACAAAGTAAATTCACATGGGCCTTTCTAAACGTAACAATACATAAAATACTGTTAATATGAACAAATGAACGACTCATCATATACCTACAACCAATAGAGGGGCCGCATTGGCTCAGTGGTAGAGCGTTCACCTCTGGTGCTTGGTGGTTCGATTTCATCCCTCGCGAAGTGAACTTTGTGGTGGACAAACACCGTGTAGTGGGTATTCTCGGGGTTCTCCCGTTTCCACCCACTACTTCATTCCACAATTTCCTTCATTTCTCATCTACACCGTCTCCTCGCCTTGCTGGCATAACTGTGGCACATAAAACGCAAAGATTCAGATTACAACGAATAGATCAAATCGCTATGATTCGTGCTCCTATTCTTTCCTTTCGTGACCTATTATTGGCACTCTATAGATCACTATGAAAATCAATGTTAAGGCTAGCAATTCTGAATGTTATGAAAATAGTTCTGCACACTGCTTCTCATACTTACGTACAGCGAAGTATCTATAATTTCAGTATATAAAAAGTAATGCAACTGAGCACTGTAATTCCTTTATATTTTACCATTATTTCGTCAGTTTGTCGTTTCATGTCTTCTTCTTATGCATCCACTGTTACAAGACTTAATTTCTTGTTGAATTCCAGAGTACGGGAAAGGATAGCACTTGAGTTCAATCCCCATACAAGTACGCAATGTATAACTTATACTGTGAAGTCTTAGTAATGGCTGGCAATCGAAGTCCCTATTACAAGTGGGGTTCAGATCACGGTCCCCATTACAAGCGGATCTGAGATACAGGGACCCCATTATAAGCGGGGCTAGGTAACATAGGTCCAATAGCAAGCGGGTTGGAAAACATGACCTCAGTACTTCCTTCATAAGAGCCTAATACATAACAACACGGAACACCTTTGTTCTATGTGCATTTTATCTTATTTGTTTTTTTTTTCTTATTTGGAAATAACATTACAGCCAGTTTTTCTTTTATTTTTTTCGGACCACCAAGAGAGTGGGGCACTATGCTATAGCCTTTTACCTTATATATACATAAATCCTGCACTGGGTAAACGTGTACCTATCATTATATATAAGGGATCTAGTATCAAAATCTGAAATATGAATTTTTGTAAACTTTCTGAGAAAATAAGAAAAACATGCAGTTCTGTTATAACAAGCGTCTTTATCTTTCAACAATGAAATCTGTTCATTTTTGTCTACAGATATGTTGGCAAGCACAAAATCGATCACTGAGCAATAATAACGCTATTTTAGACAATACACACAGGATATAGTAGTAGAAATGAAAAATGGATATGGTAGGTTTTATTACTAGATCATCATATATATAACTTCCGTTAAGTAGTTATTATCCGGTTGATTTTACTTATGCTAGAGGTTAGTATCGGTATTGTTAAGAAACACTACCAAAAAGTCTTCCTTCTCACTCTGCTGCCCCCTCGCAGAGAATAACGTTCTTTCTGCTTATCACTTCTCATAGCACAAGCTTCCCATCTTGCGCTGTAGACAATCTTCATTCAGAGCCGTAGCTAAAGATTTCGACACCCGGAGTGAAGTAGAATCCGGCGCGCTACCAAGCTTTTCTTTTAATATAAGAGAAAAAGCCTTTGCTGTTATGATACGCAGAACTTTTATCAAATTGCTTGGAAAGACAATTTAACAGCCAAAAGCGATCATTAAGTATTCTTTTATAAATAAGACCTGATTTCAACAGGGCTATATTCTAACTTCTGTTAAACATGACAAACCTACCTTTGGTTGTATACAAATCCATTTGGAAAATAGTTATGGAAATTTACAACTATTTACAACGTTTCGTATCATAGATAACAAATGAAATTTCAATACATTAAAGACTATGTGCTTTTAAAGTGTTCGAAATTATTATTTTTCAGGAATAATTGTAAATTTTAAATTTTATTCTGCATGTCACCACAAAAATAGCGTTTTAATTTCCATTCTTTTATGATAAAAAAACGTAAAATATAAGAGAATTTCAGGAGCTTTCTTTGCAAAATTCTCAATGTTGATCGAGGGTGGTGAAGAGTAAGTTTGATGTTTGTATTTAAAACCCAGAATACAGTTTGACTACTGCATATGTTTGAAATTATAGTAATTACTTAATCTCTTAATAAATGAAAGTTCTAAATTTAATGTTACTGATTATTAGTTATATTAACGACACACTAACACACATTTACAAATAAATATATTATATGTCTGTATATGTTTTGCATGGATGTAGTTAGTTAAACATATAACAAAACTTGATACGTATGCAAATGATACATATACAGGAGGGTCACAAAAAAAATTAAAAACACTTCATACTGGACACGTCAGTTTGGCCTTCCACTGTACAACACGTGTTGCGGTTGTCGTTTTTTTTTTTTTTTTTTTCAATGTGTCATGTGTACCTTCCTCTTCTGTCAGCAGTAACCAGTTCACCTATGAGTGACGTGGTATGAAAGTGGTGCGGCAAAATGGGTGACCAAACAGACTTCCAAAGAGGCATGATCATTGTTGCCCGTCTGGTTGGAGCTTCAGTGGCAACAGTGGCGAACATTGGGGGGTATCGAAAGGCACTGTGTCCAATGTCACGAGGGCATACACAATTCAAGGGCAAACGACGTCTGCAAAGCACAACAGTAGTCGAAATACAATAATTTCAGATAGGGACCGGAAGGCATTGAAACGGATTGTAACAGTTTAAAAGAAGACCACTGTAATGAAAATTACGTCTGAACTCAATTCCAACCTACAGAACCTGGTTCATCGAAAACAGTGCGACGGGAACTTCATAAAATGAAAATCCATAGCAGGGCCGCTATCACCAGACCCTTGGTCACAGCAGTAAATGTGAACAGACGTATCCAGTGGTGCAAGGACCACAAGGCGTGGATTCATAAGCACTGGAAACACGTAATGTGGTCCGATGAATCGACCTTCACCTTCTTTCCTAAAACCGGTCGTGTTTACGTATGGAGAACACGGTCGCAGGACGAAGAAAATGAGAGGGATTCTATGGACAACATTGACATTTTGTAAATACTTTAGGCTACAGGTAAGCCTATCATAATATATATAAAATACGTTAAGTAGCTATTATTGATTCTTGTTTTTACTTATATTCGACATTAGTATCGGTATGAGTTAGAAACACTATCAAAATGCCCTCCTTCTTTCTCCGCTGTCTCCTCGCAGCGAATAACTTTTTTCTTTCACTTCACTTCATGTGGAGGATAAAGTGTCCCCTTTATATGTTCACGTTACTAAAGCCTTTGAACAAGGTTTCTAATAAATGTAGTCAGGTAAAGAGATAAATTAGTAGAAGGGTAGAAAGTACGAAAGTAGAAAGAATTAAAGGTAATAGTTTATGACAAAGCAAGAAAGGGATTACAGTAAAACGGTAATACGTGAGTGTCACAATCGGGAAGAGAAAGTCAAAATCGGGAAAAGTAAAAGGTCAAAGTCGGGAAAGGAGTTCAGACAGTGAAAGAGAGTTAACAACCCGGGTGGAAGGGGTGAAAATTTAGAGAAAGTGGAAAGTGTATGATGCTAAACGACAGGAGTATGAAAAGAAAAAGATATATGTACGTGTGATTGTAAAAGGAAAGTGTAAGTTTAGTGTAGTTGTATAAAAAGCCATACTCAACTCTCTCCCTCACAGAGCACCACAGTACACGAGGCACCCGCCGTAACAGCCCCTGTCAAACAATTTTCTTCCTATCTCCCACTTATCACATTTCATGCTATTCACTGCGCGCTTTACACAAACTTCATTCTCCGTTTACTTTGTGTCGTTCGTTTAGGAAATTCACAGTTTCTCGTTTGGTCGTTTACCATTTTTGGTTTATGATTTTTACAACTACAGAGTATTCTACAACTTAATGTTGGATGTGGCTTTATTTCAGTGGCGAAGCAAAGGGAGGGCCAAGCGGGGCCAGGCCCCCTTGCCCAAATTCTCGGCCCCCCTAGTGCCCCCCACAGTAATACAGAGTGATATTGCTATAGGTCGACAAACGATGAGTGGGCCGTGGCCATAAGTTAAACTACTACCAAAACATCTGTCGACTACACAGTTACCAACTGTAGAATACCGTATGTTGCAAAGGCCTGCGTTCCGATAAAATAGCTCCACTCGTTTTTGCTTTTAGTACAGCAAGATCTAATTCACCGAAATCTTTGAGGGTGCATATGCATTAGCTTCACCATCTGAACATTCCTTTTAATATTTGCCCTTCAATTAGTTATCTCCTTTGTTTTCGGCAAAGAACCAGAAAGAAATGCAAAATCAGTCTTCATTCTCATTCGCTTCAATGCTGAAAGTCCTACTAAAATATAATATGCTTACTTACAAATAACCAACACTGCAGTAAAACATTACACTTGCGTTGGAGGAAAGAAGTTTCCGTCTATTAAAATTCGTACACTAAGTAATTAATTCCCATTGATTATGGTGACATAGAACAAATGCATAGCATCCATTAAATAATTTGGTATGATTATTATTTTCAAAGCATCTTAATATCGAGGTGCCTTGTTTAATATACAGTAAAAAAAGAGAGTAGTTTTATTGTTTCTGAACTCATCATTCTGTCTGTTGTTCATATCCCGATTGTTTGAGAAAAGTAATATACTGAATACTACCAACACCTACTATTTGCTACCGATACTAGTTCTCCCTCTCGATTACATTCTGGTTTTGTCTCTAGTCTATGTCTAATTTGCTAGCACTCTTGGCCGTTGGTAACTCGCTAGAAACCTTCTGCTACGATGTTAACAAGCGATATTAGCTACCTTCAGGAAAACAGAGCTAAATGAACATATTCTACTAACTAAAACCTTCGGAAATGTAGTAAAAATCAGTGATTCTGTGTAAATAAATCGTTCAGAAGTATTTCCATTTAAAGATTTCAACTATAGCTTAATCCCTAAAATGTCACTACATAGAGAAATTCCAAAACTTATCACAGAGCCAGTGTTACAATCTCCTGATTACTAACCATCAGGTAAGATACCGAGATGATACAACTTGGTCGCGGCAGTAATGTTATTTTGTGTAAAAGTAGTATTTACTCCCATGACCAGGTTGTGTCATCCCCTTATATTATTTTATGTTTAATAATCAGAGAAATATCAGGAGTTTGTGGGACTGGTCCATAGATTCCATTCAGTGAGTACATGGAACCCAATTTTATCGCAGATTTATATTTGTTCTTCGTGAAAATATGCTTAAGTATTTCTGAGAAAATTACATTGTAGGAATTATGAAGAACAGTAAATCAGTGGTAACATGAATTTTCAACATGATATACTAATTAATGCCCCTCCTTCATATCTAATCCCAAAACTAACAATAATAACTTAGCATCGACTACAGGATAGTAGCGTTAACTTACTTCAACTAATTTGAATTTATTTTAAGGCTTTGAAACTTCCGATGCTCAAATGAAAAATGAGAACATGGGCCATAAGCATTTCCCTAGTGAAATGAGGAATAATCTTGGTAAACTCCTAAGTTGAAATATTTGCCTACGAGGGATCGATCACACCAGCTTCCGAATGTGACGTCTGTTCTACCGCTGAGCTCAAATGCACATATTTGATCATACCTTTGTTTTTGTATTCATGTGCTGTTTCATTAACTACCTAAGTAAACTACATACTTTTCTGTAATGTAAACTGTTACAAACTGGTATTGATCAACGCTTCTATGTTTTACAGCTGTCAAGCACACAAGTTAAATTAGTTTATATTAACAGGACAATATAGACGAAGCGCTGTTACTGAAATTAAAATCTTAAACTTTTTCTGAAATAATACTGTCCGTTCTGCTGTTTTCACAGCACAAAATAATTTCCTTTGTCACGTAATAATACTTGTATATTAAAAGTTTTAGAAAGGGAATGAAAATGTGTAGTTTATAAAAGTGAAGTGTTACATTTAATGTTTTTCTTTGTTGTGAGGGTGAGGAAAATCAATTAGGATAAAATAATTTCTGCAGATGAAACTTGATTTAATCTTCATTTCAGTTTACTTTTAATGGAATGTTTTCATTAGACCGTTTGTGAAAATTAACATACCATTATGCATATTAGTTTGATTCGAAAGTATAAAGTTCTGCTGACTCTGCCTTCGTATGTAATAAGTAAATTCCTAAAATACCTAGGATCATGATATAAGCTGCACATTTCAATGAGATACTTTGTTCCCTTTTGATTTTGAGTGTGTGCATGTATTTTTCTGCTTCCACCTAAATCAACCAGCCACACATATTTTAAACGCAGTAATTAAGTAACTACTTACTTATATTAGAATGGAAATAAATTGTATTAAGGGAGCGCGGTGGCTCAGTGGTAGAGCATTCACTCCGGTGTTTGAAATCCATGGTTCGATTCCAGCTTGCTCCGTCTGGACTTTGTGATGAACAAACACTGTGCTCGTGGGTTCTCCCGTTTCCTTCCACTTCCTTCATTCCACCATTTCGTTCATTTCTCATAATCACCGTCCTTTTTAGCCTAACCAGCATAACTGTGGGACGTAAAACTAAAGATTTCATTTCAATTGTATTAATGTATCCTAGTTGTTTGAGTAGTAAATTCTTACATTTTCGCTGTTTTGGGAATAGTAAAATCATGAATAAGAGAGATGGAACCAAACACACACACACAAATATATATATATATATATATATATTGTGTGAATCAAGTTTTTAATACATTAAAGATGATCTCGTCAAAATTTTCTTGGTCCCTTGCTTCCCCCTCAGAAAAAATTCTAGCTACGCTATTGCTTTATTTTCTTTTTAGATTCACAATTTCTTAAATAGAACACTTTCATTTTAACGTGCACCTTTCAATAAAATTTGTAAATTAGCACTGATTTCAATTCTATTGAAACATCATTAGCCTACTTCCAGACCATAACCGAAAATTGTTGTTTTCAAACACACACAAACACACACACACACACACAACATTTATATATATATACCGTTACGTTTTTCCACGTAGGGAGGGTGGGACATTATGTATCCCACTGATTTTTTTTACTTGGGACCTATATGTCCCAGTGGAAGAGACATGACTGATTATCTTGTATTTTCAATTATGACACATATATTGTCAAAAAAAAAGGTCGTATTTATGATTACAAATATTTTAGATTTCGGCATCTTTTTCCAAATAACAGTACATGTAACCACTGCTTTAACACTAGCACATTGTTCCTTACTTTCATTGTTCACGTTCACTTCCACTACAGTCTATTTGATAATGTTCATAAGAATTCTGTGAACCATTAGCAGGCTTCTCTTTACTAGTGAAACATCGATTCATAGCAATACCATGCGGTAAATTACCACGGGTCCTCTGAGAATGTATCGTGGGACACATATGTCCCAGTGGTAGTGAAAGGGTTAATATATGAGTGCAGAAACAGAACACCTGTTTCAACTCTCCTTTCAGGCCAAGTTCATAAACAACAAGAACAAGCAAGACAGTCGCTACTTGTAATAATCAATAGTCTTAGATATTTAGCTCGCAGTGGTCAAGCAATCAGTGGACATTTGTATAGTACAGATAATTTGATGTCACTCCTGGCTGAAAGGAAATGGATGTGCCTGTTCTCAATTAATGGATTAATCGACGGGATAACTGGCTTAGTGCTTATTGAAAGAATGAAATTTTAAATATTATGGGATATGCAATATAGAGAGGCTTGGTAGCAGAAGTTAAAGAGTCTCCATTTTATGCAATCATAGTTGACTCCACGACTGATATATAAAAGAAAGAACAGTTGTCTCTGTGTGCGCTATTTTGACTCTGATTCATCAAACCCAACAAAATATTTATGGGAATGATCACCCCACATGGCACAAAATCGGAAACAGAATTCACGATCAAAGATTTTGTAACTAAACTTAACCTGAATGCAGAAAATATACACGAATAGTATCATGATAGTGCAGCTATTATGTCAGGATGAGTAAATGGTGTGCAGAAGATAATTTCGACTCAACATCCGAAAGCTGTATGCATTCATTGCAACAATCATGCATTAGATCTTCCATTGCAGGAAGTAGCACGAAAATGCGAATCTTTGTGTGACGTACGGGCTATAGTGAAAGACGTTTGAAACATCAACCTGGATTCTGCAAAACGATAGACAACATACACCGACATTGTTCTTGAACCCTGTAAAACTATCAACGAAAGTAATCCTAAACATTTGCTGCTTCTTTGTCCTACTCGCTGGTGTGTTAGGCGGAAATCTCTTATCAGATTTAAATCTACTGCAAACGAATTTAAATCACGTTGGAAAAGAATCATCAGTAGTACAAGTGGTCCAAATGATGATCAAAAAGTAATTCTAAAAGGGTATTTGAAAAGAATGAACAAATTCGGAATGATATTTTTTCTGATAGTCAGTATACGTGCTTTTGTACCTTGTGGACAACTGGCGAAAGTGCTTCAAAATTCTGGAGCTTCTGCTTCTGGAGCTAAAAGAGCAGCAGCAATTCTATCTAGAGGATACTCTGAGAAACCTACGAACGGACAGCGCATTTGAAAACATCTGTAAGGAAGCAAAGGAAAATGCAAACAGACTACACTTAAAATTGACCACTTCATCAAGATCAAACAGAACACCAATAGGTTGGAGCAGACTGATAATCCTTCTATAGCACCTACCCTAGAACCTGTACAGGTCTTTTAAAAATGTACTTTGAAATCATTGACTATTTGTTGAATGAAGTGGAGCGTCGTTTCAATCAGCCAGGCTTCAAACAACTCATAAAACTCTAGAAGATACTTTGTGAAGGAGCTATATGCGCTTGTGGGCCTCTCTCAACAGATTATTTAAAGCAGGAATTGGGAGTTCATGCTTTGAATTTTAAGCTGGATAGATTATGTACTCAGCTCAGGCTGCTTCCATCTATTTTGATTACGACTGAGTCGCTGACGACCACCGGAATATTAAAAACTACTAGTCCTGAAACCTCAACTGTTCGCAGCCTTCTCGACCAAGTTATTCGTCTAGTGACATCCGTTCTCACTATGTCAGCTTCTTGAGCGTTTGCGAAAGGTCATTCAGCTATTTGCGTCGTCTAAAGACATATCTGAGGACGTCCATGACGCAAGAAAGATTGGCTCATCTGCTGTTGTTGCTCATGTGTAGCGATCAGACTTAGATTTAAACACAATTACAAGAGAATTCATATCAAAAACAAGCGAAAGAAAAGATACTTTTGGTCAATTTTGAAAAAAAAAAAATAAATGTAGAATTACGTAAGAGAAAATGTTATGCGTTATATAAAAAATTATTTAAATTACAAAATAGCACTTAAAATTCAATATATACTTGAATTATTCCTTATTAATTGTGTGAGATTAGGAAGAGAGGTGAATGTAATAAACTGGATATACTGAAGTATGTGTAGTAAAAAATAATAATAACTCTGGGTATTTAGTGTAATTGAATTTTCTATATACATTTTATGAAGTCTTTAGTGAAAATTCCATTTTTCCTTTCTGGCACGAAGTCAAGTAGAAAAAATAGGAAAAAAATATATTTTCTTATTTTTTACTTGATTATGTAGTCTGTGTTATAATCTTCAAGTTACCTTCTACTACAAAGTGCTACAAAGTTTGTTGTTCTAAATAGCAGTTTCTAATATTACAATGTACTGCAACATTAGAACTGGATTTTTAAAAATATAATTTTAATTTCTTCGTTTCCAAATGATTTAAGTAGCCTAACTTGAAGTTTCTTTAATAGTGTCCGTGTGACCATGTCCAATACAGTTTAAAAATATGTACCAGTATATAAAATGGAAAAAATTGTACTTACAAATAGTCATTGTGAACAGTACAAATTTTATAATTTTATATGTTTCTAATTCTGATTTCAGTGCTTGAAAATTTCAGCACCAGACCAAAATTCCAGCACAAAACTGAAACGGGATTAATTAATCTAAAGATGTAAACTAAGATGCATCTCATAGATGGAAATTTCATGAAACTCATTACAGCTTCATTATAATATTATTATTATTATTATTATTATTATTATTATTATTATTATTATTATTATTATTATTATTATTAACCAATCAAATCAAATTATTGTTCCATTACAAACATATATTCGTATTATTTTACCTATGTTACATTCCCGTCTCTATTTTCAAGACAGCAGTTTGCCCCCCACCTGAAAAAAAAACTTCTGACGCCACTGCTGCCAACCTTCACCTTTCCTTTATTCTTACTCGAAAAATTAATAACAAAAAAAAATTGAAAAATAATTTGCAAATCGTTTGAATTCAATGAGTGGCACTGGGCGTGCTCAGCTATTTAGAAAAATATAATCTGAAAACTACTTACCAGTCTTACTCGCGAAGGTAGGAGAATTATTGTTTCAAATTTCCATTAGTACTTACTGTTTACAATAGATGGCAGCATAGTTCATTAAGCATATGGTTGTAAAATGTGATAGCAAACTTAAAGTGTACTGAATCATTTTTCAACTAATCATTTCCCGTAATACAGTTTCTTAAAATGTATGTGTAAAATGCGGATTCGTATCAGTGCCTTATTTTATTAACAAGGATAACCAAAACAAGCGCTATTTTATACTGGAAACTTGCGCACTAGTAGCCAGAAAGTTACTGTCGCCAAAAACATACTTTTCCAGAGGTTTCGCCTCTGAAGCGCCACCTATCTAAAACGGTGACGTTTTTTGTAGAAACCTTCCTACTCATGATCCTGGACTTTTCTCCGCGTTTTTACAGGACACTGTTCATCAGACTTATCTCAGCCAAGGGTGTACAGTGTCACTGCATTAATAGGGGAACTGTCTTACCTGGACTACTATCCAAACGGGTAGTCCGACCTTGAAATCATTCACACATCTCATCATATATACATTAGTCACGCTAGTTTTTTGCATCTGGGCAGTCGCCCAACGGACGGTCTTTAAAGATGGCGGATTCACGCACCACCTCTGGCAAACGCATGGGCAGTCGGCACACTACTCTTCTTTCTGTCGTAGACGAACCTCCTGTGTGTCCCACGAAGGTGAGGCCACGGAAGGGATCGTCAAAAGCGCAGACAAGTGCCACAACTTCTCGCACACGCAGAGATTCTCATACATCCGTTGCATCTGTGGAATCCACGACCTCCGTTCGATCCAGATCACCTCAGTCTAAAGACAGCTATGCGTCAAGGGTGCAAGATTCCCCGCCAAAGAAAAAACATCATCACGAAGACTCTGGTACTGACAATATGGAAATAGGAGCTTCCGAATCGCCAACTTCACGTGTTCCAACTTTTTCTATATTACTCCGTAATTATGACAGCAAGTTTTCCAATGAGAAGTTTGTCTCACTCCAACTTCGCAAATATCTACCACGTGCTGCTCTCAAAGAAATAGTTCATACCCGAAATGGGTACATTCTCAAAACAGCAGACCCTGATCTTTATACCACAATTCGCAACAAGGTCCCAATAGATACTTTCGGGGCAAATGCCGAAATCACTCGACTGTCAGATTCATTTCGCAAACAACCACCTCCACCACGGCGGCCTTCACTTCTCTCTGTGGTTATCCGCGGGGTAGATCCATTATACACAGATGAGGAAATCCATGAGGAATTAAAACTCGATGGATACTCTATAACTAAAGTACTTAGGATCCGTAACGACCGTGGGCCCACCTACATGGTCCGTATTCTTACTCCGCATCAAGACACGATTGACGATCTCCTCGCTCATGGGGCATATATTTATAATCGCAAACACCGAGTTGAACCATCGCGTTCACTAGCACCATTGCCCATACGCTGCGAGCGCTGTCAAGAATACAATACTCATACCACATCTGAATGTAAAAACAACTACAAGTGCGGATACTGTGCCGGACCCCACTCAACACGGCTCTGCACCAATTTAAACCAACCAGCGAAGTGCTCGACGTGTCCTGACAACCATCCCACTTATAGTTACAAGTGTAAAGCCAAGCCGGAACCAACACCAGCCCATCCCGAACTTGTTGTTCCACTACGTACGGCATCCGTCGCCCCTTCCACTCCGCCATCCACTGACACCCCTGTCACATTAAATCAATTGCTAACCTTTTTCACTCTGGCACTCCAGAATATTCACCCCTTCATACGACCACACATTTTACAGCAAATTACTCTGGCAGCCAAAACCACATTCCATATCAATTTCACAGCTACGTATTCTGGTAATACAGTACATTTTCATGCATCTCCAACCACTCCCATCAGTTAATCACTCTTACATCATGGCTTTGAACTTTCTGTATTTGAATATCAGATCAATCACCACAAACAAACTCCTGTTTGAGACTCTCCTTCGGGAGGAACGTATCACAGTTTTCCTGCTAAATGAAACATTCTTGACAAAAGCAACTCCATGTCGCATACCAGGCTACACTATACTCAGGGCAGACAATCAGATCCCAGCACAACGCGCAAATGGGGGCGTGGCAATTGGTTTCTCTCCGCATCTCCCATATCGTCAGCATCATTGTGCCATTAATCAGTTACCTGAACATCTCATCACCACTATATATTTCAAATCTCTCAACATCACGTTTGCAACCATTTACGTACGTCCTGGTCACCCTCTCCCGACTCAGTTTGTTCAGTATATCTCAAACACATACCGTCACTATATCATAATGGCCGATTTCAATCTCCATAGTCGCTCACATCTGGATCGTGTCACGTTTGAAGCTTTTATAACCACAAGTACAACTGGAATTATACATCCTCTCCCAAAGCCTACTCGACCCATATCCAACACAACGCCCGACATTGTCATCACCTCTGCAAATCTCTCCACCCATAGCGTCCTTAATGTTCTTGATACAATCGGTAGCGATCACGCTCCTGTCCAGTTTACGCTTCAACTACACCCTACTGCATCACCTCGATCGCAGATGCCTTCCCGTACTTGTTATCGCTTCGATAAAGCAAACTGGACCCATTATCACAGTTACTTGACGCAACATACATCTCATCTCACATCACCCACTACCGAAGAGGAACTCTATTCTACTATTGATTCTATTACCACTTCCATCCAGGAAGCCAGTCAACTTTATATTCCAACTAGTAAATGCACTCCATATCAGCCACGCCTACCACCACAATATCTGAATATGATAACCCGTTCACGTCAACTTTTCAGAGATTACCTTTACACCAGAAACCCCGAATCATTGCATCATCATAAACAATTACAGCGCACAGTGCACAATTACATTAAAGCATACAAATTACGATGCTGGGTCTAAACCTGCAACAACCTAGCGACCACCAGTCATCCAACCAGATACTGGAAAAGATTCAACGCTTTATGCGGCAAGTCCAGCAACACTTCATACCCCATACTGACTGGGAACTCTGCTCCTACCACAGATACAGATACAGCAAATGCTTTTGCCGATCACCTCCAGACAAACTTCACACCCCCACCCTCTGAGGGCAGGCCACACATAGCTGATCGAATAAACCCATCTACCCCCTTTTTACCGCCTAGTCATCTACATGTACTCAACCAAAATCAACCCATCACCGCACCCATAACAGTAACAGAGCTCAGCGACACCATACGATATAAACGAAATGCAGCACCAGGGTTAGATAACATCACATATCGCCAAATCCGAGAGTGTCCTTTTTCCTTGCTACTTCTTCTTGCAAATATTTTCACCTTCATCCTGCGTACTGGATACTTTCCTATGTCTTGGAAAACCTCAAAACCTCTTATGTTTCCAAAACCGCATAAACCACCTCACGAACTCTCTTCCTACAGACCGATTCAACTAACAGCAACATTCAGCAAGATACTTGAACGTATTCTCGTAAAACGCCTCCATAGCTACCTCACTCGCAGAAACATCCTACCTCTCACCCAAGCAGGATTCCGCCCTATGTTTTCTATAAATGATCAAGTTTTACGCCTCACCAGCCTAATCAGCACGCATTACAATTCAGTGAATCCATCATGTTTGGTTCTATTTGATTTGGAAAAAGCTTTTGACAAAGTGTGGCATCTCGGACTAATTCACAAACTCATTAGACTTCAGCTACCTACCGAATACATACGTCTCATTTTTAACTTTCTCTCCGGCCGCCTTACATATGTTGCCATTCGCAATAGCCTGTCTCATCCGATTTTCTTATTATCAGGAGTTCCGCAAGGTTCCGCTCTTTCCCCTCTCCTATACATTATATTTGTAGCTGACATGCCACGCCTCCCAGATCACGTCCATGCCTTTCAGTACGCAGACGACACTGCTTTTCTTGCTCTTGGCACATCTATTCAACATATCAACCGTATCTTGCAAATCGCTATAGACGACTTCTGCCGCTGGTGTAGACACTGGAAACTTACAATAAATGCTACAAAGACACAGGCCATCATCTTTCTCCCGAAGCGGAAAACATCTAAAGTACGCAGAAATAGACGTTGTCTTTCTCTCCATGTGGATCAGGTTCCGTTGCAAGCTACCAGGACAGTAACTTACTTAGGCATCACTTTTGATACTCATCTTACATGGATGCAACATCTTAAAGCAATTACGACAAAAGCTTATAATAGACTTAATTTACTTAAACGTCTCGCCGGTACAACTTGGGGTCTATCACCGCACACCATTCTAAACACTTACAAGGTCTTTCTTCGCCCTACTTTAACCTATGGGTTTACAGCTTGGATAGCAGCTTCCGACAAATTCTACCATAAGCTTCTTGTCCTTGAACGCCACGCTTTCCGTATAGCCTTTCGTATACAATTGCCTAGCCCAACACGTGACCTTTATAGCCGTATTTCTTTTCCAACGTTGCAATATCACCTCGAAACCCTCCGACTCTCTTACATCCGTAGCCGTTTTCAAGCTCACCATCCTCTTCTGTTTGACACAATGCATTATTTAGCACTACATCCTACGCCTTCACGCCATGTACACACTCCATTATCCCTTCTTTTCACGTTATATCACTACACACTTCCTCCCGATGATCCCATGCTTATGCTTCTAGATGATTACACCATTCATACTCATCTTCCCCTCATTTTCCCATCATTTCACGCACAGTGATTTCCTTTGTATACTAACTTGGGTTCCCACCGTCTTACATCATAGCCTAGAGTCCCCCTAGGCAAGAAGATAACCTCATGCGTCTGTTAACATCTCACCGTTGTGTTGTTTTGTGCATTGCACCTCACTCCATCCTTCATCTCCATCATCACCTAACTAAAGAATCGTATCTTACACTACATTGTTTCCATATTTCCTAATTTCACAATAAGCCTCTTTTCATCTATGTTATATTTCTCTCTTATTATGTATGCTATTTCCATCACTTTCTCAGTACTGACATTCTCACTTTTCACTTTCCATTTCATTATTATTATCATTATTATTATTATTATTATTATTATAAACTAATAATCATAATGTTTGTAATAAATAATTTGTAATTTTGTAATTCCTAACAACTAAAGAATGTATGTCTGTCTTTCATTCCTAAAATGTATTCATCACTGTATCAATATATGTAAACTGTGAACGTTATTTCTCCAAGCCAAATGTTAAGGAACGCAAAGTTCCTTAAGTCCAGCATTTCAACGAATAAAGATGTAATAAAGCACTTAGACCACCTCCCGACCTTTAAACCTCAGTCTCCTCACAGCACTTCCCTCAAACAGGGCGTAACCCTGTAAAAGGTAGCTAGCTTTGGCTAGCATTAAAAAAAAATGTCGCCAAAAAAAAAGCTGTCGCCAACTCTACTCAGAATTCAGAATCGACCATCGATTCATCGATCTGAGAACTATTACTAACGCTCTGCGAGCAACTGATATTTTTGTTCACTCAGGGAGGATTGTTCTGGTACAGACAATCGACATCCCCTTGCAGTCCGTATTGTTGACTCAAGTGGGAGCCCGTGGCCATCATCACCTATTCATTTCTTCATCTATTTTTGTGGAGGGCCAGTGCTTGCACTGACCGACATCTCCGCGAGGACGTATTGCTGCCTCAAGTGAGAGCCACAGTGGGCTTCCCCTACCATCTACTCCATACGATTGCCTCGAACATTCACGTAATATACTTTGCTAGGTTAAACCATCATCATGCCCCCCTCCCCAACGGGAGCGAAGGGTACAGCCAAATCCGGTCACTCTGCTGGTACGAAGACTTCTAAAGCAGATACCTCGAAACAACCTGAGTCTCGATCTCGATCACGATCTCCAATCGGACACTCCAAGCAATCAGAGTCTAAGAAACCACGGCATTATAGCTCTGATGGAGAAGGTTCCACTGCCTCAATGAAAGTGAGAAACACCGAGATGGATTGGGCTAATGCCCCACCATCTCCAACTTTGCCAACTAATCAGGATACAATGTATAATTTCATATTAAAGAACTTCGACACTAAGTACCGAACTGCACGAGCAATCTTCATACAAATCAATAAATATGTACCGCGCGCAGATGTGCATCAAATTATACCTACGAGAGACGGCATCATCTTAAAATCTCCTAATCCTAATTTTCACATCCATGTGCGAAATAAAGCTACCTTTGAAATCTTTGGACCGCAGGCTGTGTTGACGCCTCTTACCCCGAGCCAACGAAAATCACCTCCACCTCCTCGTCGTCCACCATTGCTATCAGTTGTTATCAGGGGCATTGAACCTGAACTCACCGACGATGAGATATTTGATGAGCTTAGCTACGAGGGTCTCGAAATCAAGAAATGTATCAGGATACGTAACAACACTGGTCCTACCTACCTCGTTCGTGTCTTGACCGACCAACAACAAATCATTGATCATCTATTAGCTAATGGCGCCTATGTCTATCGCCGCCGTTACAAGGTAGAACCGTCTCGAACGCCTCCTCCGCTTCCAATCCGCTGCGAGAAATGCCAGACGTATAATGATCATTACACTCATAACTGCACCAACACTGTTAAATGCGGATATTGTAGCGGGAGTCATCTGACCCGAAATTGCCCAAATTCAAGTGCACCTCCTCAATGCACTACGTGTCCTGAAAAACATCCAACTTACAGTTATCGCTGTCGTGGCAAACCTGCACCTACCCCTGATAAGCCAGAATTAGTAGCTCCCATCAAAACTTCCGATGACCCCACTCCACCTGCAAACTCGCTGACCCATCCTGTTACAGTAGAAGACCTCTTACGCTTCTTAACTCTCACCTTACAAAACATTCTGCCATTTCAACGTCCGCACGTTCTCAATCAAATCATTCACTCTGCTAAACTTCTCTATAATCTCCAACTACACGCCACATACAGCGGATCTAATGTCCATTTCCAAATACAACCTACTGAAACAACTGTTTGAACATGGCTTATCATCTCTATAGTACAACCATTCTTCTTGTTCTATACATTATGGCATACAACCTGTTATTTCTTAACATACGGTCTCTCCTCACACATCAAGTGCTGTTTCAGCAACTTCTTTTGGAGGAGAATATCGCCGCTTTTGCACTTAATGAAACCTTTCTAGCTCCTTACATTACCTGCTTTGTTCCCAAATATACTCTCCACAGACACGATGGACCCAGCGGTGCACGTCTGCACGGTGGAACAGCCATTGGTTTACAATATCGCATACCACATCGCACTATTACCTTACCACACACATTGCAGCTGCCAGAATATAATGATGTATTATTATATCTCAAGGGTCATACAATAGCCTTCGCAACCATCTATGTCAGGCCGAGACACGATATACCTTACCACTTCTTTCAACACCTCTCCGATACCTACCGTAAATTCATTATCATGGCAGACATCAATTTTCATAGTAGGCCTCAATATGAGAAACAGCGATTTTTGGATTTTATCAGTCTTCATACCACCGGCACCTTTCATGTTCTACCACAGCCAACTCGCCCCTCTAGCAACTCCACACCACATATCGTAATTTATTCCACATCGATCAACTCTCACATCACTATTGACGTTTTAGATTCTTTGGGGAGCGATCATGTTCCCATCAAGTTATCATTAACTACCAATACTTCTCCTCACAATACTATATCCAAGAAGAAAGTGTATCTATACCATCAGGCTAACTGGCCAGCCTATCATGAGACCATTACACACTCACTCTCAGATAACTTTGACTTAACGTCACAAGATGACCTTGACAACGCCGTTACCCGACTCACTCAGACTTTACAAACAGCAGCCGAACAGCATATTCCAACTACCTATATTACTCCGCATAAACCTAAACTTCCTCCGCGATACCTACCTCTCATTACTGCAGCTCGGCGTGCTTACAGAGAATACACACGCAGTCGTAACTTAGAAGCACTTCGCCTCCATAGACAGTATCTGCGCATCTCTCACAATTATATCGTTGCATACAAACGCCTTATCTGGACCAGAACGTGTAACAAACTCAACGAAAACTCACATCCTACCAAATATTGGCGACAGTTCAATCAGCTCATCGGAAAATTTCAACGGACGCCCTACCCATTAGTTGTTAATCAACAAGCACTATCTTCTGATCAAGACAAAGCTAACACATTTGCCCAACACTTTCAACAAATCTTCACTCCTCTACCTGGTTGGCATACTCCATTACATCTAAACGAAGCTGTCGATAGTCGATCTGACCCAAACTTACCACATTTACAACCTAATCTCAATCACGCCTTGGAGTTAGATCATCCACTTACAGTACCGATTCAACCTGCTGATATCCAGGCCACACTCCTCAACAAACGAAATTCCGCTCCAGGCTTTGACGCTATTACCTATACACTGATTAAGAACGCCCCTCCTGTTGTCTTCACCATACTAAGTATCATTTATACATTCATAGTTCGAACTGGTTTTTTCCCCATAACTTGGAAGTACTCAAAAGTCTTACTTTTTCCAAAGCCTAATAAGCCTCCATCTGACCTCACATCTTATCGGCCGATACAATTAACATCTACCCTAAGCAAAATTTTGGAACGCATATTAGTTCGCCGCCTCCATGACCATTTGCAGAATCACGAGTTACTTCCGTTGCACCAAGCTGGGTTTAGACCTAACTTTAGCATTCTAGATCCCCTGTTACGCCTCAGTACTTCTATATATAACCAATTCAATCGAGGCAATCCATCTAGCCTGGTTACCTTCGATCTAGAAAAGGCATTGGATAAAGTTTGGCACCAGGGTCTTATATACAAGTTATACTCTTTTCAACTTCCCCGCTCTTACATCAGAGTTATACATTCCTTCCTTACAGCCCGACTTGGCTACATCTCCATTAATGATGCTCTGTCCTTTCCAATCTTTTTGAATTCTGGCGTACCACAGGGATCTTCTCTTTCACCCCTATTATATTTGCTGTACGTATCCGACTTGCCCACTACTCCTAACGTACAACTTTTCCAATTTGCTGACGATACAGCATTTCTGGCTATCGGTCGGACAATTACTTCTATTCAATATAGCCTTCAACTGGCCATTGATGCTTTTGTTGATTGGTGCGACATCTGGCGCTTGGCAATCAATGCTACGAAAACGCAAGCGATCGTTTTCTTACCATCTGGACGACGATCACGGGTGCATCGAAATCCCCAACTGCTACGTCTTCATGTTGATAACAGCCCGGTTACAATCCATAGTACTCTTAAATATCTTGGCGTTGTATTTGACTCCAAGCTCACTTGGATGCCTCATCTTCTTACTGTCATCGAGAAAGCCAAAAACCGACTCAATTTACTAAAGCGCCTAACAGGTACCACGTGGGGTCTAAACTCTTCTCTCCTTCTCAATACATACAAGGTTTTCATGCGCCCAATTCTAACCTATGGTCACACAGCCTGGATATCAGCTCCCTCTAAATATTATCTTAAGTTAGCCATTCTTGAACGCCATGCGTTTCGTTTAGCCTTCCGCATCCGTCTTCCGCATCCGACACGCCTTCTTTATGAACGCATCAATTTTCCTCCACTATTATCACATCTTGAGGCCCTCCGCTCAAACTACGTTCAGAAACGCATTGAAGCTGCTCATCCCATATTCCTGAGCATTCTCCGCAATGACCGAGACCATGACACTCCCGCTGTATATTATCCCACACCTCTTCAGCATCTGATGACCCTTTATCATCTCAACATCGGCCAAGACAACATTGATCCAGAAGTTTATGACATTTATCATCCTGGCACAGTTTCACCACTCATCTATCCATCTCATGCACAGTAAAACCATCCACTAACAGGGCTGCCTTTGTCTCCATCAGTTCCTGCGTCGCCCCAGGAACAGAAGATAACAGCATTTGTCTAACTAACATCACCCATGTGTTGTGGCGTCGTAGCACATCACCCTCATACCATCCATCATTACAGATATAATGATTGTCATATACTTAGCTGTTAAAAATCATGCTCTCATAGCTCTTCATGTATTCAACTAACCACTATATGTTTGCTATATCTATTCATTTCAGGCACCGCAGTTCCAGCAAGATCATAACTTGTATGACAGCCAGCCAGTCTGGACCAGCAACCACCGTAACTGAGGCTTGTCCTCACACAATTGATGACCCTCCCTATGCAATATGAAATATGAATAAAGTTCTAAATGAATTGATTATTAAATAGCACCTAGACCCTCTAATGATACCTCTGACCTCTTATGCTTTTCTCTCTCTTACCGAAGAAAGGGCGCAACCCTTTGAACGGGTAAACGAAAGAAAAGAAAACTGTCGCCAAGTATTACATCGAAAAACTACGTCTCACTTATATCAACAAACGTTTTCAAATCCAGCACCCTTTACTTCATGATACTATGCGCTACCTCGCTTTGAATCCCACACCACAACGCTATTACCATACCCCCTTGACTTTACTGTTTACACTCTATCAGTACATATTACCGCCGAGAGATCCTTCGCTCTTACTCATTTCTGACTACATCATTGATGAACATCTTCCGCTCATTCACCCATCATACCATGCACAGTAATTACCTTTGTCTACTCACTTGGGCTCCCCCTGTTCTCATCATCGCCTAGAGATGCCCCTAGGCAGAAGATAATTTCATTTGTCTGACTAACAAAACCCATGTGTTGTCCTGTGCTTCGCACCTCGTCTCATTCTTCACTCTTATTATCAACATTTCAAAATTTCCTTAATCATCTATATTTATTATTTTGTTCTACTTGTATATCCTCATTAATTTTTTTCTATTGTATTTTATTTTATATTATATATATTTTTACATACACGTTCAGTTATTTGTTATAGTCATTACTTGCTATATATATATGTATGTTTTCCTTTCACAATGGTAAGGATCAAAGTTCCTTACGTCCTTTTGTTAGTTAGTGTAAGACATAATGCTAAGAAATTTCAATAAAGCACATAGACCACCTACTGTACCTCGCACCTAAAATTCCTTTTTGTCACTCACCTCACAGAGGGCATAACCCTCTTATAGGTTGCTAGCCGCTTTGGCTAGCCGGTAAAAAAAACTGTCGCCAAGATCTTTCAGGTCGATAGCGATAGCAATATCAATATCGACTATAACAGCTGTAACGTACCAAACGTCAGAACGGCTGCTTCTTGAAATCCTGTCCACGATCCTGGGACTTGCTCGTCAGATATTCGCTGAGCAACAGCTATCAGACTTATCTCAGCCAAGGGTAGCTCGTTGCGACACGATTAGACTGGGGCATTTCCTCACCTAGACCACTATCCGAATGGGTGGTCTTCAACCTATTACCTGCTACCTGTATTTGTAGTATCATCTTTGTGTTCATTAGCAATGTCCTCTACAGGACACAGTCGCACCGATTCCGGCTCTTCTGTTAAACGGAAGGAACGCCGTGGTAATCATCAACCTAGTCCTGAACGCTCACGATCGCCTCGATCTAAAGAGGATCCTCAGTCAAAATCACCACGAGCTAAACGACATCATACTCTGAGCGAATCATCATCATCTACTACTTCAGGTCATTTCGACATGGACAAAGACTTTCCATCTTTACCAATTTCCCAGGATCCGCCTATAGTCAGCAATCATCAGTCTCCAGTAGTATCTTCGTTCCTACTTACCAACTACGACCCCAAATATCAGGATCTCAAACAACTTTACCTTCGACTCACCAAATACGTTCCACGTGCAAACATCAGTCAAATAGTCTCAACCCGTAAAGGCATCATCATCAAAAGTCCCGACTCCAACTTGGCTGCTACACTGTTAAATACCTATTCCTATGAAATCTTCGGCAAGAACGCTCATCTTTCTAAACTATCTGCTTCTAATACGAAACAACCACCACCACCTCGTCAATCACCAGCACTTTCAGTTGTCATTCGAGGAGTACCACCTGACTATACCGATGAAGAGATTGCTGAGGAACTCAAACTTGATGGCCACACTATCCTTAAGTGTATTCGCATCAAAAACGCCTCAGGAAACACGTACATGGTCCGAGTGCTTACCAATTCATCATCAACAATCGACAATCTTCTTTCGCATGGCGCTTACATCTATCGTAAAAAGCACAGAGTAGAACCTTCTAAATCACCGGCACCACTCCCCGTCCGTTGCGAGATCTGCCAAGTCTATAACTCTCATCACACTTCTCAATGCCCGAATACACCCAAATGTGGATTCTGCTCCGGACCTCACGCTACCAAATCATGCACAAATCTTACGCAACCTCCACTTTGCAGTACCTGTGGTTCTAATCACCCCACCTATAGCTACAAAAGCAAAGCCCGACCAACCGCCGAACCTTTCAAACCAGAACTTGTTGTTCCACTCCGTCCTCACGGGACGCAAGATACCACTGTTCCTCCGCCATCATCCGTATATCAGCCAATCACCATCAATCAATTCTTGTCTTTCATCACCGTTACTCTTCAGAATATCCATCCTTTCCTTCGTCATCACATCTTACAACAGGTTCAACAGACAGCAAAAGCCATCCTTCACGTCGACTTTCAAGCCACATATTCTGGTCCTACTGTTTATTTTCACTCCGATGTACTCCAAACTACAGTGTGACTCTCTTCAATATCTCTCACATAAACTAACTTTCGCTGTCATTTTCATCATGGAACTGAACTTTCTGTTTTTGAACATTCGCTCCCTATCACAACATCAACCTCTTTTTGAGCAACTACTCCGGGAAGAACATGTTACTACGTTTCTTTTAAACGAAACGTATCTGACCCCGCGCCTCCATCCACGTCTCTCTGGTTATCAGTTAGTTCGACATGATAATGCTCTTCCAGCACGTCGTGCTAATGGTGGAGTCGCCATCGGATTTCTACCCAGTATTCCTTATCGCCAGCATCTCTGTACTGTTCCTAATCTTCCTGAACATCTCATTCTTACGCTTTATTTTAAACATTTTTCTGTCACTGTCGCTACTCTTTATGTTCGTCCCGGTCATCCCATTCCGCAAGACTTCTTTCACTACATCTCTTCTCATTTCCGATCTTTCATTATTATGGCCGATCTGAACTTCCATAGCCGCTCAGCCCACCAGAAACTAGACTTTCAAACGTATATCACTACTCACACTACTGGGTTCATTCATACTCTTCCCAAACCAACTCGTCCCGAAAGTAACTCCACCCCGGACGTGCTAATAACATCCGCCAATCTCTCCGCACGTTGTGCGATCACGGTCTTGGACCCCCTTGGGAGCGACCATGTCCCGGTAAAACTTATCATCCCTCTCAGGCAATCCCGTTCTAATACCCAGTCTTTTCCAGTTCGTACCACTCCACGTTTCGATAAAGCTGACTGGGTTCATTACCGCTCCTACATTTCTGACAACGTCTCTGATGTTTCGCCTCCAACTACAGAAATAGAACTCTACACGACTCTTGACACTGTCACCAACACCATTCACTCAGCGTCGCAGAAAAACATCCCACAATCTGTCATCAGACCACACCAACCGCCACTCCCACCCCAATATCTCTCTCTCATCACACGCTCCCGCCAACTATATCGAGACTTTACCCGTACAGGAAATCCTGAATCTCTTCGTCTCCACCGCCAGTACCAACGTACAGTACATAATTATCTCGTGGCTTACAAGCGCCGCAGCTGGATTAAAACGTGCAACACTCTTGCTGACACCTCTCATCCCACCAAGTTCTGGAAGCGTTTCCATCAACTCACCGGCAAAAGTACCCGTACCCCCTACCCACTTCTCGATGGCGATCATCCTCTTTCAGACGATACTACCAAAGCCAACGCCTTTGCAACACATCTTCAAGGTATTTTCACCCCAACTGCGCCTGATCCACCTCTTCGCCACCACCCTACTGATCATCTAAACCTTTCCTCACCGGATTTACAACCTCACCCCGATCATGAGCTTCCTCTAAACAATCCACTCACTGTCCCCATCACTGTTAAGGAAATCTGTCAAACCGTCTCTCGAAAAAAGAACACTGCCCCTGGCATAGATAAAATCACATATCGTCATGTCAAGGAAGGTCCTTATATCTTACATTACCTCCTTTCAGTTATTTTTACCTTCATCCTTCGCACTGGCTTTTATCCCATACCCTGGAAAACCTCTACCACATTAATGTTTCTTAAACCCAACAAACCAGCAAACTCAGTTTCCTCTTATCGCCCCATCCAACTCACAATAGTATTTAGCAAAATTCTTGAACGTATCCTTGTCACCCGTCTTCACACCCATCTCACTGCTTATAATTTACTCCCTCTCCATCAAGCTGGTTTCCGCCCTTCCTTTAGCATCTCAGATCAACTTCTCCGCCTCACTACTTTCATCACCAACCAGTTCAACACTTCCAAACCATCCTGTCTTTTGTTATTTGATCTCGAAAAAGCTTTCGACAAGGTATGGCATCTGGGCCTTCTCTATAAACTCTTTCACTTCAATCTACCCTATTGTTACATTCGTCTTATCTATCACTTTCTAACCTGTCGCCTTAGCTACGTATCCATTAACAATCATCTATCTCATCCCATTTTCCTTTACTCAGGTGTTCCACAAGGCTCGGCTCTCTCACCCCTTCTCTATCTTCTTTATGTCGCAGATTTTCCTACTCTACCCGCCAATATCACCCTTTTTCAATATGCTGATGACACTGCCTTTCTTGCTACAGGAAATACGATCTCTCGCCTTAATCTCTTACTCCAACCCGCCATCGATTCCTTTCTTTCTTGGTGCCACACGTGGCGACTTACCATCAATGCCACAAAAACTCAGGCGATCATCTTCTTACCACCTGGCCAACGGTCCCGTGTCTATCGTAACCCCGCCAACCTCCATCTTCACATTTCACACACTCCTATTACCATCAGTAAAACTGTCACCTACTTAGGCGTAATTTTTGATCACCACCTCAAATGGACTCCCTACCTCAAGTATATCTGTCAAAAGGCCTATTCTCGCCTTAATCTTCTTCCTCGTCTGACCGGTACCACGTGGGGTCTTTCTGCTACCACCCTTCTGAATACCTATAAAGCTTTCCTCAGACCAGTCCTCACTTATGGCTTTACAGCTTGGGTTGATGCTCCTCCCTCCTTCTACAAACGCCTTCAAATTCTGGAACGCCATGCACTCCGGCTTGCTTTCCGAATCCGTCTTCCTAGCCCCACTCGTGATTTATACGCCCGTACATCATTTCCCCATATTCTATATCATCTTGAAACTCTCCGCTTACGATACATCTCTCAACGCTTCCAGAACCATCATCCACTTCTCTTCGACACTATGCATTTCGACGCCACCTTCCGTAAAAAGACATTACTTCGCCATACTCCCTTATCTTTACTCTTCACACTCTACTACTACTCCCTACCGCCAGATAGTTTTCACCTTCCTCTCGTAGCCGATTTCATCACGCATCTTGATTCATCTTTCATCTTTCCATCTACTGCACAGTAGTCCTACTGTTTCACTAGGCCTCCCAATGTCTACATCACGATCCAGAGTAGCCCTGGATCAGAAGATAACATGCATGTGTCTACTCTAACCATCTCCCTGTTGTTGTGATGTCTACTGCACCTCATTCTCATCTCATCCCATCCTAATTGAATGATTATGGTTAAAGACCATAATGTCCTTGAAGCTCAACGACAGTCCCGCTGCTGCAATTGATGCTTCCCTCCACATTGTTTTTTGATTTTTTTTCTATGAAATAAAGAAATAAATAAAAACTGGGTTCTAACCATCAACCTTTTACCTATCTCTGTTCAGTTTTTCCTTTCCTCCCTCATCCCTCAATAAAGGGTGTGACCCTTTGGGTGGGTGCTAGTCGTAAGCGGCTAGCAAAAAAAAAACTGTCGCCAAAAGAATCAAGAGGCCTAACCTCTCTTGTGTTAGTTAATGTGCCAGCTACGATCAAGTGTTGTAATACGCATTTGGGAGCACAGCACACATACGACACTTAGAGGGTTGACGGAAGTTTTCACTTTCGGAGGGCAACTTGCTTTTTGAACCTCATTCATTTTCATCATCTTTTCTTTCTTTTTCATCTACATTTGGGCTTCGGCCCTTGGCTACTTTATCACTATGGCGGACTCTTGCAACACAAACGGTCAAGCGCTCCCTGGTCGACACTTAGGACTACCACCAATCATTCCGACGAATTCATGCACTTCGTGCGAACTAACTACATCTATCGGATCTCGCAGCAGGACTCGACATTTTTCTTGGGGAAGTCAACCGATAGGCAGCACATCTAGGGATAGACATCCTTCTACTGAATCCACACAATCTGCTAAACGTGTTCGATCAAGGTCCCCTATTACATCAATGGATATTGCTAGCAATCCACAGCATACTAATATGACTACCGGGCCTATTGATCATTCTTTATCACGTTCAACTTTCGACCCTGTCTATCATTTTCTACTCACGGATTATGACTCTAAATTCACAAATTCCAAAATGATATTCTTACAAATCATGAAATACCTTCCTAGGGTACGGGATACTCTAATCCAAATCGTTTCTACTAGGAATGGCTACATCCTGAAATCCAAAGATCCAAATTTTGGAATTACCATACGGAACAAAGCTTCCTACGAAATTTTCGGGAAAAACGCTAAACTCACAAAATTGGCAGATAAACGTCAGAAGCAGCCTCCACCACCGCGACAGCCATCTTTTCTATCTGTTGTCGTTCGAGGTGTCTCACCCGAACTGACAGATGCAGAAATACTCGAGGAACTAGCGCAAGAAGGGATATCAGTCGATAAATGTCTTCGGATTAGAAATAATAATGGTCCTACATACATGGTCCGCGTTCTTTGTAAGCGTCGGGATACTATCGACTACTTATTACGATATGGTGCGCCAATCTATAAGAAAATCCACAGGGTTGAACCATCCAAAACTCAAGGACCATTACCAATTCGTTGTGAAAAATGTCAGGTTTACAACGATCATACTACCGCTAACTGTTCAAATCCCTCTAAATGCGGATACTGCTCACGGCTGCACGAAACCAAAGCGTGTCCCAATCTCCAAGGACCGCCGAAATGCAATACTTGCAGCGGGATTCATCCTACCTACAGTTATCGCTGCAAAGCCAAACCAGCTCCAACTCCTGAGCATCCAGAACTAACGGTACCACTAAAAACGGCCGATAAAGCAACTCAACCGACTCAATCCATATTACCTCCGCTAACCGTTGAAGATCTTCTCCGTTATATCAGCTTGGTGTTACAAAATATATTTCCATTTCAACGGGCTCATATCTTACATCATATAATCTCTGCCGCAAAATCCATTTTTCACATCAATCTCCATGCGACGTATTCCAATAATTATGTCCACTTTCACATTGGGCCTCTGGAAACTGCTGTTTAAAACCATGCATTTGTTACTCTACATTATGGGGATTACTTTCCTGTTCGTCAATATTCGTTCAATTTCACAACATAAGCTGTTATTCGAAACATTATTATATGAGGAGCATATTAATGCATTTGCACTTAACGAAACAGCCTTAAGACCGAACGTGTTAGCCCATATTTCTGGTTACCAACTACAGCGCCACGATTATCCCGATCATATGGCACGTGCTCAAGGAGGGGTTGCAATAGGTTATTCTCCCAAATATCCAGTAAGAGCATATACTCCTCAATTTTTTGCAGATCTCCCGGAATACTTACTTTACTCTATATACTTTCCATCATTAATAGTTAATTTTAGCACAATCTATATTCGACCACGCCAACCCATACCATTACAGTATTTTGAATATATAGCCAATAACTTTCGTAATATTATTATCATGGCGGATATCAATATCCATAGTCGTAGTGCTCGTGAAAAGGCAAATTTTCAGCAGTTCTTAACTGACAATCTCCAGCTGCATCTTCATGTCCTTCCTACTCATACCAGACCAATCAGTCAGACTACACCAGATGTCGTAATTACATCTATAAATCTTATTAACGACTGTCAGCTTGAAGTGCTCGATTCCATCGGAAGCGATCATCATCCAGTTAAGTTAACATTAACTCGAGGACAACCGCCACGACGGGAAATTGCACCGCGACATGTTCCTAGATTTGACAAAGCGAATTGGCCTCTTTTTCGGCAAGACATCGAACACACTCTTTCAAGTGTAGCAGCTCCAGCTACAGAACCTGAGTTGGCTTCGTGTCTTACTACTCTCATTGAGGCAATACGAACCAGTGCTCATAATAACATTCCAACTGTTCAAGTGACTCTCCACAAGCCAAAATTACCACCTTCCTATGTCGCTCTCATACATAAGGCTCGCCAACATCTCCGTGAATACCATCGAACAGGGAATGATGTCTATCTTCATCAACATCGCCAATGGCAACGAACGGTTCGTAATTATCTTGCTGCATATAAACGTCGCAGTTGGATTAAGATTTGTAATACCTTATCTGAGGAAGCACACCCATCACGCTATTGGATGAGGTTTAATCAACTAACTGGCAAGAATACGAAAACAACTTATCCTCTAATTTCAGATGGCACTCCTCTCTTCTCAGACCAAGAGAAAGCTAACGCTTTTGCTAGTCAGCTACAGACAATTTTTACTCCAACAGCTGCCTCTAAGATCTCTGAACGGACAGACATCTCTTGCATTCCTGCTTTACAACCTTCTGCAGACCACGTCATTGATCTGGAACATCCACTCACCACACCGATTACTACAGATGAACTTCACATTGCTCTCAGGCGGAAAAAGAACACAGCCCCTGGGGTTGATAACATTTGCTATCGACATATTAAAGAAGCCCCGCAATCACTTCTACTACTACTGGTGGCGATATACAACTTCATTCTCAGAACTGGTTTCTATCCCTCAGACTGGAAAGTATCAAAAATTTGCATGTTCCATAAACCGAACAAGCCTGTACATTCTGTTTCCTCTTACAGACCAATTCAACTGACATCAGTATTCAGTAAAATTTTTGAGAAAATTCTTGTCTGCCGTCTTCATAAGTACCTAGAGACAACTACTCTACTACCCATCCATCAAGTAGGCTTTCGGCCTAAATTCTCCATAAATGACCAGCTACTTCGCCTCAGCACCATAATCACTAACCAGTATAATAAAGCCTTCCCTTCTTGACTCATTCTTATGGACTTAGAAAAGGCTTTTGATAAAGTTTGGCATTACGGCTTAATCAAAAAATTACAATCATTCAAGTTTCCACTTTGCTATTTGAGGATAGTATATTCTTTCCTTACAAATCGCATTGCTTATGTGACAGTCGGCAATGCTCTATCTTGGCCTATCTTTCCGCTTGCTGGGGTTCCTCAGGGTTCTGCCCTCAGCCCTTTATTGTATATCCTATACGCTTCTGATATCCCTGCAGTTCCACGCAATGTTTTCACTTTTCAATACGCAGATGACACAGCATTTCTTGCTCTTGGTAAAACTATCCAACAACTTAATATTCTTTTACAAAGAACTCTCGATAATTACATCAAGTGGTGCAAGAGATGGCATTTAACCATTAATACAGAAAAGACTCAAGCAATCATATTCTTGCCTCCAAACAGACGTTCCCGCGTTTACAGAAATCCGAATCTTTTGCAAGTAACTGTTGATGGATACCGTGTACGCCCTACCCCTACTGCTACCTACCTAGGCGTGGTTTTCGACTCAAAACTCACTTGGAATGCTCACCTGAAAAAGCTAACAGCTAAGGCTAACATGAGGTTAAATCTATTGCGCCGTCTCACAGGCACGACTTGGGGTCTGAAAGCTGAAGTGATACTTCACACCTATAAGGCATTCCTCCGACCCATCCTCACTTTTGGACACACCGCCTGGAGCAATGCTTCTGCGTCATATTACGAAAAACTCTGCATTTTGGAGCGACATGCTATTCGGCTGGCTTATCGTATTAAGCTTCCTTACCCTACATGGCTGACATATGAGTATATCGATTTTTGAAAAATCACGAAACATCTCTCAGAACTACGACTAAAGTATATCACTTCACGTATACAAACAGGTCATCTGCTATTCTTGGACATCCTGCAGGCTGATTCTCTTACTGACGCTACATTTCGGTACAAACATTCGCCGTTAAACATCTTAGTATCTCTGTTTGTCCAAAATACACATCTGACTGCTGACGAACGGGAAATATATGACATTTACTTCATTAATGATCATCTTCCTCATATTTTTCCATATTAGCACTGAAATTCTCACTATTAACAAGGGTTTCCCCCTGTCCTCATCAGACCCGAGTCGCCCCGGAACAGAAGATTTAACACTGCATCTGTCTTGCTAATTTAACTATGTCTGTGTTGTGTTTGCACTTCATCTCATACCTCATCATCATTGCTCTAAGTTCTATTACATTTGTGATACATTTTGTTTTTTTTTTCTATCATATTTATACTTTAGCACCTCGTATATCTATTTGCACATATGTGTTCTACTTTTGATTTATTATTATTATTATTATTTATCAGTAACACCTAGTTTAGTATGCTCACTTTTTCCTCATGTTTATATAACTGCACTTTGACCATCTCACAGTGTTAACAATCAATGTAAATCTAAAGGCATCTATGCCAAAGAGAGGGCGTAACCCTCTAATGGCTGGGAGTAGGAGTATCACCTTGACCAAATCAGTGAATAATTGATGAATAAAGGATTATCCAGCTCACTTATAACCCTATTCCCTTACCTCTAAAAAAAAAATGTCGCCAAATTGCCTTCAGAATCTCTCTGCCAAGTCCGACTCGTGATCTCTATTCCTTGATCTCATTTCCTACTCTCCGCTATCATCTTGAAGCACTCCGTTTAAAGTTCATCACTCAGCGTTACACACAACATCAACCTCTCCTCTTTGAAACCATGCATCATCTTGCACTTCACTCCTCTCCCGCACGATACCATTATACTCCACTTCACCTTCTGTTTACATTATACTGCAACACTGTACCACCAGACCACATGGATCGTCAACTCCTGGAAGAATATCGCCTGCATGTTCATCTCCCTCATATTTTTCCATCATTTTGTGCACAGTGATTCCATCATTACTAACAGGGCTCACCACGTCTTCATTAGCCTAGAGCAGCCCCTAGGCGGAAGATAACCGCATGTGTCCTTCTAACAGTCCTCATAATGTGTTGTGGCGTCAAGTGCACCTCACTTCATCTCTCATCTCCATCAGTGCCTATGATTTCACATTGAGCGTTAGTTTATATTCTAAATTTCGTTAGTTTTCCTTTATTGCTTATTGTTATGAGTTCATTTATTCACTATATTTTCTCCGTTGCTATATTCACTTAAATTCGATAGTTACTTTCTTTTTTGTCATGTTGTTTTGTATTCTTACATTTACTATATTATTTTTTGTTATGTTAACATTTATATAACCATATGTTTTTTCCCTATACCTTGTTGTATGTTTATGATCGAAAAGATCATAAAGACCTCAAAATAAAAGATGATTTCAATAAATATATTAATAAAACAGCCCATAGCCCATCCATCAATTCCTCACTTCTCCTATAGCTTTAACTACCCTTCCCTAAAAGAGGGTGTAGCCCTCTGAAAGGTTGCTAGCCAATGGCTAGCCTAAAAAAAACTGTCGCCAAGAACACTCAGAATTCCGAGTCGAATCATCGATTCATACATCTGAGCACAATTCTTAACGTTCTGTGAGCATCTAATTGTGTTTTTGTTCATTTAGGGAGGATTGTTCTGGTACAGACAATCGACATCCCCTTGCAGTCCGTATTGCTGACTCAAGTGGGAGCCCGTGGTCATCATCATCTAATCGTTTCTTCATCTCTTGTTGTGGAGGGCCAGTGCTTGCACTGACCGACATCTCCGCGAGGACGTATTGCTTCCTCAAGTGAGAGCCACAGTGGGCTTCCTCTCGTTCTTCATTCATACTACTGCCTAATAACACTTTCATCTGAATCGTATCCTTGCTAGGTTAGATCGTCATCATGCCCCCCTCCCCGACGGGAGCGAAGGGTACAACCACGAAACCAGGTCACTCTGCTGGTACGAAGACCACTAAAGCAGATACCTCTAAGCAAACTGAATCTCGATCTCGCTCACGATCTCCGATTGGACACTCCAAAGAATCAGACACTAAGAAACCAAGACACTATAGCTCTGATGGAGAATGTTCCAATACCACAGTGACTGCGAGAAACACCGAGATGGACTGGGCTAATGCGCCATCCTCTCCTACTTTGCCAGCTAACAGAGAAACCATGTATAATTTCATCCTAAAGAACTTCGATACCAAGTACCGGACTGCACGCGCCATCTTCATGCAAATCAACAAATATGTTCCGCGCGCTGATGTCCACCAAATCATTCCTACTAGGGATGGAATCATATTGAAATCGCCTAACCCTAACTTTCACATTCATGTTAGAAACAAAGCTACTTATGAAATTTTTGGGCCGCAGGCTGTGTTGTCACCTCTCAATCCGAGCCAACGGAAAACACCTCCGCCACCTCGTCGTCCGCCACTTCCATCAGTAGTTATCCGAGGCATTGAACCGGAACTCACTGACGACGAGATCTTTGATGAGCTGCGATACGAGGGCCTGGAAATCAAAAAATGTATTCGAATTCGTAACAACAGTGGCCCTACTTACCTTGTGCGTGTTTTGACCGACCAGCAGCAAATAATTGATCATCTTTTGGCTAACGGTGCTTATATATATCGCCGCCGCTACAAGGTAGAGCCTTCTCGCACGCCTCCACCTCTTCCTATACGATGCGAGAAATGCCAAACTTACAACGATCATTACACCCATAATTGTACAAACACCGTCAAATGCGGGTACTGTAGTGGCAATCACCTGACCCGAAATTGCCCCAATTCAAGCGCACCTCCTCAATGCACCACTTGCCCTGAAAAGCACCCTACATACAGTTACCGATGTCGTGCCAAGCCCGCACCTGCACCTGATAAGCCAGAATTAGTAGCACCTATCAAAACTTCTGATGACAGCACCCCACCTGCAAACTCGCTGACACATCCTGTCACAGTAGAAGACCTCTTACGATTCATAACTCTTACTTTACAGAACATCCTGCCATTTCAGCGCCAGCACGTCCTCAACCAAATCATTCACTCCGCTAAACTTCTTTACAATCTCACATTACACGCCACATACAGTGGATCCAACGTTCATTTCCAAATTCAACCCATTGAAACGGCTGTTTGAACATGCTCCTTAGTATCAGTGCTATTTCCATACTTCTGGTCCACATCATTATGGCTTACAATTTCTTATTTTTGAACATAAGATCTCTTCTTACGCATCAAGTACTGTTTCAACAACTTCTTCTGGAGGAAAACATAACCGCTTTTGCCCTCAACGAAACGTTCCTGGCTCCCTATATACCCTGCTATATTCCTAAATACGTTCTCCACAGACATGATGGACCAAACGGCGCTCGCCTCCATGGAGGTACAGCTATTGGCTTGCAATCTCGCATTCCCCATCGGTCTATTATCCTACCTCCTGCTTTTCAGTTGCCCGAATACAATGTTGTTCTCTTATATCTCAGGAATCATACTATAGCTTGTGCAACCATCTATGTCAGGCCGAGACAGGATATACCATATCAGTTTTTTCAATACCTCTCTGACACCTATCGTAAATTCATTATCATGGGAGACATCAATTTTCACAGCCGGCCTCAACACGAACAACAACGATTTTTGAATTTCGTCACGCTTAATACAACCGGCCACTTCCATGTACTTCCTCGGCCAACTCGTCCATCTACCAATACCACACCTGATATCGTTATATCCTCTCCAACACTCAACTCTGATATCAATATTGACGTTTTGGATTCCTTGGGGAGCGACCACGTTCCTATCAAGCTGTCTCTTGCTACCAACACTTCTTCACACCATACCATACCGAAAAGAAAAGTTTATATGTATCATCAGGCCAACTGGCCAGCGTACCAAGCGACCATCACCTCAACACTTTCTGATACTTTACAGTTATCATCACAACATGACCTAGACACTGCCGTGCAACATCTCACTCAGACCTTACATACGGCAGCTGATCACCACATTCCAACCGCATATATTTCTCCGCACAAACCGAAACTTCCTCCACGATACCTTTCTCTCATAACTGCAGCTCGACGTGCCTACAGAGAATACACTCGCAGCCGTAATTTAGAAGCACTTCGCCTTCATAGACAATATCTTCGAATCACTCATAACTACATAATCGCATACAAACGCCTTCACTGGACCAGAACTTGTAATAAACTCAACGAAACATCCCATCCTACCAAATATTGGCGACAGTTCAATCAACTCGTTGGCAAATTCCAAAGGACACCATACCCACTAGTTGTAAACCAGCAAGCACTCTCTTCAGATCAGGACAAGGCCAATACCTTTGCCGCACACTTCCAAAATATCTTTACTCCCTTACCTGGCTGGCATACTCCACAACGTTTACTTACAGAAATCGATCGGTTATCTGATCCTAACTTAACACATTTGCAACCACATCATAGTCACGCTCTGGAACTAAATAATGCACTCACAGTCCCCATCCAACCGCCAGACATCCAGTCTACTCTCCTTAAGAAACGAAATACAGCACCAGGCTTCGATGGGCTTACCTATGCTCTGATTAAAAACGCTCCTCCTGTTGTCTTCACCATCCTCAGTTTTATTTATACATTTATACTCCGTACTGGTTTTTTCCCCATCACTTGGAAGTACTCAAAAGTATTACTCTTTCCCAAACCTAATAAACCGCCCTCTGACGTTACCTCTTATCGACCTATACAACTGACGTCCACGTTCAGCAAAATATTTGAACGTATCTTAGTGCATCGTCTCCACGATCACTTACAGGCTCACGCTCTTCTACCATTGCATCAAGCAGGATTTCGCCCCAATTTCAGCATTCTGGACCCCCTGCTACGTCTCAGCACCTCTATATACAATCAATTCAACCAGGGTCATCCATCATGTCTGGTTAGATTCGATCTAGAAAAGGCATTTGATAAAGTTTGGCACCAGGGTCTTATATACAAGCTATACTCTTTCCAACTACCTCTCTCATACATACGAACTATCCACTCCTTTCTCACAGCCCGACTTGCTTACATATCGATCAATGATGCTCTGTCATTTCCAATATTCCTTAATTCTGGCGTTCCTCAGGGATCTTCTCTCTGTCCTCTGTTGTATTTGCTTTATGTCTCCGACTTACCAACCACTCCTGGTATACAACTTTTCCAATTCGCTGACGATACTGCATTTCTCGCTGCTGGACGGACAATTGCTGGTATCCAACAACGCCTTCAACAGGCAATTGACACATTTGTTGACTGGTGCAACGTTTGGCGTTTGGCTATCAATGCTACTAAAACGCAAGCTATCGTCTTCTTACCATCTGGTCGTCGATCTCGAGTACACCGAAATCCTCATTTATTACGACTTCATGTTGATAACTCACCAGTCACCATCCATAACACTCTTAAGTATCTAGGCATTGTGTTCGATTCCAAGCTTACTTGGACACCGCACCTTCTCACTGTCATCGAGAAAGCCAAAAACAGACTTAACTTACTGAAACGACTAGTTGGTACCACGTGGGGTCTACATTCAAATCTCCTCTTAAACACTTACAAAGTTTTCATGCGTCCGGTCTTAACCTATGGTCACACAGCTTGGTTGCCAGCTCCTCCGAGGTACTATCGAAAACTAGCAATACTCGAACGCCATGCATTTCGCTTAGCCTTTCGTATCCAGCTCCCGCACCCAACCCGTCTACTCTACGACCGTATCCATTTTCCAACGCTCTTATCCCATCTTGAGGCTCTCCGCTTAAAATACATTACAAAACGCATTGAAACTGCTCATCCAGTATTCCTGAACATTCTCCGCTATGATAGAGACTTCGATACCCTTGCTGTTTATTATCCGACACCTTTACAACATCTGATGACCCTGTATCATTTGAACCTCGGCCGCGAGAACGTCGATCCGGAAGTTTTCGACATTTATCATCCTGGCACAGTTTCACCGCTCATCTATCCATCTCATGCACAGTAAATCAACCACTAACAGGGCTGCCTTTGTCTTCATTAGTTCCTGAGTCGCCCCAGGAACAGAAGCTAACAGCATTCGTCTTACTAACAATATCCATGTGTTGTGGCGTCATAGCACTTCATCCTCATGACATCTACCACTCCTCCTGTCTTGCCTACCGTCTATTTCTGTGATTGCACCGTATGTTTTATAGCTCCTGATGAACCTGAATCACCGCAACTGTGTTTTGGTATTTTCTCTTTATTTCAGGCACCGAAGTTAAGAAACGACTACGACTTATATGTCAGCCAGACGATCTTCCTTAGAATCCATGGCACATGAAAATTGCCCCACTTAATTGATGCCCATCCCTCTGAGTAAACTGAATAAAATGTTAAATAAAGATGACGAAACAACACCTAGACCCTCTCATATTAAAATTGATGCTCCTATACCATCCGACCTCTCCCCCGAAGAAAGGGCGCAACCCTTTAAGCGGGTAAACGTAAAAAAAAACTGTCGCCAAGGCGCGCATCCTTTCCCGATCCTGAGAGTTGCTCAAAGCAAATATCAAGCAACAGTTGTAAGACTAATCTAGTGAAGTGCAACTGCTACTGTAGATTTTACACTGGGGCTTCTCTCCACCTGACCACTATCCGAATGGGTGGTCTTTACCTATACACCTACCTTTTCTAGGCACTTTGTGTTGGCTCTGGTTGTTATTATCATCATGGCGACAGGTTCTTCTGGGCTACCATCAATTCCTAAGGCCTCTTCCATTTCGGCTGCTCCGTCAGCCACGCGGAAGGACCGCTCAAAACGTTATAACGATACTGATCCATCCATTCAGGACTCTCATACTAGTCATCAGCCTCATGTTCCTCTGGCCAAACGACACCATACTCTCAGTGAATCATCAAATTCATCATCCGACTCACGCATGGACGACGACTCTCACGCACGTATTACAAAGCCTCAGATTCATTGTTTCCTGCTGACGAACTACGAACCCAAGTATCAAGACCTGAAAGTTCTCTATCTCCGTCTCATCAAATACGTTCCACGCACTACCATTACTCAACTCATCAACACTCAGAAAGGTATTATCATCAAAACTCCTGATCCAGATTTCGCCAAATCTCTTCTGAACACCTATTCCTTTGAAATCTTCGGCAAGCAAGCAAAGATCATCAATCAGGCACCTCGCTTATCGAAACAACCGCCTCCACCTCGCAGACAACCGGCACTTTCTGTCGTTATACGAGGTGTCGACCCATCCTACACTGATGATGAAATCGCTGAAGAACTTCGTCTTGACGGCCTTTCCATTCTCAAATGCATCCGTATTAAGAATGCTTCAGGCAACACCTATATGGTTCGGGTTTTAACCCAATCAAAAGACACCATTGATTCTTTGCTTACTGCTGGAGCCTTTATTTATCGCAAGAAACATCGTGTTGAACCATCTAAATCGCCTTCTCCGCTTCCTATGCGATGTGAAAAATGTCAGACACACAATGATCATCCAACTAGTTCTTGTCCCAATCAATTGAAATGCGGCTTCTGTTCAGGGCCTCATAACACCCGTCAATGTCCTAACAATCAAGGACCCCCACATTGTTCCACTTGTAATGCTACAGATCATCCCACATACAGTTATAAATGCAAAGCTCGACCCACCGCTGACCCGTTCAAACCAGAATTAACTGTTCCGTTACGTCCACATGCCACCCAAACTCTTCCGACAACTGCTGACGCTTGCCAACCTATTACTATTACACAGTTCTTATCCTTTCTTACTGTCACCTTACAAAATATTCATCCGCTTCTTCGTCATCATATACTGCACCAAGTCCAACAAGCTGCTAAAGATATTCTGCACATTAATTTCACCGCCACATATTCTGGACAAACCGTCTACTTCCACTCCGACAAGCTACAGACAGAAGTCTAATTTTCCTTTGCATCTTACTTTTATCGTACCACATCATGGCTCTTCATTTTCTGTTTCTGAACATCCGCTCTCTCCTACAACACAAAATCCTATTCGAACAACTTCTGCTAGAGGAGAATATTCATTGTTTTCTGTTGAACGAAACCCATCTTACTCCTCGCTTGCATCCGCACATCTCACGTTATACTCTTCTTCGCCATGATAATACCGCACCAGCTCGGCGGGCATGTGGAGGCGTTGCCATCGGTTTTTCACCGTCAATTCCATACCGTCAACACTGTTCCTCTCTAGACGCATTGCCTGAACATCTCATCACTACACTATATTTCAAAACTCTTAATATCACCGTTGCAACGATTTACGTTCGACCAGGCCACCCCATTCCATATCCTTTCTTTCAATATATCTCTGATCATTTTCGTACTTACATCATTTTAGCTGATATCAATTTTCATAGCCGCACTGCTCATCAACAGGACCATTTCCGCACTTACCTCACTACTCATACTACTGGTTTCTTCCATGACTTACCCCAACCGACCCGCCCTGAAAGCAACACAACTCCCGATATAGTCATTACTTCTTCAAATCTAATTACACGGAATAATATAACTGTGTTAGATCCGCTTGGAAGTGATCATGTACCTATTCTGCTCACCCTCACACCTCTGCATCATACTCCTAGTGATACTTCCTCACTACATGTCCACACTGTACCTCGCTTTGACAAAGCAAACTGGCATGGCTACCGCATGTCTCTACAAACACAGTTAGATCGCATCCCTCCCCCTACAACAGAAGACGAAATGTATCAATCTCTTGACTCAATAACTGGCGCCATTCATACCGCATCTGTCCAATACATACCTCAGACCACTGTTCATCCATTTCGCCCTGCCCTTCCCCCACAGTATCTTCATCTCATTCATCGCTCTCGTCAGCACTTTAGAGACTTTACTCGTACTGGTAATCTCGACTCACTTCGCCTCCATCGCCAATATCAACGGACAGTTCACAATTACCTTGTCGCCTATAAACGCCGTCAGTGGATTACCTCCTGCAACCAACTTGGCACAGCCTCTCATCCTACCAAATTCTGGAAGCGGTTTCACCGCGTCACAGGCAAAAGTTCTAGTACCTCCTATCCACTTATTGAAAACGAGCAACCACACCCAGAAGATCTCACCAAATCTAATGCTTTTGCATCTTACCTTCAAGGCATCTTTACCCCTCTCTCTCCCGATCCTTCATTGCGCCGTCACCCCACAGACACATTACAGCTTTCTTCACCTGCCCTTCAGCCCCATCCCAATCACGTACTACCTCAGGATTCTGCCCTTACATCTCCTATTACCGTCGAAGATATTTCTCACAGTCTTCTTGGCAAAAGAAACTCTGCACCAGGTTCAGATCGCATATCCTACCGACACCTTAAAGAAGCGCCTTATGTTCTCCATTATTTATTGGCTGCCATCTACACGTTTATATTACGTACTGGATTTCTTCCGTCTCCTTGGAAAACCTCTACCACATTAATGTTCTTGAAACCTAATAAACCACCCCATGCAGTTTCTTCCTACTGTCCCATCCAGCTTACTCTCGTCTTCAGTAAATTACTTGAACGCATCCTCGTCTCCCGACTCCATCTCCATCTCTCTGAACGTAATCTCATCCCCCTCCACCAAGCAGGCTTTCGACCCCAATTCAGTATCAATGACCAACTCCTTCGTCTAACCACTCACATAACCAATCAATTTAATTCCTCCAAACCGTCCTGCCTTGTTCTATTTGATTTGGAAAAAGCATTTGACAAAGTTTGGCATCTTGGTCTGATCTATAAACTTTTCTCCTTTGACCTTCCTCTCTGCCGTTTTATTTTTCATTTTCTTACTTGTCCCCTCAGCTACGTCTCCATCAACAACCAATTATCGCATCCCATTTTCCTTCACTCCGGCGTTCCCCAAGGCTCATCACTCTCTCCCCTTCTCTATCTGCTCTATGTGGCTGACTTTCCTCCTCTCCCACCTAACGTCACACTCTACCAATATGCTGATGACACGGCGTTTCTTGCTGTTGCTTCTACCATTCAACAGATTAATCGTCTCTTACAAGCAGCCATTGATGACTTTCTTTCATGGTGTAGACACTGGCGCCTCAAGCTCAACCCTGATAAAACACAGACTATCATTTTCCTCCCGCCTGGCAAACGATCCAAAGTATACCGAAATCCGGCTAATTCCCACGTTCATGTCGATCATCTTCCATTACAACCACAGAACACAGTGACTTATCTTGGCATTACCTTTGACCGACACCTTAAATGGTCTCCTCATCTGAAAACGATCTGTAAGAAGGCTTATAATCGACTTAACCTTCTGCGTCGATTGACCGGTACCACTTGGGGACTCAGTGCCCACACTCTCCTCACTACCTATAAATTGTTCTTACGTCCCGTTCTGACGTACGGCTTTCTTGCCTGGATCTCGGCCGCCCCTTCCTTCTACACTCGCTTACAAATTCTGGAACGACATGCACTTCGACTTGCTTTCCGCATTCGCCTTCCCAGTCCTACCCGAGAACTATACAATCAAACACCATTTCCACACATCCTCTATCACTTAGAAACGCTACGGCTTCGCTACATCTCTCGACGATTTCATTCCCAGCACCCTCTGCTTTTTGATACCATCCATCAGTGCGCTCTCATTAGACCCCACACTACACTCCGCCACACTCCCCTCTCACTTCTTTTCACACTCTACCGTTACTCCCTCCCCCCGGACAGCCCAGATCTCATTCTTATCAATGACTTCATCACCGATACAGCCCCTCCATATATCATTCCATCATTCGCACAGTAGTCCTAATGTTTTACCAGGGCTTCCCACTGTCTTCATCAGATTCGGAGCTGCCCCCGAATCAGAAGATAACATGCATTTCTTTCACTAATCTCAACCCGTTGTTGTGATGTCTAATGCACCTCACCATCATACCTTTCCTCTTACCTCATTAATGATTATGGTTAATGGCCATAATGTCCACACGCCTACATTATAATTATCTCCCCCCATATTGGATAAAATACTTCCTTATGAATTGTAATTATGAAAAAATATGGTTTAATAAAGTTTAATAAAACTATCAAAACCCAACCATCGTTCTCCACACCTAGTCGTTCCACTTGCCCCTCTTCCCGATGTAAAGGGCGGTACCCTTTGGACGGGTGCTAGTCGTACGCGACTAGCAAAAAAAAAAAAAAAAAAAAAAGAAAGAAAGATGTCGCCAAGGCGACGTTTTACCAATTATATTGTTAGAATGTTTTTTTAAGGGCATTTATAGGCAATTTAAGCCTTTGCCCTACATAATAATAAAACACAAAGACATAAGTTGTTTTATGTGTGTATATTGTAAAGTACAGCAAGTAGCAGCATTCTTAGCAAGCTTATTTTATTTCGGAAATCTTCAAAGAGATTGCTTGTTCATAAAATCACTATTTTTTAAACAGCAAGACTTAGATCACTTATGCCCTAATTTCGATGTCACATTGCCAAAAAATGTAAGTTTAAAATAATGGAACAGTCTATTTTAGGGATGGTACCGAGACCGAGACAGACGTCTAAATCGAGACGAGACCATGGTCAGTCTCGGTCTCGTCTCGAATATTGATAGTTATTTTGCCTTTACTAAAAATTTGTTTCGTTGCTGTATGAGATAATATGGGAACGGTTGACTAATGTATAGTGGCGTATTTAGGGGGAATGTATCGGGCTCAAGCACCTCCTGAAATAAATCTGTAATCATTTTTTCGCATTGTACGTGCAACATAAATATTTGTTACACGTTCCTCAAGCGCCTCCCGAAACAAAATCCTCTGCTGTTGTATATCATCTTCTCTCTCTCTCTATCTATCTATCTATCTATCTATCTATCTATCTATCTATCTATCTATCTATAGCTGCTCGAGGTCTATTTCGGTCCCAATAATAGATATTGCTTTTCTTTTCAGATATTCGACATTTAGCTGTAATTTTGAGTCTATCATAAGATTCTACTTATGATTAAAAGTAAAAATTAATAAAACAATATAATACTTTTCATATACGCTCTTTGTTAAAACATTTTGCTTCATGAAATATTTACAGAGTTTACGTTTTTCTGTAAAATGGCTCTTATTTCAAAGGGAGTGAGATTTGATTCCACCATTTTACATTAAAATAGTTATAAAAAGGTTTATCTACTATATTATCGATTCACAAATAAAGAATTTTGCGTTTTTTGAGCAATAAAGTCTCTTTGAATCAGTAAAACCCACCAAAGCTTCTTTCTGTGAAGTCAAAAAATCGAAGAACAAAAAAAGTTTTTGTTTTGGGTCAATTCCGGTTCAGAATAATAATATATTACAAGATGTATCATCATAGAGAATTTTGTTAATTTATTATTTAAAAATGTTATATCTATACCATATCTATCGTTTTGGAAGGTTTATTACGGTCCTCATTTCCAGATAATTTTCGAAAAATATTTAATAATTGATAGGTTTTTGATCGAATTTAAGTAAAATTTTATCAATTTACGCTAACCGTTCATAGAAATGTTATTACAAAGTAACATAGTAAATAAACGAAAAATAAAGAATTAATACGCAATTATTTTTTTTGGTCATGAGGTCTAGTGTGAACTTTTTCTAGTTATTTCATAGTATTACAACTCATTAAATTTCAGACTTAAGAACTTAACCAAAGCAAATCGTACCACTACCATATGAAGGTTGTCTCCGCTTAAACATTTCTTAAATATTGTAGTTGGAACATTGAAGTTTGTCATGGCTACCAACATTATGGATAACATTTCTACATAAAGAGACAATAGACAAACCACACGCTTCTTGTTGTAATCTTTTCGTCGGAGGAGCAGAGGAGAGGGGAGTATTTGTTGCCGTACGGAGAAGAGGGGGAGTATTAGTTTCTTTACGAACTGGCCAAACTACCGCGTACCATTCATATCTCGGTTGAATGGTTGATTGACAGTTCAATACACAATGACAGAGAAAATGGTTTAGTGCTGTGATGATGTGCGCGTATTAGTAAACAAAAGAACTGAGACTAGAGTTTAAAACATCACCTCGTGGGCGGTACAACGAGGAGTTAACCTTATAAACATATATTTTTTTGTATATACATTCTTTTTGTCGTAACTTCCTTAGTACCCAACGGAATTTCTTCAAATTTTCACCAAAGAAAGCTTACACTTTTTTCTTTTTATTTGTTAGTACAAGTAAAATCAGGAACATACATTAACATTATTTTTTAACCGAAAATATAATTTCACTTCTGGCACTTCGAGCAATTAAAATAAAAAAGAAAGGTAGAAAGAAATCTCTCGGGGAAAGTGTATCTGGTAAGAATTTTAGGAATCGTTACAGCGGTTAAGGTCTATATTAGCGTTTGTATATCTATTACACTCAAACTATATAAATACATTAAGCAAAATCCTTTTAAGATATTTAATAATCTCGTGAAAATCATATTGCTGTTATACCTACAGAGTAATCATTTCCTACTCTCTATATACAATAGGAGCAAGCTTTTACGATCAGAGCCAGGAGAGAAAGAATGAAAGCAAGTTTTTAAAAAAAGTGAAATGAAATCTTTCAGTTTAACGTCACATGATTTTGCCCGTTAGGCTAAGGGAGACAATGACTAAGGCAAGTGAATGATGATGGAAGAATTGGTGAAATGAGATTTCGAAGGAAACGGGATTATCCCGAGAAAACCCACAGACATGATGTTGTTCATCAAAATCTTACTTGGCCGGGGATCGAACCAAGGACCCCTCGCTCCAGAAGGAAGCGCTCTATCACTGGGCCACCATGTCCCTCTTAGAATAGGTTGAGAAGAGAAACGGAGGGAATGATGTGAATGAAATTGAATAGAAAAAAAGCTGACAGTATTCGATTAATCACGAATAGACGAACAGTGCATCTGCAAAACCATCGACTTCGTCTTGTTTGACTGTATTTTATCAACAGTATGTTTGCTGCTTTCTTGCTTTCTACCTGTAATTTGCTGGGAACACGAGCAACAAACTGTGACGTCGCAGAGCATCCAGTTGAAAGTGATTGCTATAGAAGGATAAATTCTATCACAATCCAAAACTGTCTGCATGAAAAATTCTTAATTTATATTTGATTGACACGAAATGCTCCACTCGGGACCATAGGCGTCAATACGTGGATGCTCCAGGACTCAGCGCCCATTTGAGATTCTTAAGGGTACTTAGCACAAATTGGATTTCTGCGTTGAAATTAATATCGAATGTTACATTTTTATGCCAATAAAATAATTAGGTAATATAAAATGAGCTTCAGCAGTGAGTATAATTAATCTAATTACACGTTACAATTTTAAAAGTTAAGTTAAAACAATGACCAATTTAATATGGGAAAATAAAATTTTAATGTTCAGTCCAAGTTCAATAAAAAAATAAAAAAAAAATAGGTAATGGTGGTGTGAAAAAAAAAATTGACGACTTTGCAGTTTGAAACTAATTTCACAGTTCATTTGATTTCAGAGGCCAGTGTCCCTCCGTTGATAGTCTTTCATGCATCTCAAAGAGGAACCTTAGATTGATAATCACTAATCTATTGAATCTGTTGAAAAAATTAGAATGAAAAAAGTTGTAACTTTTCTTCAAAAACCGCAGATGAGCACCCACTGAAAACAATAATAAGTGAGTTTCGTTTCATAATGCGAAAGTACGGTAGACTTCCAAACTCTAGGAAAGTACTCAAACTTGAAGTAGTACATCTCTAACTACCGGTCCTAATGGATTAATTAATACGATCACAGATAGAATATATTCCTTGGACACTGAATCCATATCAAAAAGTCATTACTCGTTGTGCTTGGGGAATAGTTGAAACTGGAAATCGTTAATTTGAACCACTTTCGGATTGAGCAGCCGGTTATTGGAGAAGATAGAACATACTCTTAGGGAGCTGAATCTGTTGCAGAACTCTACATCTAGATATATATCTCTTATCGTTTTTCCTCTACGGAAATCAGTATTGGAATGGGAAGTAGTAGTAAATTCCGGCTTTGGTAGAGTGTTGTGGGCTATGAAGATATGTTCTCTTGACGCCCTGAATCGTTTGCAGAAAACAGTTTGCCGCTACATAGACCTAGTACCACTTTTATTCTATGGCGATCAATGTTGAAACTAGAAGTGGTTAATTTGAATCACTTCCGGTTTGAATACATGGTTAATGAAGGAGATAGGACCTATTCCTGGGATGCTGATTCAATTGCAACAAAGAACATCTTCAGATCTCCTACAGTTTTTGTCCTATGAAAATCTGTACTCAAACCAGAAATAATAGTAAATTTGAACCACTTCCGGTTTTGGTAGTGTTGCGGGTTGCGAATATATGCTTTACTGAGACACTGAATCTATTGCAGAGCACCATATACCGTTATCTATTACCACTTTTGTTGTATGACTAAATTTTAAAACCGGAAATGATTATTTGAACCACTTCCGATTTGAGTTGTACAATAAGTCGATTCAGAAAACCGCATCTCGATATCTCCTAACATTTTTTTCTCTGTGGAAATCAGTATTGAAATCGGAAGCAATAGTAACTTGGAACAACTTCTGGTTTGTTATAGTTATTGTATATTGCCCGTTTTCGTTCTAAATAAACGTTGAAACATGGAATGATTAATTTGAACCAGTTGAATGGATAGTTAATGGAGGAGATAGTAGCTATTCTTGAGACACTGATTCGATTTCGAGAAAGCGCACCTCGATATCTCTTACATGACCTGATTCCTGTCGACAGACGGTCACGGAGAAAGCCGTTCTATAAGTCTTCTGACACTTACGCTTAGCATAGTTTGGAAGTATAATAAAAATCGACGCTTATACTCAAGAAACAAATGTGATGACGAAAATCTTCATGTTAAATAAAAAAGTGTCAGTATCTCGAAATGTATGGAAATGAATTTTGAAATTACATACTAGAAACACTTTTAACTTCCGAGGTTGGATTAAAGTTTAGCGTGTAATTTTAGCAACAAACGTGGATCCATAGCTTATTGTGGTATCCATATCACATGAGCTCTCACCATAAATCGAACCAGGACGTTCCGTGCCGAAAGCGTGTACGCTACCCATATGGCTAAAAAGGAAGAGCTCATGTGGAAGTAGTGTATTATTATTATTATTATTATTATTATTATTATTATTATTATTATTATTATTATTATTATTATTATTATTATTACCAGAACGTTATATTTGAACTAGAGAAAGATATAGAAAGCTATAGAGATTAACACTTGAGCCTTCCACATTTTTTTTTCCTAGGTCGATCCAGGCGTGGTTGTTGCTACATGGTACTGCCCGCGAGAAGCGATTTGGGAGAGTCTTGAGTCGAAGTGGTGTCCTTAAAATGTTTTTGTCTCGAAAAATGTAGCTTTGTCTATTGGAAGACCTTTCTCTCGCCTAATATGTCATCAAGAATATCGTGTACCTCTCGTCTCGTGGACAACACTACTCCTATATGTTACATGATAGTGCAACCACTTATTTTTAACCACAAACAGTGGCGGCGTAAGGGCAGGGCGAGCGGTTCCCTCGCCCCGGGCTCCACTTCGTGGAGGGCCCCGGACGGTAGTTAAAAACTAATTGCTAAAGAACTTTGTTAGTATGAGCCGTACAAAGGCCGTCAAAGTTTATAATCCTTCCCTAAAAGTAAACGCAATTAATTGTCGATCGAAATTACACCAAATAACTGATGAAACAACAGAAATATCTGTCTAATAAAACTAATCAGTGCCGAATTATGTGTAAGCTAAACAAGCTATAGCTTAGGTTCTCACTCTCTTGGGGACCTGGAAAGAAATTTAAAGAAAAAACTGAATGTAGATTAAAAATAAATAAAATAAACGTTCCACGCTGTTTGGGGGGGGGGGTAAGAAATTTAAAGGAAGAGGTTGAATGTAGGTGAAAAGCCTTTTTTTTTTTTTTTTTTTTTTTTTTTTTTTTTTTTTTTTTTTTTTTTTTACTTTGCCAACTTTGTGCAGCAGCTAGATGATGAGAGCGAGGAAAGACTAAAAGCATGTTACTCTAGTTTGGTTTGTTCTACCCGAATGACCTGGACGGCGTAGAATTATTTCAGGATTGTATATAATCCATTCTCTAAGGTGTGCTCAGATAGCTAAAGAACAACTTGACTTTTCTCCACATGGCATACTGAAATATGTATCTTCAATGAGGATTGAAGCTACAAAAGTTTTGCAACCTCTCTTCAGAGTTTGATAACACTGCCCGTATCTGTCGCATCATGTGAACGGTCTTTCACCAAATTAAGCTGATAAAATCATACTTGCACTCCACAATTGGTCAAGAAAGACTCACGAATCTGGCCATTTTTTCTATTGAAAATGAATATAGTTGAGATTTCCGCAGCAACCAAATCAAGAAAGGTAGCATTCTGAATGCTGGTGGAACACAAGCTACTAAGGTAGTGGAAATATCATTGAAAGTAGTTTCATGTTTCAACTTAAGACAATAAAAATATAAAAGTACTAAAAGAATAATAAAAAGCCGTCAAGATCTGTCAATTGACTGGTGATGGGTGGTACAACCCATAATAGAATTCTGTGTTCACATATTTAATCTATGATATATTCCCAATTATTCAATATATTCAGGATTTTTTGTTATAATATTTTCTAATACTAAGGATGTTAGTAAATGGTAATAGAAAGTCATAAGTGACAGAATATAAATATGAGTGAATTATTAAACACAAAATGATGCAATCATAATACAAGTGTGAAATATGGAAACAATAGTAAAAAAGACAAGCAGGAGAGAAACATACAGTGCTTAATTATTCACTGATATTTCAGCAAAAGCAGTGGGACTAAATAGATCGTATATTATCACTGAAGAGAAACCTAGTAAAAGATAAATGATGACAGGCAGGAGATAAATCTATTCTAGCCATTATTTACTGATACTTCGGTAAAAAAAATAAATAAATAAATAAAAATAAAAAAAATAAAAAAAGTAAGTATCGTGTGTGATCACTGGAGAGAAACCGAATGTTAAAGTGAATGGGGCTAATTGCAGGAATAAAATCTAATTAAATAAAACCCATGTAGTGTAAACTCAGACAGGTAAGAAACCATGAATAAACTTAGCCATATAAGAAATTGTACAGGAGGAACACCAAAGGCGAGAACCGAACAAGAAAATTCTAGAAAACTTGCTTACATTTACAGCTTACATTTAAAAATCGCGCCGGTTATATTGTTATTTGCGATTTTTTCAATATCAGCTCATTGTTACATTTTGCACATAAATTTGTCTCTAAATATATTATTAAACTAGGATAACTTAGATGTAGGATAAATTTTGGATTCTTTGTAGCTTCCGTTAAACTTGTATCTCTAACCCTTTTTCTATCGTGTCCCTTGTTTAAAAATGAATAAAAAATATATGTAACATTAGCTCTGGTCCGGTTTTATTTTTAGATACCAGCCTGAAGGCGGTTCTTAGCGTTAATAAAATAGACAGGGATGCTGAATGTCACCCAAATTAAGTGGTTTAAACACACACACTAATGGGAAAGGGGGTAGTAGTAAACAGAAAGAATGATTATGTAAATGAATGTCAAAAATAGAAGTTTATAAATCACGATTACTCGAAAAGGGGCCCCGATCTACTTCACTGGCCCCGGGCCCCAGTTTGCCTTACGCCGCCACTGACCACAGACATGCTTTTAACGTGTTTGTGTAAATGATAAATATGCTCTCGAGCGCAAATTTGTTTCAAATATTAATATAAATAAAACTGAACAGGAAAGTACAGTTTACGTTTTTGGAAGATGAGAGCAGCAATTGCATGCTGTAATATTGAGTATACGGCAGAGAGTTTCAATTTCTTAACATAGATAAGCCCATTTATTTTTGTGGCTCTTCTACTCCTCCCATTGTTTTCAAGTTGTTGCAGTCCACTGCACAATTACAAGCAGTATACGTCCATAATACTGTAGTTACAAACAGTGACGACGCATACTTGCTCTTTATTTACATATTTCTTTTTTCTAGGGGGAGGGGTCAGTAAAACAAAGAAGTTTGAGGGTGTTAGTTACTTGTCTAAATACAAAAGAGGATATTGTATACTTCTAGACCTACATTACAATACATATCTGGGAAACCAGCCGTGGGACAGCTACGAGGGGCGTGGTGCACTCGCCCTTCTTAACCCTTCTGGTGTTGTTAATGCTTACAAATATCTCCATTTAAAAGTGTTTGACTCAAATATTTTTATCTCTCGTGAGTGACGGAAGAGTGAGAAGAAAGGGGAGAGTTAGAAGCTGACAGAAACGTTTTACAAAAATACACAAGTATGAGCATGATGGTAGTGTATACAATAGTATTCGAGTTATTTGCACGAGGTCAGGGAGGATGCTGTATAATATATTCGGAATTTGTTTCAATCAATACCATAAATTTATATCTTATTTTATTACTAGTATGCCAAGAGATTGTTGGAGTGGTTTCCAGTCCTTAAATACGATGAAGCACACGTAACAATACATTTTATGCCTTGCAGTATATGATATATCTCATTCAACTAGTGCATAATAAGGTCAAAGTAAAGCTTTTGTTTAAAAGAAACTTATGTTGAACAGTAATACTTCAATATAATGCGTTCAGTGCAAGAGGAAATCAAATCTATTTCTAATCATTTTGGACATATTTCGTATATGAGATATCTACTTGAAGCTCCTTTCAGAGCTTAAAGGAATCTTTTCCAAATGTTATATATAGCTCTAATAATAATAATAATAATAATAATAATAATAATAATAATAATAATAATAATAATAATAATAATAATAATAATAATAATAATAATAATAATAATAATAATATAAAAATATTGACCTTTTCATGTACTTACATATAGGGCTGTAGGCGGTATACGCTATACACCTTCTGTTTAATCTTAGTCGTTAAAATATACTTTTTGCATCAAGGCGTAGCTTGCTTGCATATAAGCTTGTTTGTGATTGTACAAAATTGAAAAATGTAAACAAATCCTTATCTCTGATTGGTGGAATGTCTATTCACGACATTAAAATGAAACTTGTAGACATATTTGTATTTTTTGTTTTCTTTGATGTAATTTTATTTTCTTAACAGTTTTCCAATAACTAATGAAGTTAGTCAGAGTTGAAATATAACATTCTTTTTTCTTCGTGTTCGATCCCAGCCCCCGCCAGGTGAACTTTGTGGTGGACAAACACAGTGTGCGTGGGTTTCCTCGGGGTTTTCCCGTTTCCTCCCACTTTCTTCATTCCACCATTTCTTTCATATCTCATCATCACAGTCTCCTTTAGCCTACCCGGCATAATCGTGGGACGTAAAACTCATTTCATTTCATTTTTATTCGTTAGTAATTTATTGGGTCATGTCCCCCTATAGAACAACCTGCTATCTACATCCCTGAATGAATGTGTGTTGGTCTCTGCATATACTACTTCGTGTGTTGCTTTACATTGAATTAGTCCCAGAAGCGACAGTCCTATTAGCGACAGGAACTGTTATCTGTCCTATGAGCGACCGATTCATTTACATTGATAGGTATACGGACAAAATCTCGCGGCCGAAACATCGCCGCCCAAAATCTCGCCGGCCAAAACCTCGCGGGACAAAATCTCGCCGGGCCAAAACCTTGCCGCGAATGAAACTTTTCTTTCAAATTTACCCAATGTGTTTCCTAATATGCAATTCCACATTACAAATAATAATAATAATAATAGTAATAATAATAATAATAATAATAATAATAATAATAATAATAATAATAATAATAATAATAATAATAATAATAATATACAAAACATCGTGTGCGTGGGCTTTCTCGGGTTATTCCCGTTTCCTCCCACTTTCTTTATTCGATCATTTCCTTCATCCTGGTCATCTACGTCTCCTTTAACCTATAGGACATAATCAAGGGACGTCGTAAAAACTCATATATTATTTCATACTTTCATAAATATTATTAGATTTTTGTTAAAATTTTAAGTTTTTGGATGTTCCAAAGTTCACGAAACTAACCTCGTTAGTTGTCATTACTTTCCTTTCTTTCCCTATAACCAGTTTAAAAACATCCTGTCGCCCTACCTTCACATTGAAATCCTCTAATACAGAAATAGAATTTTCATATGGTATCGCGGGACTTGGTCAAATACCCGTGATACTTATTCTGAAACAGCGTCTTTTATACCGTCATCCTTATCATCTGTTGGAACATTTACATTTTGGTCAGGCGAGATTTTGGGTATGGCGATATTTTGGGGCGCGAGGTTTTGGGTGGCGAGGTTTTGGCCCCGCGAGATTTTGTCCCGCGAGGTTTAGGGCGGCGAGGTTTTGGCCAGGCGAGGTTTCGGCCTGGCGAGATTTTGGGCCGCGACGTTTTGGGAGGCGAGGTTTTGGCCAGGCGAGGTTTTGGTCCGCGAGGTTGTCGCCGCGAGGTTCTGGCCGCGAGGTTTTGTACCCAAACCACATTGATATGATGGAAGATGACATGATTCCATCTCGTAAAACATGTTCTTATGTCATAAACATATTCAAGCTAAACTTATGCTCCGTATCATTTTAACATGAAAATTTTAATTATATTAGAATCATAAACAAAGACGGAGCTACTCTAAATATTTAGTTAGTTTTCCTTTTGATAGAGTCAATGTATTCATATAAATAAATTCAAAAATATAATATTAGGAAAAACGTATAAAAGATTGTTAATATAATGACAGCATTCTCACGTATTAAATTCAGGTAGAGCGAAATTTTTCATAGTACATTTTGTTAGGTTTTAATCACACTAGCATAAAACAAGTTAAAGAAGAGAGAACCTTATCTTCTTCCATTATCTTAGTATGAACGAATCGGTGACTCATAGGGCAGTTAATACATCGAATCGGTCGCTCATAGGACAGTTAACAGTTCCTGTCTCTAATAGGACTGTCGCAAGTGGGAAGACACCCTTTACATTAGTAGTCTAGCAATGTATGTTGAATTTCTTCTTTTTTTCTTTTCTTATGCATATTGATTCTATTACAATATACTCCAAATGGAATCTAGAACGTTTTCGTGTGTGATTTTTTGGTTGTAAGGGATGTTTCGTTATAAAAGATATTTGAGAGCATTAATTATATACTCGTAATGAGAAAAAGGGAGAATTAGTTCACATAGAAAATATAAAATAAAACTTGATTAAAAAAAAAAAAAAGGATTTTGAATTTTGTGATTTTATACTTGAATACACCGAAACTTTACACCAAACCAGCTTCACGTCCATATATCGAAATGTCTTACCCGAAACGCCCTACACTGAAACAGCCGTGTCTCACTCCAAATTATTGAGTATGATTGACATGATTACGTAATGGATGACATACTTTCTTCAGAGTCTATTCCAGTATTAGAAATATATTCAATGTTTATCTTGATAATCAGCCTTAGTGTACGGTTGAGTGTGATTTGCGCCCATGAAAAAAAAAAAAAAAAAAAAACCTGTTCAAGGGCTTCAGATGCGGCTATTGATAGTTGTGTCCAAAAGTTCTTTAGATAGACACGTTATTTGCGGCCGTGTGGAACTGTTAGGCTCGATTCGATTCCATTCGATTAATCCTGAATTACACAAGTTGAATGTACTTTGTTGTAATAAGGATGGTATTTTTGTGGAAGGTTATTTTTCAAGGAGTATTAAAATATCGAACTTGAAGAAATGCGTTTGTTTCGAAGAAAACCACTCGCTAAACTATTACAGTGAAACCTCTACTAACGGACACTTCTATAAAGCGGACACCTCCCGTAACGGACATATTTTGTAATCCCCAAACACTGTAATAGGATAACACATATTGGCAAACCTCTCTAAAGCGGACACTCTCTAGTACGGACACGGACAGTCTTTTTGTCCTTTCTAGGTATTATTTACCTCCGTATTATGGACACTTTCTCCATAAATAAGTTGAAAAGTATTGTAAAAATACATTTTTAGTAATTCATACATGTGTCACCAAGAAAGCATTGTGACATTTTGTCTCAACTGTCTACTCAGCAATCCAGACGAAGAGTCTCTGTTTAACAACACTCTCATGTCCTTTGCTTGCATTCCACTCCCACTCAAGCTGTTTTAGACACAAAAGCGATTGACAATTGCCCGCCGTTTGGAATAATACGTTATTCTACCGTCCTGCTGGAATCTCTAACCAAGCATAAGACAAGTTCGGTAGTTTTTGCCCGCAGGTACGCATATTGTCACAAAAAACACACTACTGGACTGCAATCAACACACAAATTAAAGCGACATACTGAAAACGTAAGTGTAAAGTGCAGAGAACTATAACATCTTATTTCCATCTTGTGCCTCGAACATAGAGTATTGGATAGCAGAGGACAACACAGGTACAGTAAAATTTTGGTAATATTCGTGAATACATGATTTATCCAAAAATATTGTTACTAATTGCATATTACCTTCTTTACTTATTTACGTAAGAAAATATCAAAACCTCTCTAAGGCGGACACCTCTCTATAGCGGACAATTATTGATTCCCCACGACTGTCCGCTTTAGAGAGGTTTCACTGTAGTTGTAACGTTAGATTCCAAGTAAAATCAATCCTAAGGAGTCGTACACTATGATGCAATACCTATAATGGGCTATACATATTTCCTTTACGTTACTAACACCAAGGACAGTAAATTATGTTTGAAATTCAGAGTAAATGGTGTACCTGTCATAGTGGAAAGCCATTAGAGTTCTACGTAATTTATAGATCAGTTCTAATTTAAAATGTGGAGGAATATCTGGCCTATTGCATGCAAGAAATCGTTGACTTTCAGTTTACTCGCCGAAGTAGTTCTAAACAGCAACCTTCTGATTGGCCGAAACTAGATATCAACTAATTCTTGAAAGTAATTGGCTAATCATTTTTCCATATTGTTTATTTCAAATAAGAGGCATTATAGGCCTTAGTTTCAGTTGTACTAGCTGCCAAACGCTACAAAAATTGAGTTATTTATATTATATTATTTAATCGGAGCTATTTAGGCCATTACTTTTTAAATAGCTTTCCATAATAAAGTACATGCAAATTTAGTTGCATATCAAATAGAATTTACCTTTTTGTTGATAGTCTTATATAAGAAAAATCTTTGTTATGCTATAGTTTTCTACTTAATGGTCATTAAATGAATAAAATGAGAGACATAAGCCATGAGAAAAATCTTACTGAATATGAGTTGGTATACGATAATATAGTAGAATTTGAAATAAAGCAAAGTCTAGATTTATTATCTTACACTCATAGCACACTATAGGTACTGCACCATACTATACGACTCATTAAGATTCTTTTTACTGCAAAATTTATGTTCAATAAACAGTATTGAGGGTGTTCTTCCACGGGAGGTTTATGTTAAAGATAGAGCTTATGGGAAGTAAAGTTTTTGAACATGACTCCATGACTTGTTTTTTCGTAATGAATTACAGTATGTATATTCCTATTTCAGAAAATTTAATTTAAATTGTTCTGGAATGGCATTTGAAACTCCTTTAGGAGATCGAGCTAAATGTTAACTATGTTTACCATAATTACTTAAAATTAGTATGGGTTCTTTCCGATCTTGTTTTCCCTTAAAAAGAAAAGGTATTTGTTAATTTATATTTTTCTGACTACTTCTAAATATTGACATAAAGAAGCAACTTACTTAGTGCAGGCTGAATTTTATATAAATTAGTTTTCAAAAATAAGTAAATTAAAATTTGTAACAATATTATAAAAGACAACTAAGTGACTTCAGATCAATGCTCACAGATCCTACAAACCAGAAATACATACCTACAAGAGGGTTATGATGCAGGTGAGTCATAAAAATGAAATGAAATCTTTCCGTTTAACTTAACACAATTATGTCCTTTAGGCTAAGGGAGGCGACGATTAAGGCAAGTGAAAGACGATGGAAGAACTGGTAGAATGTAATTGTGAAAGGAAACGGGAGTACCTGCAGAAATACTACGGACACGATATTGTCCACAGTGAATCTCGCTCACGAGAGGTAAGCGTTCTACCACTGAGCCACCGTGCCCTCCCCCTCCCCATGTGGGTCATTGGAATTTTATGCTAGAGGGAGGAGGAGAAAAATCATTGATAAAAACTTAAAAAAAAAAACAATATTAACCAACTTCAACAAAGCGCTAAAAAGAGATAATAATAATAATAATAATAATAATAATAATAATAATAATAATAATAATAATAATAATAATAATAATAATAATAATACTCATAATCATAATAATAATAGAGCACTTAACAGCAGAAAACAATTATTTATCTTTATGTATTAAAAAATTAAGTCTGTGCTGTCCCCCCAAAAAATAATACCTAATGAAAAATTTCCTATAATATAAATGCAAGAAAGATTAAAAAGAAAGATAAACGAAGAAGACAAAAAGAAAAGAGAAACTTAGGAAAGAAATTTTCAGGGAAAAAAGAAAACTCTCACAGATATTAATTCATTACAGCAGCTACTTCTAAGCTGCTTAGAGCGAAAATACTATATCTAAGGAAAAATGCCCCTGCCACATAAATTATTCCATAGTAGCTCGTTTCGGTCCGAAATCGGACTTCGAACTGACACGTTTGAGAAGAGAGATAGTTATCTTGAAGTGCCATCTGAAGTTCAAAAATTCGGTTGGTACTTACACTAATTTTCCGAAAGCATAAGTTCGCACCAGGAATCGAAACTGGGTCTCCTATGCCAAACTCGCATACTCAACTCTCAAAAGTAACCTATTGTTGTGGTAGGTATACTTTGGATACAGTATAATAAACTATAGCTTGCTTTTAGTTTCCTTTGATTTTTTTTACCAGCAGCACGGAGTAGTCATCGTATTAAGGTATAACTGTTGGAATTAATATGCATAGGCCTATACTCGTCCCGGTTTCAGATTAAAAAGGCAGAAGTAGGATAAAAATAGAAGACTGTCCCGACAAAATCAGGACATTTGGTAGCCCTGAGGTTGGATTCTAGTTTAAACTGCGTTATGTGAACGTCTTATATGGCTTCAGTAGCGAAAATAAACGTTAGGCCTGAATATTGAAAAGTTCGGCAACTATGAGCAATCTCAAACCAAGAGATGTGACCGTATTATCAACCGGGCAGTCGGATTAACCAAGGATTATATATCGCATTACAAGTGCAAAACTTTAACGAAGTAAGCGAAAGATTATCTATTATTATTATTATTATTATTATTATTATTATTATTATTATTATTATTATTATTATTATTATTATTATTATTCACTTATAATCAGTTTGTGAGCTGACGGAGGGATCTTAGGGACTTCCCCCTTCACAAGAAATTGCATCCCCCTGGAGAACTAAATTTTAATCCTTGACAGGAATAACTTCTCCCCTTTCTAGATTTTTTTTTTTTTTTTTTTTTTTTGAAATCAGTTTGTGAAACATCTCATTTCACAACATTCTTGTAATCATTAGAATCATGTATTTTTGTTTCTTGAAATATTTATCTCCTTATAAAGAAAATGCATTATTTTTACCATGAGCAAGCTAGAAATTCTCGAAGAAGGTGGAAAGAAAAAAATAAATTGGAATATTTAAGTTTTACGTCCCACGATTATGATGAGTAACGAATGAAGTGGTGGAATACCACAAAACTCATTTGACGCTAGCTGGAATCGAACCAAGGACCGCTTGCACCACAGGTGAACGCTCTACCACTAAACCACCGCATTCGTGGGAGCTTGAAAGGTCACCAATTGTTTAAATATGCAAAATAATAATAATAATATGTAGACACTATAGCTGTTGTCTACATGTAGACACTATATGTAGACACTATAGGATCTGTTACGTATACTAAAAATATTAATTGGGTGTATAGCAGAATACCTGCACAACGAAGCCTTAGGTACTGATTAACAGCATACGTGGTATCGCTTATTATAATTCTTAATCTATCCCTTTGGCTTCGTGCTTATTCCCTCTTTGTGATTTTTTTTTTTTTTTTTTTTTTTTTAAGAAGATTGTCGTCCTGGCATTCGACCGAAGAGAAAAGTTTTTTCTCATTGGTACAAAATCAACTATGAGTGAATGAAAATAGATATACTAGCATGACATATCAGTCATTATTACACTACTGTTCCATATCTAAAGTACTGTAAATACAAGTCCCTACTTAGGCACTCCACAATTGTTTCAATAAAGAAGGATGAAGAATAATATACAAAAATATCAATTTTACCTCCTCGCTCGCCTAATGGTTATCGCACTCGACTTTGATGAGCTTGATTGTGGGTTCGACTTCCTGTGCCTGAACGTTGAACGCATTACGGTGATTTGAATTTGACGGTAGAGCCACCTTAAACTTTAGGTTCACATCATACGGTATCTGCACTGAAGAGGGATGCTTCTTTTTTCAATACTAAACTAAACTTTCTCTTAGTCTTTACTAAGGCTTTAGGCAGTAATGTTGCGCTCTCATTTCGTAACCAGGCAGAAGATAGTTTCATTTCATCCCCTGAATCTGTTTGAACACCTAGAGTATTTCAAGCATTATCTTACCACTATCCGTCGCAGGCTATTAAATTCATTTTTAACCATGGCCACGCGTCACTGAGCACGTATTTATAATTAAATTGTAAATAGTTTTCTGTGGCTATATTTGATTTACTATGGGCCTATAAGTCTACATGCATTGTGTTGTGTGCTTATCACGGTACGCTTTTATAAGTATTTTTTTTTTTTTTAAAAAAAAAAGAAAATTGATTTATACTATGTGCATAAATGATTCATATAAATCTACATCTATGAATTACCAGCTAATAGAAGGATGCAATTTACAATTAAATAATTTAGGCGATAGCTATTGGGACTGAATTCTAGGTTTCTGCCTCGATGGTAACTCGTAACTATGACTACAACAAACTTTTGAACATTGCAACAAACCCAATTATTTAAATAAAAATAGGTTTTATCGTATAAAAATAAATAAAAAATAAATAAATACGTATGTACTTTTCCACACTATATGTTATACACTTAATATTAAACTAAATTAAAATGCAATGTTATTCCATATCCTTTGCTTCTTTTTGTCATTTTCATATAATAATTGACACTTCACCTTTGAAAGAAATAAAAAATCTTTATACTATTTTTATTATGTGAATAAAGATAGAGTTTAGCTCAAAATATTGCTAGAAGCTGGATGAAAGTGCAAAGCTGAGTTAACTAATTCAGGTTTAACATCCCCCTTAATTCTGAAGCTGTATGCAACACGAAAGCATAACTTAACATAGGATGCTAGCTATATACTATGTGCTTCGGATGAGAATGGAGTTAAGAAGAATCACTAAGAATCACTTTTTAGTTTAACGTTTCACGTTTTATGCACCGAAGGCAAAGGAGACGGTGATCATAAGATCAATAATGATGATTGAAATAGGAGGAAACAGGATACCTCGAGAAAACCCACTCGCATGGTATTTGTTCACTACAAGGCCCACTTGGCTGAGTGTGAGCTCGGATCAAACCAGAGATCGCTCTACCAGTGAACCACCAGGGTCCTGAGAACCATTTCTGTTGGGGGTTCTCCTGAGTATAAGAAGAACCATAGTCTGATCTCATTCTCATATATGAACTCCCTCGTGGCTACAGGGTTAACATACGCGTCTTCGGTGCTTGAGACCTGGGTTAGATTCCCAGAGGGAGTTATGTAGTTCGGATCCCACGTTAAGCTGTAGGATAGGGTTGCCATATCTATGTGAAGTTGCCCCCCACCCCCACTGTCAAATTTCGATTCGAAACCGAAGCCAATCGTTTGTTTTTTGTTTGTTATTGATTCTTATGAAGAAAAATTCGTTTGTTCCGAAAAGCGTACGGACATATTCACTTCATTAGTGTAGAAACTACAAGTAAAAACTCCTTTGGGCCTAGCGTGAATTTGACTCCCCCACTTTGAGCACTAACCAAAAGATTAATGCCATTCGTTAGCGCATAGTTAGTCACGAAACTCCCATAACAAACGCATAGGGGATTTTCATTGTGTTAAATTACCGCCAAATTCAAAAGCACTAATGATCTCTTTCAGTGTAATCGTTAGTGTATCGCTAGTGCTTCTTCGTGCACCAACCCTAACATTAGTGCTTCATTAGTGTAGGAAGTACAAGTAAAAAGCCTTTGGACCTAGCGTGAACTTACCCCCCTCCACTTTGAGCACTAACGAAAAGATTAGTGGCATTCGTTAGTGTATCGTTAGTGCTTCTAGAAAATACTAATAGTTTCGTTAGTGCTTCACTATTAGTGTAGATATAGCCAATTATAAGTCACGAAACTCTCAAAAGAACTGGATGGGGAATTTTTCATAGCCTTAAATTACCGCCAAATTAAAAAGCACTAATGATCTCTTTTAGTGCAATCGTTAGTGCATCGCCAGTGCTTCTTAGTGCACCAACCTAACGTTAGTGCTTCATTAGTGTAGGAACTACAAGTAAAAACCCGTTTGGGCCTAGCGCGAATTTGGCCCCCACTTTGAGCACTGACGAAGAGATTAGTGCCATTCGTTAGTGTATCGTTAGTGCTTCTAGAAAATACTAATAGTTTCGTTAGTGCTTCACTATTAGTGTAGATATAGCCAATTATAAGTCACGAAACTCCCATAAGAAATGCATTAGTATTTTTCATTGCGTTAAATTCCCGTACGTAATAGTAGCACATATGATTAATAGTAACCATAGTAGCCATATGATAGTAATAGTAACCATATGATTATTAGTGTTTTTAAATTTGGGGGAAGGATTTTACAAAATGGAAAATGCTACGTGTCTAAATTTAGCCCCGCACGCATCTCAAATATTAAAAAAAAAAAAAAAAAAAAAGACATTTCACATGGTTAGTGCTTCGTTAGTGGCCATTAGTGAATATCTTTTGCCAGACTAAATTGATTTTTTTTTCTAATTTTTATAATTATTGTCCTACAAAGGTGAGATAGACGTGAAAAGTTAGTGCATCGTTATTGCTTCCCGAAGCACGAAGCATTAGCGTTAATTTCTATTATAGTTTAAGAGTTATAAGTGAATAACTCACTCTGTGCTAAATTTAATTTTAGCAAATTTTACAATAATTGTCCCACAAAAGTTGAATAAACGTCAAAAATTAGTGCATCGTTAGTGCTCCGAAAGACACTAAGCATTAACGTTACTGCTATCGTAGGTTAGGAGTTAAAATGAATAACTCGGGGGGGAGCTACTTTAGATCTTTACATTTTATACAATTTTACGCTAATTGTCTGACGGAAATTGGACAAAACCAGCGTTTAGTCGTCCGCTGACTAAGCACTAATGTTAGTGTTTTTTAAATTTAAGTGTTATTAACGAGGCTAAATTTAAATTTATCGACTTTTACAATAATTGTTCATCAAAAGGTAGGATAATCGCTAAAAGTTCGTGGTTTTTTAGTGCTTCAAAAATACTAAGCACTGATGATAGTGCTATCATAGTTTAAGAGTTATCAGTGAATAACTCGGGCGGTACTCAATTAAAATTTATCAAATTTTACACTAATTGTGTAAAAATTGAAAAACCTGAAGTTAGCCCCGCTCGAGTTATTTGTTAAAACTCCTAAACTGTGACGGCACTGAAGTTAAGAGATTAGTGTTTATGGAGCACTAACAGCGAACTAATCTTTGGTGGTTATCTTACCTTTGTGGGACAATTAGTGTGAAGTTCGATAAATTTAAATTCAATTCTATCCGGATTATTCATGAAATCACTAATGACAATGCTGAGTGTTTTATAGAGCTCTAGGAATTCATTAAACACTTGCGTTTGTCCCACTTTTGTTGGACAATTAGTGTAAAATTGTTTAAATTGAAAAATCTAAAGTTAGACAGGGTTGAGTTATTCATTAATGAGTACTAAAATATGATAGCACTAACGTTAGTACTTATTATTTTTTGAAGATTTAAGGATGCACTAACCTTTAGCGTTTGTCCTACCTTTGTGAGAAAATTAGTGTTAATTCGATAATTTTAAATTCAGTCTCGTCCGAGTTATTCATTAATAATTCCCAAACTACGATTTCACTAACGTTAGAGCTAAGATAACATTAACGTTAGAGCTAAGGTAGTATTAACATTAGAGCCTTTTGGAGTATTAACGTTGTACTAACCTTTGACGTTTATTAAGCCTTTGTGAGACAATTATTTTAAACTTCGATAAATTTAAATTTAGCCCGAGTGTGTTATTCACTTATAACTCCTAAACTATGACAGCACTCACTGTTTCATAGAGCTTTATGAATGCACTAACCACTGGTGTTAGTCCCACTTTTCTGGCACAATTACTAAAAAATTGTGTAAAAGTAGAAAAATCTAGCTAGCCCCGCCCGAGTTATTCATTAATAACTTCTAAAGTATGATAGTACTAACGTTAGAGTTTAGTGCACTAATGTGCAATAACGAAGCACTAAATATGTAAATAGTTTTCATAGCACTTGAGAAGCGTGCGGGGCTAAATTTAGACACACGACATTTTTCATTTTGTAAAATTCCCCCATATTTAAAAGCACTAATAACCATATATAGTGTAATAGTTATAGTATTAAAGTGTAGTGTTAGTAGCTCTTATTGCAGAACTTCTAACATTAATGCCTCAACAGTACGGACGGTAGAAAATAAAACTTAGGGGAAGCTAATTATAAGCTAGCCCATAAAAGCATTCACGATGGGAAGCATTAATATTCGGTCTTGGTGCACTAGCAAGCAATAACGAAACACTAACGATGCTACTAGAAGAGACCACTACTGCTTTTGAATTTTGTGAGAATTTGACCTAATGAAAAATTCTCCATATCTTTTTATGGGAGATTCGTGACTTATAATTGGCTATATCAACACTAATAGTGAATCACTAACAGAACTATTAGTATTTTCTAGAAGCACTAACGCTTCAATAACGAATGGCACTAATCATTTCGTTAGTGCTCAAATTCTGGGGGGGGGGAAGTTCATGCTAGGCACAAAGTTTTTTTTACTTGTAGTTCCTAAACTAATGAAGCACTAACGATAGGGTTGGTGCGCTAAGATGCACTAACGTCACACTAACGATTGCACTAGAAGAAGTCATTAGTGCTTTCGAATTTGGTGGGAATTTAACGCAAAGAAAACTTCCTCATGCGTATCTAATGGGAGTTTCGTGACTTATAATTGGCTATATCTACACTAATACTGAAACACTAGGGAAACTGTTAGTATTTTCTAAAAGCACTAACGATACACAAAAGAATGACATTAATCACTTTGTTAGTGTTTAAGTGGGGGACCAACTTCATGCTAGGCCCAAATAGTTTTTACTCGTAGTTCCTATACTAACGAAGCACTAACGTTAGGGTTGGTGCAATAAGAAGAACTAACGATGCACTAACGATTGCACTAAAAGATATCGTTAGTGCTTTTGAATTTGGTGGTAATTTGACGCAATGAAAAATTCCCCATGCATTTCTTATGGGAGTTTCGTGACTTATAAATGGTTATATCTACACTAATAGTGAAACACTAAGGAAACTGTTACTATTTCCTAGAAGCAATAACGATACACTAACGAATGGCATTAATCTTTTCGTTAGTACTCAAAGTGGGGGGCCAACTTCACGTTAGGCCCAAACGGTTTCTTACTTGTAGTTCCTACACTAATGAAGCACTAACATCAGGGTTGGTGCTCTAAGAAGCACTAACGATGCACTAACGATTGCATTAAAAGATATCATTAGTATTTTTGAATTTGGCGGTAATTCGACGCAATGAAAAATTCCCTATGTATTTCTTATGGGAGTTTCGTCACATGTAATTAGCCAAAACTACACTAATATTAAAGCACTAACGAAACTATAAGTGTTTTCTAGAAGCACTATCAATGCACAAACGAATGGTACTAATTTTATCGTTAGTGCTTGAAGTGGGGGGCAGCGTGAACTTGGCCCCCAAATGTTTTTTTACTTATAGTACCTACACTAATGAAGCACTCACGTTCGCGGTTGGTGCAATAGGAAGCACTGGCGATGCACTAACGATTGCAGTAGAAGAGGTCATTAGTGCTTTTGAATTTGGCGGTAATTTGACGCAATGAAAAATTCCCCATGCATTTCTTATGGGAGTTTCGTGACTTATAATTGGCTATATCTACACTAATAATGAAGCACTAACGAAACTATTAGTATTTTCTAGAAGCACTAACGATACACTAACGAATGCCACTAATCTTTTCGTTAGTGCTCAAATGGGGGGGGGGCAAGTTCACGCTAGGCCCAAAGGGTTTTTTACTTGAAATCCCTACACTAATGAAGCACTAATGTTAGTGTTGGTGCACTGAGAAGCACTAGCGATTCAAGAGATCGTTAGTGCTTTTGAATTGGGCGGGAATTCAACGCAATGAAAAATTCCCATGCATTTCTTATGTGAGTTTCGTGATTTAAAATTGGCTATATCAACACTAATTGTGAAGCACTAACGGAACTATTAGTATTTTCTAGAGGCACTAACGATGCACTAACGCATGGCACTAATCTTTTCGTTAGGGATCAAAGTGTGGGCCAAGTTCACGCTAGGCCCAAAGGGTTTTTTACTTGTAGTTCCTACACTAATGAAGCAGTAATGTTAGTGTTGGTGCACTAAGAAGCACTAGCGATGCACTAACGATTGCACTAATAGAGATCATTAGTGCTTTTGAATTTGGCGGTAATTTGAGGTAGTGAAAAATTTCCCATGCATTTCTTATGGGAGTTTCGTGACCTATAATTGGCTATATTTGCTCTAATAGTGAAGCACTAATGAAACTATTAGTATTTTCTCGAAGCACTAACGAACGGCACTATTTTTTCCTTATTGCTTGAAGTGGGGGAGACAGCGTGTACCATTGTTTTGGCTGTAGAGTCTAAACTAATGAAATACTAACGTCAGGGGTTATTGCACTAGGAAGCACTAACGATGCACTAACGAATGGCACTAGGTATTTCGTTAGTGCTTGAAGTGGTGGGGGCATCGTGAACTTGACCCGCAAAAGTTTTTACTTGGAGCTTCTAGACTAATGAAGCACTGACGTTAGGGGTTGGTGCACTAAGAAGCACTAACGATGCACTAACGATTGACAATAATTTTATCGTTAGTGCGTCAAGTGTGCGGGGGGGGCAAGTTCACGCACCTAAATAACACACTAATTAGAATTTTATTGTGGTTAACTAAGAAGAAATCTTGTCTTCTGTGATAACTCATAAGATTCATATTTCACGTCAATATGTAGAACTCCGTATTATATATTTTCCTACGGGGTGTTAGGCTAGACCCTGGATGCAACTTTCCATTGCATAACGATTGATAGCAAGACGGATACCAAAAGTTTATATTATAGCGCTGTGTTGTGTAAATACTGTTTTAATCTGAATAATTGAATTTGACAATTGTGATTTTACACAATCTGAAAAATGGAAACTATGAGAAAACCGTTTTTTAGATTTCTCTGATAAGTTTAAATCTCTTTCGTACGTTTATTAAGCATAGTATTCAACAGTCTCGCAAATGTGTGCATAATTCTGAAGTTTCGGATGGGGATTAGGATGCACTGGCTCCCGTTTTTAGTGCTCGCCTCTGTTACGGAAGCACAAATATAGTCAGTCTTTCTTCAAAATTTTAAAATATTATAATTAAAAAAAGAAAGTTTCCGAAGGTAAAGTATCAATCGAAAAATCTAATGGAACTGGACAAAATAGTATGCCTGAGATAAAAAGCTCATATCTATTTTTTTTGGTAAAAGAAACTTTGTAAACTTAAAAATTGCTATAGGAGAAACATGATACTTATTGAGATGAATGTGATACTGAAATATACATTTATTAAACTCTTCATTACGACCTTAGGAAGATGACAGTACATAGTATGATTAATGAGATTTATATCCCAAAATTATTATTAACATGAACTTTAACATATGTTTCTTTGTAATATTGTGCATTTCATATAAAATATACGAGTCAATAGACTATATCGACCTAAATAAAATCACATGTCAATTGTAAGTTCTCATTCGTAGTTTTCAAGGTAAACGAAAAGAGGATTTACGACTCTAGAAATTGTGTCGTTTATTTCCAATAACAACTGATTTTTATTTTCTGACATAAATTGTTATTGAATTACGTATTACATGCGTAGTAAAATGAACTCTTAACTAGGAAATTATAGATCTATTCATTAATATTTGTCTTTTACAAACAGTGACACAGACACTCCTTTACACATATATTACTTGCAACTCGACCTTACAATTCAACTGTGTTACATGTTCTTATTTTTTATTATAATTGTTCATTCTTAGTATCCAGTTCCTGACAAGAATATTGTCTTTCCATAGTTTCTGATATTATTCCGCGTTTGTTGATTTAAGCCAATCTGAGCCAATGCCAGCCATTTTTTTATTTCTGAGAAGGCCAAAGAACTTTCTTCTAATGCCAAGAGATAGCTGAATAACATCCTCAGTCAATAGGCGCGGTTGATCCGAGTTTGATTCCTGATGGTAATTTATGTAGTTCGGATCTCACGTTAAGCGGTAGGTCCACGTCTCATATAGCCTTGCTGCTAAAAGGGTAGCTTAACTCAAATGAAATCAATAATTTACAAGGTTATCTAAATAAGGTTCGAATAATCAGTATATTGAGAAAATTTACTACCCAAATAGGGGCATTCGCAACGAATGGTTCCTGGAGTTCTGATTCCTCCGAAATCCCCACTTTTCGAAAATTTAGTCTAAATTTAGAAGTGACTTGATAACTTTTAATGTAATTTGTAGTCATATTGAATTTGGACCCTTTCTGAAATAAGTTTATGCGTACATCCATGTATTCAATGGTTTAAAATAAGTTCCCATTTATTTACTATATATAAAATTATAATATTCAAATATGCACTGTACATTTCGTAACCCTACATGTTATTAGAAACTGTGTATTTATAACTGTGGATTTGGAAACCCTAGAAAGCGTACTGTAAAGATAATTTCGGGATTTAGTAGACCATGACCAAGCGTAACCACTTTACGATGAATCATACAGTAAATATGTTAAACGTAAGGTAGGAGATGCAACGATTAGAAGTCGAAATTTGACGGGAAACGAAATGTAAAGATTCATTGTAAATGAGTTTGAAGACGACACTGATAATACACTCGGTTAGAAATCACACAGCTGATATATAATTCGTTCAAAATGGTTGATCGTGCTAAAAATCCAGACGTCTAGCAATCCTATAGAGAAGGGAATACACTTTTGTAAGCTAATTTTCAATTTTCTTCGACGTTAATTCTCTGTCATTATCAACATAAAGTAGAAATTCCTTATACGTAATAAATTAAAAGTCTATGTCCTCTTGCGCCACACTTTTACGCATTTGTACAATATGTTGCAAAGATACGTAGAACGTCTCTCTCTCTCTCTTGTATCTCTGAATTATCTCGTAAGACAGGTAACTAAGGAGATATGATGATCATAAGTTTTATTTGGAGATCTATCTCTCATTTAATTTATTTAGAAGAATGTTTACTTTGTAACGATACTACATACAAAGGGAGATTTTTCTTTTAAGAAAGAAAATAGACAACTATAGAAGAGTATTTCTCGAGTTAAATAAAAAGCAATGAATCCAGCATTTCATACATATGAAACTTGAAACAAACTGCATTAGTTCTAACTATTTTCACAGCTACCTACACCAAAATAAAATTTTAAAAATGAACTTAATTTAGTCTCACGTAATATGTAGTTTTAATTCTCTACTACCTATCAGTCACTGAAAACTGAATATGTAGAACTTGCCTATAACTTCTTGAAAAAGACCTATCAGTCACTGCAAACTGAATATGTAGAATTTGCCTATAACTTCTTTTATAAATAAGGCCATTTACTAATGAAAGCATATTTTGAAGCCACTTTTATAATATGCATGTAATCTATATTGAAGTTTACATTATTAAAACACTTACTTACTTGATCCATAGCAAATAATAATAACGAAAAAAATTTTGCTACTAATAATGGAATTGCGTCTTAAATTTTTTACAATCCGAATCCATGGAAAACTTTTTTATTTAATGTTTAGTGTAAGATATTTTGCAGATTGCATAAGTATTAAAATCAAATTATATTGTATTTTCAAATACTAAGTAAACAGTATTTCGAAAATCCATAATTCTACGAGGTCACTTCAATTATTATTCAAGCTCTTGCTCCTTATTTTATTTATTTATTTATTCGTACGAGGCTCTTGAACCTCTTAACCCATTTTTCTTCGTTTACTCAAAGACAAGTTTACACCAGATTTAATGAAAATCGATAGTAATATTTTCTAGATCAAATTTAAAAGGTAACGCCAATCAATAATTGCTTGCTTTAGAGTATAGTACTGGGGATCCGAAGCTACGTATGTGTCACATCTTTCTCCGAGTAATCGTGTTTAAAAAAAAGCAAAGCAAAGAACTTCTCATATATGGTAAACCCCATTATGTAAAATTTGAATATTTGTTACATTTTTATGAATACTTGAAAGGACTCCATGTGAGAATCGAACTACATTTATCACCGATATATCTAACCAATCTTTTTTTTAAAGTATTATCCAGTTCTGTGTTATTTGTTCCTTTCTTTTAATTTTATATTTATAGAAATCAGGAACCGGTAGTATTTTCTTTTTAAAATGAACCATTAAATCAAATACGTCATTTGTTTTACTTTGCATACGACTGCGTCGCATGGAGAAAGTAAGATGCGAAGGACAACACTGTATTCCGCATATCTGAATTTTCTCACATACAGTTATTAAAAATTGTATTATCTTTCATATTCAATATCTTACCTTACAGGCCTGTGTACAGTACATAAAAACAAGTAGCACTGTCACGTGTACACCACGTGAAGGAATTTGGATTTTATAGCATGATTTTTTCAATTAATATTGAAACCCGAAGTGGTAGTAGATATGTACCACTTTCGGCTGAAACAGAGAAATTAAGAGTGGAAATGAAATATATTATTAGGACGCTTAATTAAGGAAACTACTGGGAACTGCTTCTCGCTCTCTTTTACGTTTTTACTCCATAGCGATCAGCGTTAAAACCGGACGTGGTTGACTTCTGCCACTTCTTGTTAGAAAAGAGGGTTAAGAGAGAAAACAGTACCTATTCTTAGAACACTAAATCTATTTCAGAAACCACTTCTCGCTATATCTTCTCCGTTGCTCAATGTTTATCAATATTGAAACGGACATTGTCATATATGTATTTATATCACTTTTGGTTTTAGTAGCGACTTAAGGAGGGAGATAAAATGAATTCTTGAGACGCTTTATCGGTTGCAGGGAACTGTTTCTAGCCATCTATCCCCCCCTTTTTTAGCCCTATAGTGATCAATGTTAAAATCGAAACTGACTAATCTCTATCATTTTCGGTTTAAACATCACCTCAACGAACTCGATTGTTAATTTTCGAACCTCTACATCCCGACCAAAGTTCGTGGTGATCCATCAAGTAGCTAATGAGTTTTTATTTTTTATTCTTATTTTTATTCATTCTTTTCGTCTTCCGTACGGATGAACGCACAAACGAACAGGGTAATATACGTATGAAGGAGTTTTGGAAAACCAAATTTCTTAATAGAACAGTCTGTTCTAATTTTACAGACTCTTTTTATTAGAAAATATTGTGTTCACCAATTGCTCGGTAGTATGTATTCAACTTTGGATAATTCATTTCTGTTTCTTTCCTTGGTTGGTTTTCATTTGAATGAGAATACAGCCTATTAAATATAACATAGACTATCTACGATATTGGAAAGTAAATACTATGAAGAACGTCTTTAATGAAGAGACAGTGTAACCGTCTCCAAAAGTTGAAGGGAAAATAAATGAAGAATCATCCAAAAAGCAGCTTTCATATGACGATTCATCAATTGCGCAGAAGCAACAATGAAAAATAATAAATGTATGCGCATAAATAACATGGTAACTGGCGAGTAGTGCCAGGTCTATAGTACTAATACCTGTATAATTATATCTAGCATTCTCAATCTCAATATTGCAAAAGAAGGTCATAATAGCTATGTACTACCGAAATAAAGGGTTAATTTGTGGAATCAAATATACTGCTATTTGAGTTGAGTTGAGTTGACTTTGAGTTAAACGTTCCTATCAGCAACGAAGCTATATGAGACGGGACCTACTGATTAACGTGGAATCCGAACCACATGGGCTACCGCAGGGAATCGAACCCGGGTCTTCCACACCAAGGGCACGTACGCTAACCGCTTAACCGCTAATTGCTGTTTGAGTCACTAATAATAATTCATTCTTGTATGTATGTGCACAATGTACATACACGTAATATACATAGTAATTTACATCTGATAAATAGTAAAGATCTCCATAATTATAATACGAGAAAAAAGAAACTGAAATAAACAATGTTACTTCAACAACCTATTGTATAGATGAAGTTAAGTATAATATCAGTCAAACTTATAATATACTGCCTTCAAAGTTGGAGGTCACAAAGTTGATTTTTAGGATATTTCTTGAAAATTGGGAAAAGTTATTTTTGCCTCCTTAGCGCTCGAACATCTATCAAAACTGTTCGTTATGTTTTTTTTTTTTTTTTTTAAATTTCCTTTTTGAAATGAAACACAAATTTTATTTCGTTTTCCAGATGTTCGTAGATTCTGTCAATATCAGGACCTACTCAGAAAGATCCAAAGGTCCATGTCCCTTCCTCAAAATATTATATAATTTAAAATTGTTTTATTCAATGTCCAAGAACACTCACTAACATAAATTAAAAACAAGTTTTAATTAACATAAATTAAGAGCAAGAAGTATGCCCTCGGCGTTGATGAGTAAGTGATAATCATTTCAGAGACAAACTCTCAGATGCGAGGGCACCATGATCATTTTTGATGTACATGGAGGTTTGCAGATGTTAGATAGGCTTTACATTTGTCGTATTGCGGCCGCAGTGGCTTATTGGTAGAGCGCTCACCTTTGGTGCTTCTAGTCCGTGGTTTGATCCTAGCTCTTCCAAGTGGACTTTGTGATATACAAACACCTCGTGCGTAGTTCTTTAGGGTTTCCGTGTTTTTATTCACTTTCGTCATTCTATTATTATTTATTTATTTATACATATTCTCCACATCACTGGTATCTAAAGCCTTAAACCCATCACATGTGAGGATAACGTCCCTCGGCGAGTACATTATCCGATGAAATAAGGAAGATAGGAAGGAAGCGGCCTGGGACTCGTAAGTTAGGTACTATCCCGGTTTGGTGTGAATGAGGAAACACGAGGAAATACTTCACCCAGGACTGGTCTGAAAAAAGCTCTTACACATTTTCGATCGAGTGCACCCGCAAGGCATCGAACTCGGGACCGCTGGCAACAAAGCCGATAGCATTAGCAACTACGCTACGCGGGACAACTCCACCATTATTATCTATCTCATCATCACAGTCTCCCTTAGATTCGGTGCATAAAATTGTGACATTGAAAAAGAAAAGTTGTATCCACATTTGCTCTAAAAACTTTATATCTTCTAATGAGGAAAATATATTCTAAAATTTGCTAACAACAGTATATTAATACGCTGGAGTAATTTCTATTTTCCATAAAACATTGAAAAGTCAGAAACAAAATGTCTATCCCGCTTTTGCTATATTCGATCCTACTTACATTAGGTAAATAGATTGGAGCCTGCATTTGGGTTTTGGGTAGAACTTTCACGAAATGCGACATGTAGAATCTTAATAACTGTTGATAATCAAGCTCACTGTTAACAATTTGTACATTAATAGTAATAATATATGATAGATTCTAATAATAATATCTTATTTGTTATTATTTCGCTATATTTATCGGAATAGTTTATTTCATAAAATAACAATAGTAATAAACTTCAGTTTACGTTTCTGCGATCATCTGTAAAAAACTTCGGACGATGATATTAATTATATTGGGATAGATATAAATTGTTTAGGTGAGTTTAGTTTCCCCCTTTCGTGACCTTGTTAGAAAAATATTGTCTACGAAAAAAAAAATTAATTGCAAATCATCATTAATGCAGAATATCATTTGACCAATCTTTATCATTTGACAAATTCACAAGTTGAAAAAAAAAGAAAACAAGAAAAAATTCCACGAAATGAAGAAAGAATCGAAGTCTTCCTTCCAGATAAAAAAGTAGAGGCACAAAAAGAGGTACCGCTGATGAGTAAAGCTCTGAAAACTATTAGAATTGGATGCGTGTAAGCGGGTACACGTATTTCATCAGAAGCAACCTATCGGTTATAAGAAAATCGATGGTCTTGTAGGTACCGCCAAAGGTGCATCAAAAGCTCAAACTTAAGAAGGAGGAGGAGAGAACGCGGTAGCTCAGTGGTAAAACGCTCACATCTGGTCCGAGAGGCCCTTCGATCCCAAATCGTATGAATTTCTGGTGGGCAACATCGTTTTCTCATGAGTTTTCTCAGGGCTTTCCCCGTCTCCTTCCAGCTTTCATAAAAATTCACTTTCAAATTATCGAATTTTAAATTGGAAATTTCATTTTATTCTATTTTTAAATATCTGTATTGTATCTATCTGTATAAAATTGATTGTTTTTAAAGTTTTGATTATTTTTATTACTATTGTGTACATAAAAATCTGAAAACTATGTAAAACTAAACAAATTGAATTAGTGTACATACTGTAATTTTTGTAGTTACAGCACACTTATGTAAAATTAAGCCCAACTTACTTATTAGTGAGAAGCTAAAATAGGAATAATTATAATTAAATTGTAATATTTTCTTGCCATGTTGAACCTGTATCTGCAAGATCTAGGATTCAAAACGCTTATAGCAGGGGCGCCTGTCTCTGGTAGGCCCATCCTGCTCCCCTGAATTCTCGCGTCATCCTACAAGAAAGAGAAAAAAAGCTCTAGCAATGACCTTCAATACCGATAAGATAGGAGGGAAACGAAGAGAATTTAGGGCTGTATCAAGAACCTAAATGGGAGGTGAACGTGTCTACTCCAAATTATATTGAATACTGCAGTAAGTCGCACGAGTACATGTTCTACAAGCAAGAAAATATTACATCTCCTCTTCTTTCTAGGTAAGGCATAGATTGAAACATTTGACTTTTGTTTAATTTATGCATTTTTAAATGTAAACTTCATCTATTCGTTTGTTTGTTTTTTAATCATCTATGTTTCAGTACTACCTCTTAACCTTTCACTGCGTCTAATCAAATTTCGACTGCTTATCGGCATTCAACCTCCGGGTTCCATAGGCTATAGAGTTAGTTAGTAGTTTTTATTTTTTATTTATTATTTTTTTTAATATTGCGTCTCGTACCCTACGCACAACATATAGATGATTCATTTTAAAGTGGTTAAGCTTGCTCATGCTCCAGTAACTACAGAATTTCTCATCATAGTACCCTTTCTTAGAGTTGCCAATTATTCAAATTAACACAATCATATTTTAAAAAAATACTTCGTAATAACATGTAAGTTTACGAAATGTATAGTGGTGCATATTTGAATATTATAATTTTATACATAGTACATAAAGGGAAATCTAGGTTATTGAGTAATAAATCTTTAAAGATATGTTGATTGTGCTTAACTTATTTACATAGTCGTATAAACTGTTGAAACCAAACTTCCGAAAACAAAGTGCTCCTACATGGTAACGTCTTTTCGGCTTTATTAAGAAAGTCACATAAGGATCCTTTTTCTTCCTGTTACTGTGTTTCTATAAAAATAAGAACCAGCCAGGAAATAAGCCCTGGCATAACTTGTCAGATTGCTAGTAATATATGCCATTCTCCAAGAATACGGCACACAGCAACGATAATATCGGTGAAAGCGCCGATAATATCGGCGGTGAAATCGACTTCAACGTACTCAAATCGTAGCCTGCACACGCCACCGACATTATCGGCCGATCCTCCGACACCCAGATGCTATTGGCCAAGCCCCTGATATTGTCGGCGGTATCGCCGATACCGATTTTGTCGGGGGCAATTTTTTTTTTATGATTGGATGCACATGCGGCCGGCCAGTGGGTTAGATGAAGAGAGTGAGTGACAACGTGTTGTGTATTCTTGTTTCGTTTCTTATCTTTGGAATTTTGATGTTTCCATTTTTTTCTATTACAATTGTATAATAATAATAATATTATCTTGTCCTATAAACAACTTCGGAACAGCTTATTATTTTTTACAGTCTCTATTTTGGAGTAGGTAATTCCCTTTACTAAATAAGTTTAAAATGTAGGAAGTCTGAAGAGTACTGGTTTCCCTCTAAATAGCTGTTACCAAATAGAATATAGGAAATTTAGATAACCAATTTTTTAATTATTTTCCACTCCTTTTCTCTCTCTCTCTCTCTCTCTCTCTCACACACACACACACACACACACACACTTTAATGGCATATTTTTAAATCTATTAATTCATTTAAATTTTAATACATTTTGGAAATTAATTTAAGCCTAATTTTCAAAGTTTGATACACTGTGAACCAGACACGTAGTCAAGGGGGTTCCGAGGGGTCCGGACCCCCTTTCGAGACCAGAAATGAAAAAAATTAAGGAAGGATGAAACAAAATGAAATGAGAATAAGAAAGATCAGCGTTAAAAAAATAAAAAAAAACTACAGGAAGCTTTTGGTTATTCTTTCTTATGAGGAGATTTGTATTACTTGCAATACATGGTGGCGAAGTAAGCGAGATATCCTAGAAGAGTCAGGGAATTTGAAATTTCAAAAAAAGTTACTGAATTCTCAGATTCTGCTACTAGTCAGGGAGATTTTAAGCTTCCAAAAGCATAGTGCCATTGTGTAACAGTGTGGCCATTTTTTATCATAATTTTTCGTTATCGCATCCTTGCAGTATCAAACGTTATTTCAAGAACAATTTTCTACTGCTCCTGTCATTTGGAACGGACGTGGAAAGAAATTTCTGTTAGAATTTAATTCAACAGAGAAAGAAATGCAGATATTGTAATATAGTTTATAAGACATTGTTGAGTATTTACTTTTTATAATAGTTGAGGTATAATGAAAGGAAAATTGTTATATTTGAATAAACAAAGGAAGGACGTATATATTGTAAAATTTTTTTCAATACGTATTTATAATTATTATTTTACTCGAGATTTCTTCATAGTTTGTTATTAAAATACTTACCAACATATCATCATTTTATTGTCCTAACAAACCAATACATGTTGATAATAAAATAGTTTAGATTGATCGATCTCCTGGGCCTTCAGAATTTCATACCCCCCTTGTTACGAAATCCTGGCTAAAAGAACCAATATATATTCCAGAAAATAGTTTAGAATGATCAAGCCCCTGCTGTGATGACCACAGTATTTCATGTCGCGGACCCCGCCCCCTTCACGAAATCCTGTCTAAGTGCCTGTGTGAGCATAAGCATATGGAAAAAATCCTGATTATTACTACTTCCTTTCATTTTCATCAGAATTGTGTGCAGATCACTTTTCCCGGTCCCACTCAATAAGCAATGATTGAATAGAATATTTGTTGACAAGTCAAAGTAGAATTATTATTATTTTGTAACGAAACCAGCACAATCAAACACTCTTAGCAAAGCTTCAAGGACAAGTGACTCATTTGGCATTTTCTTGATTGCGATCTCAACAATAGGAATGTAACTTCATGCTTCACTTGTTGCAGATTTTTTCCTCACTCCCAAAACTATCCCAAATTCTCCAGTTTTTAAAAGAATTTGTGGAATGGCAATTGAAAACAAAGACCAAAACTATGTATCCACTCCCCTTTGCACCGGGATCAACTCCCTCATAGAGTTCTGCAGTTTAGCTACAGTGACTGGATTAAAAGGTTGTGTATTATTGCATTCTTACCTTTCTAGATTTGCTTAGACTTTTAGAGATGGCAAGAATTTTTCCATTCCATATTTTAACCCACATTAAACTTGTGTAATGTAGACCTTGCATATGGGATAAGATAACATACTCATTCAAGGACAGAATTGAAAAACAAAAAGCATGGCGAGAAGTTTATGCAAGCCTTGCCCAGGATTTTGAGTTCATGGACAAAAAGAAACGAGAAACGACAGGTATGTATGCAACAGCGCAAATCTGTCTTCAACATTGGGGAGGGGGACGGGTAAGATCAGTCGAGAAACAATGCCGTGGAGGATCAGGGGAGCAGAGTTGTCTTCAACATTGGGAGGCGGGCACTTTTGAGGCTTATTCTGAGTGGACATTAATTTCATCTCACTTTCCTTTCTGGCGACCGGACACAAATAATCAAATTTCTCCCTCAAAAAACACATTTCTAATCGGATTATTGGGGGGAAATCTCCCCAGTTCCAAGATTGGAGGGGACACGTTTCCTTCATCCCCCCGGGATTTGCGCCACTATGTATGGAGCAATGTAAAACAAAATCACTAATTCGAATCTTATAATTTAATCTACTATGACATTAGAGTTAATTGCATGGAAAACAAAATAATATACATACATACAATATGTAACAGTGTTTCAACAAAAATTAAAAACTAATATAGTTTGCAATGTACCGCAGCATCAATTCTCATCGAAACAAAAATAGTATGTTTACGACATATATTTAAAACGGCACTGTTAAATCTAAACATGTTTAGGCATAGGCCTATTTTTTCTGTTTTGTACCGTTCTCCACACCTCTTCAGAACAGTTTCTGTAATCCTTGTTTTAAAAAATATTTTTCCCGATTATTATTACTTTTATTTGTTTTCATATCTGGAGAAGATTTTTAGAAGCAGTGCAGAATATATTGTGTGTGTCGCTTACTTCACTCATCACCGGCAACGATATTGTCGGGGCTTCCACCGATATTGTCGGCGACGTGTGCAAAGTACGCCGACACCGACACCGATATTATCGGGGCTTCCTCCGATTTTGTCGGTATCGTGTGCAAACACGCTAAGTCATACTCTGGCCCAGTAGTTGCAGAACTCAAAATGGTTGATTTACTCATAATACACGTAGAAAGATACTATATTTATATTTGTATAAATAGATAAAACCCGAATTTATCTTTTGGGTATATAAAAGCCTCGATATTTGTATAAATTGATAAAAACCGGAATGCGTCCTTTGGTTACCTAAAAATAGGTTCGATCTTATTTTAGAGGAAACGCGATACTGCTATTATTGATTTGGTTTGTGTTTAGCGTCTCTTTGAGTATTGAGGCTACATGAAACGTGAACTTATTGTGGGATCCAAACCGCATGAACTTCCACCGGGGATCGAAAAAAAAATGAAATCTGAGTTTTACGTCCCACAGTTATGCCGGTTAGGCAAAAGGGGACGGTGATTGTGAGAAATGAATGAAATGGTGGAATAAAGAAAGTAGGAGGAAACGGAAGAACCCCGATAAAACCCATGCACACGGTGTTTGTCCACCATAAAGTTCACTTAGCGGGAGCAGAATTTGAACCCGTGACCCCATGCATCAGAGGTGAACGCTCTACCACTGAGCCATCGCAGCCCCCCACCGGAGATCAAACTCGAATCTCCCATGCCTATTGATTGATTGGAGATGCCATTAATTTATTTTCTCTGTTTGGGAGACAACTGTTTCGTCTTGTCTGGAATTTAAAAGATGCACGTCCTTGATTCAGATTGGCTAAAATCAACACATTAGAAAGAATATCAGAAACTAGTATCCCAGTATCGTTTTCGAGAACTGGATTATGACCTAAAGAATGAGCAAGTATAATAGAAAATAAAAGCATATGGCATAGTTGAATTGTAAGGTTAAGTTATAAGTAGTAATCCTATGTGTGTAAAAGAGTGTGTGTGTCACTTCGAAAAATACGAAGATCTACAATTTGCTAGTTAACAGTGCATTAAACTACTCATACATTACGCAAGCCAAGAACTATCTCTTTCAGTAAAATTAAACACTGTCATTTTGGTTAAAGAACCGCATAGTTTTCATCACTACAAATGCATTTTTCTCGATTTTCTAGATACTACGCATAAAAATTTACCTTCAAACATGTGGTTTTGTTCAGCTCAATGCATTATATTGATGCATACATATAACTAGTTAGGTATATCTCATTTTATGCAATGGTACACTAAAACATATTTTTAAACATTAATAATCATTTTGGTATATATTTTGGAGAGAGAGTAGAAGGGGGTAATTGGGCGGAAAACTTTTTAATAATTTATATAAATATTTTGCATTTCAGTATATTTCTATGGAATTTAATGACACAAATTTTGGGTAGGTAGATGTTGATTAGAAAAAAAAAAGCTTAGGTGAATTTTGAGAGGGTGTAATAATGACAAAAAACCAAAAACTGATTTGTTGAGAAATGACATATTTGGAACCGAGTTTCAAGTGTGTATGTGTTTTGGTTTGAGTTACAATAAATCGCTCATCTATTAATGTTTTGAGCCAGAATTTTTCCTGCTGCTTAAAAACTTCCTAAGGATGGTGCCGTGAAGAGCAGCAATCTTGAATCCTCACTGTGAGGCAGTATAAATTTTGTTAAAATTTGTTCCTTCCAAATACCTCCACGGGGTTAATTGGGCGCATGGTGCGGGGGTAAATGGGAGGAATGCCTTAAGTGAACATTTTTTTGCTTAGAATTCATTTAAATGCTGTGCTATCTTTGTCTTTTATGGTGTACACTTTTGTTTCATAGTGCATTGTGTTTATTAAGCTATTTTGTTCAACTTAAGTCTCTAGTGGCCGTTGCGTATGCCAACAGTGCTGATGCTGTAAATAGGATCTGTTTATCTATCCAGAGTTCCAACACTTGTTCTATTGCAATAGTTTATAGTTATTTAGTGTTAGTCTTATTACCTTCTCCTATGTTTGTTTGAATATCAGGGCCTGATCTCTTGGCTTTTCTATTTATTTTATTTTATTTTATTTTTTTACATTTTCGGCTAAAGTTTTGACCGCTTATAGTTTTTTCGTATGTGATACATTTTGCATTAAATTCACAGGACAATCTGCTATGCTATAAACAATAACGGGAAGGCTAGAAAAGGCATTCAAATATCATTGAGATTTAGAAATAAGTTACTTCTTATTTTGCGTAAACAAAGGTATATTTTTTTCTAAGCCACATAAAACTGTTAGTTTTTAAGTGGAATACAAGTTATTTACACCAAAGGAAAGCTTTAGTTTTCTTTATTTACATCCAATCACCCCCATGGTATATATTTACTGTTTACGGACCACCGCACTGAACTTTTTCGCTCTAATTTCTTAAACAAAAATATGCTACCGGTATTATTGAAACATTTGTGAAAAATTCTTTCTTTCTTTCCTGACATTTCTTTCTTTCCTTTTCTTTCTTTCTTTTCTTTATCAAAACTTTGTTCGAAGAAAACAGCCTCAAATCAGACTACCGTATGTAGACTTTGTAATTACAAATGATTAGCAAGTAGTAGAGTTATTTATGGAATTTGTTAATGTAATGTCAGTAAAATCGCATGAGTCATATTTGACGATATAGTAAATACTAACAATAAATAGGAACCCTGTTAAACATTTTCCTAACGAGTGATTAGTACAACATTGTAGAGTTATAAATGCCATATAAACAAAATCTTAGTTGTTTTACGATCACCATACTTTCTTTTCTCCTATCGACACTTGTAAGTAAAAATGGAGAAAAATCGAAGAAAAGGATAAGATCACTCTCGTATAGTTATGCGATAGTAAACTGTCGGCATCACTTAAAAAGAAGGTGGGTGTTTATTTTTCTTTAAAAATAATATTATTATTTAGATCTAGTTTAACTTCATTGTTAGTGAATTAAGAGGTGGCGAACTGTGATCTAGAAAGCCACAAATAATGGCGCCTGGGAACCGATGCACTGTCACTACTTACCCAGTTGAATGTGAACCATGTGGCTAGTCATAGTCTTTCATGGCTGTAGCGTCAGGAAGTTTAATTTATTATTTACCAAAGTTCATCAGTATTTCAACACTGTGTAACTACAGAAAACTGGAAACAATTTAACTTTTTTGTTATCTGTCTTATCTGCAAATCGCCTCACCTCTATATGATGAAATACAATACTAAAATTCGTGTCACAAAAGCCCATGAAGCACTCTGGCTGACCATATGTCCCACATTTCAACCGATAGCGTCACATAATGTTTGCTATATGTGTACGTGTGCGTGTGTGTGTGTGTAAGCGTTTTTTTTTTCGTTATGCAATAATTAGTACTTTCTTTGGTATAGTATATTTATGGCTATGCCACTGATCAGTATTGTACTAATTATTGAATTTGGGAAATTCATAATTGTTATGAGTTGACGTTGTTTTGATGTTTTTCCTTCAGATCAATATTATTAAATACGATAGTATAAGTAATTCACTCATTAACATAAAGGAATACTTATAGGTAGAAACAAAATTTGGACACATGACTCCATCACGAAAACAAACCATAAGAAGGCATTTTTAAAAATATGTATATAAGGGGTTCAAATCTTTTTCAAAGAATGAAGAATCTGACATTAGGAAAAACAAAACCTGGCATTTGAGCTCTCCATTAAAATTAACTGAAGTTGAATTTCCGTTCTTTCAGAAAATTCCGCTCTGAAATAGCGAAAGTAGGGTAAATTCTATTTTACGAACTTCGACTCTTTATTGTGAAACTGCTAAATGTGAGATAGAGGAGAGGGATTAGATATTTAAACTTTTAATCAAAAATAGGAGAATACATGTTTCGAGTGTTCAGGTTACATTGGGAAAAGGGAATAATTTCTATAATATTCAAATTTCCAATTTTTTATTAATAAAGCTTTATGTGAGTATTTGTTAAGTTAGAGGTAAGAAGTCTGGTACATAAGCTTTTAATTGAAATTAATCAAAAACGTATTTCAGCACTTCCAAAACTTTGGCAGTTTCTATAGTGGGCCAGTGTCTATAACATTCAAATTTCCACTTTTATGTTCGTTTAAACCTTATTCTTCCCATGTGAAGAATTGGCACTTCTATTTGTTCTATTATATGCATTGTTTTGCTTTAATAAACATGTTGAAGTAAAGATCTAACAGTCGAACTTCATTTGGGAAACAGGAAGTCATGTGGGAAGTCGAGCCCCAATTTGTCCCCGTGGGTGTATCCCTGCCCTCAACTAAAGGTTTATGGGTAACGAAAAATGTCAAATTTTAAGTCTGGTTCGTAAATAGATGTAGATAAATACCCACATGAGGTCTAGACGGGACGTTATAGGCCCATTTCGACCTCTTTTCCAAGGCAGTCAAATACCATGAGGTCTATAGAGAACTGGAGGTATTTTTTACATTTATTTTTTAAAAAATAGCATAATTGGACTCAGCATCATGAAATTAGTTTTCAAAAACATAATTAGAAATTTTTCCAAACATGGGTATTTTACACTATTGACATGATCGTTATTTCTTTAATGCCCACTTTCTGGGGTGAACCATATATGTCAATTTTTTATTGAACGCTTTCGGTCCACATGATAAATGGATTGTTTTCCTACATGTTTGAGAATGTACCTGCAGATATTATATTTCTCTATTCGTAATATCAAGAGTTCTACATATTTTTTGACTTCTTGGGCCTGAAAGCGTTAGTTTGATACCAGACTGCGCAATTACGTATATGGTTGCATTATATGTGCGTAAACTTCCTTAAAAAACTAACGTTTATTTACACTTTATAAATCACTTTTCGTTTCACTATCTTGTACAGCTTATAATTACTCGCATAACATCAGGAGGTAAAAGTTTTTCTCTCCCTTCATGTATACACACACACACACACACACACACACATATATATATATATATATATATATATATATATACTCGTGCTCATAAATTAAGGATACATGGTGAAACAACGCTCTGGTGGGCGGTTTTCGGTTGGATATCAAATCGGGGTATGACCATGCCGTGCATTTGACCATTCGATGTGGTGCATGCGGTGCGGTCGTCGCACGGTGGCGCTGGCAGCAGTCCAAATACTCAGAGGTGTGTTGGTGCACTTCAGAGTACGGTGCAGCGTGTAAGTTTGCAGATGTTGTCAGACGTGCTAATGGTGACTGTGTGTTGAAAATGGCTCACAGAACACATATTAATGACGTTATGAGGGGTAGAGTAATAGGGCGACTGGAAGCTGGTCATACACAGCAGGTCGTAGCACTGGCCCTCCGTGTACCACAAAGTGTGATGTCAAGATTATGGCAACGATTCCGGTAGACAGGAAACGTGTCGAGACGCTACAATATGGGACGCCCACAGTGTACAACACAACAAGAAGACCGATATGTCACCATCAGTGCCCGCAGACGGCCACGGAGTACAGCAGATAGCCTTGTTCGGAACCTTGCCACAGCCACTGAAACAGTTGTCTCCCGTCACATAGTCTACAGACAACTGAACAGAAATGGTTTATTCGCCCGGAAACCTGCAAGGTGCATTCCACTGGCCCCTGTTCACAGGAGAGCCCGTAAAGCCTGGTGTCAAGAACACAGAACATGGTCAATGGAACAGTGGTCCCAGGTTATTTTCACGGACGAGTCCAGGTATAGTCTGAGCAGTGATTCTCGCCGTGTTATCATCTGGCGTGAACCACGAACCAGATACCAACCCCATAATGTCGTTGAAAGGGACCTGTATGAAGGTAATGGTTTGATAGTGTGGGGTGGGATTATGATTGGTTCACGTACACCCTGCATGTCTTTGAGAGAGAAACTGTAAGAGGTCAGGTGTATCGGGACGTCATTTTGCATCAGCATGTTCGCCTTTTCAGGAGTGCAGTGGGTCCCACCTTCCTCCTGATGGATGATAACGCACGGCCAGGGTGAGAATTACTGGAGAACGAGAGAGATATTCCCCCTCAAGCCCATTTGAATGATCTCCAAAGAAACTAACTGAAACATCCCTTGTGGGAATGTTTGCTTTCTTCTCGCCTCAAACCGTGTTTGGTGGTTTCAAGTTCGAAAAAATTCCACTGGATTTTTTTTAATATATAATTTTAATCTGATAGTTGTATTTCAGAACGGAATATGTAAACTTTTGACTTCTAATTTTAACTCAAAACTAACTACAATTTATTATATTTTCTTTTCTTTTTTTCTTTTTTTTATCGTTGCCCACTTGAAGTATTGTATAGTCCCTATAGTTGTAACTGTGTTCTTAAATCCTTCAGTTTGTCATCGTAAGTGAATTTGTATGACGATGTTATATTAACTCTTTTAACGAAGTCATTTATGGATTTGAAGATGTCTGACATTGTACATATCTTGTTAGACACATTCAATACTTAACTCGAATGTTCGGAAAGATTACTTGTAGGTATCCCACAAAATATGTCATTAATTTAGTTGTTGTCAAAATTATTAATTTAAAAGTTTTATTTTCACGACTGTTACCAGAGCGGGAGAGGTTAAGAAAACGATGTATCATTTTGAATAATTGCATCTTTAGAAGTCTGTCTCATGTTGAGCGTTATTTTACTTACCCGCAATGTCGATAAACGAATTCAAACATTGTATATAACAACGAACGAGCTCCCTTGTGGTACATAGTTAGCATACGCGTCTTTGGGACGGAAAAGCCCCGGCGAAAGCTCTTGAGGTTCAGAGTCTACGTTAAACGGTAGGTCTCCGTCTCAAACAGGCTCGCTGTTGAATAGGGTGCTCAACTTCAGTCGTTGAGCAAAAATAGTGATGTCTCCTAAGTATTATTTTGAAGTTCTTTTTCTTCTTTCTGGCTTGAACGTCCCATACAAGTCTAAAGGAGACAGTAGTGACGAGACCGAACAAACTTGTGAAATGAAGAAATTAGCAGAAAACGGAAGAATACCGAGAAAACTCATACACAAAACTTTCCCTCCACAATTCCCACTTGGGTAGGAGCTAGGATCGAACTTGGAATCTCATACACCGGAAGTGAGCGCTCTACCACCTACCATTAAGGGCCTCGTTACTAACTTTGGTTGAATATACAAAATTTTAGGTTTGTGCTGGAACACTCAGTTACGTATGTGTTAACACCTTTTAACTTGTATCTTCATGCAAATAGGGTTTCTCACGAGACGGGACGATACAGAGTATTCGTGACGTGATACGAGACGAGACAGCACTCCTCCAAATGGAAATAGTACATTTTCCGAAACAAGACATCCTTTCCACAACACCTTCTACAGACGAGACAGCTTTAACTCTTATCACGCAGTCAACTCTAAAATAAAAACAAGTTACAAGGAACGGTAAAAGAAAGATACATTAATTTAAAAAAATGCACGACTTTACAAGAATAGATAATATATTCTCCAAGTGTTGATTTCATCTGTCTCTTCCTACATTTCATTTTGTTCTTGAAGCCTATACTACATGAAAATACAAGAAAGTTTTTGCAGTTTGTATTAAATGTGTTTGTGACTTGTAACTTTTTTTCTAACATCGATGTTTTGGAAGAACTGGATCGAATGCTGGTTTCAACCAATAATTGAAATGTTTATTTTGTTTACGACGTAGAAAATGAAGTTGATGGAAAATTACGAATTGCGGTATCGTTTCATTAATGCGCTAAAACTATTAAATGAAGGGAATTCATGTTCAAAGTACAGTATTGTACGATATTATATCAAACATGTTTTATTTCTTATAGCCGCTTTGGAAAATACTACGTTCAATCATATATTTTTTAAATGGATATAAAGATCATAATGTAGTATAGAGTAATTTGATATCTCATATTGTTCCGGAGATGTGATAAATAATGGAGATAAGCTTGCAACAATGCTAAGAGTTATGTAATTCCGAAAATTTTCTGTAGTTCCTTTTAACCAATTCGTGTTATAATAATAATAATAATAATAATAATAATAATAATAATAATAATAATAATAATAATAATAATAATAATAATAATAATAATAATAATAATAGTCGAAGCCTTATAGCCAAGTACACTTTATCACTAAGATTGTTATGATGTAATTGCTTATAATATAAGAGATACAATAGCTACAACATAAACTGTTAACAAAATTGCCTGGACATGAATCCGAATAGCTTGGTCTTAAGTTTAAAATAAGAAATTGTGGTAAATAAACTTTGCCGATGACGCCAGATAAATTGAATTTTTTCTAAATAACATAAAGATCATACCAAAGTAAAAAGAATCTAAAATTGAAATAGTTAGTAGAAACTATAAAAATCTTTAAAAACTATGAGTTTTTTAAGCTCGTGTACTAATCTGGCGACCATCATCTTCTTGCTCAATTTGTTATAAATACAATTTTCAAAAACAATCGATATAATGTCATGGAAGCAAAGGAAACCAACAATGTTTTAAAAGGTTCCTACAGATACGCCATTTTATGCAATACAACAATCTTTAACAACGTTCTTTCATATGTAAGTACGGATTGATTTATCAAATTAATGTGAACGGCATTATAATCTTTGTGTCTATTGAAAACTATTATGCACTTGGTTGTTATAGTTAGTACCTTTTTCAAAATAAAGAATTTGATGTATCATTGTTTCCATTTCTTCGTATTGTCATCGCAGTATTCGACACTAAGGTACTTCCAATATGCATTTTCCCTTGCAATTCACTTGCCATATTATTGTAGTAGAGACCTTTGAAATTTGAATGTTTTCGATACTGCAACGCCTTCGGTTTGCAGCATTAAACAATAAAGGCAGTAAGTTTTCGTTTAACATGCAAATTTGAAATATAGAAAAACATTGCTTAGTGTTATTTGAAAAATCTTGTTATTGGGATGGCAACACTGTTAATTTTGTTGCACTAAATAATACATCAAACAATATCTCCCTGTTAATATTTCCATGGTACGAAATTTCAGCGATTTTTGTTTGTGTAAAATGCAAAATAATTTAATATGTTGCATTTTACACAATATCTTTATTTTGATTCTTGAAGTTGTCTTAAAGTATGTTGGCAGCCCTGAAGTCATATTTAGACCTCAAAGGACCTACTTAGACCTCGCGAGGACCGCGTTAGACCTCACGAGGACCGAAATAGACCAGTGAAGTTCGGCATAGACCTCATAGGTATTTGAGTGCTTGGAAAAACCGGTCTTAGCAGGACCTTTTTGGCATGAATAAACCTCATGCATCTATCTATCTATCTATCTATCTATCTATCTATCTATCTATCTATCTATCTATCTATCTATCTATCTATCTATCTATCTATCTATCTATTTCTATCTATCTATCTATCAGTGACGACGCCAGAGGAGGGCAAAGGGGGCGAGTGCCCCCCTAGTAGCTACTTCTGCCACCCTGACTGCTATCTAGACTGCCTTCCCCCCAGACTCCTACAATCTTTAAACATTCTACATGCAGTATTTTATATCAGTATCATAACCAATCTCATTGTCAAATTGTAGTCTACTTTCCATGCATTTACTATGTGGCAGATTAGTCCTCAAGCTTTCTTGTTTAAGCGTCTGGGTATGCACGCATATTTTCTGTTTTCTAATTTAGCGCCTTTTAAGGTAAATTTTAGTTATAGTTCTTATGATTTTTAATTATTGTGCCTAGCGAACAATAGTAGATTAGGTAGACTTGTTTTCTTCTCATTGGATCAACTTCGGTTGGAAACAAAAGAAAGTAAAACCAGTTACGTAACTTATTTGTATTTATCCAGGTTTGAAGTTTACAGTTTCATATTTTGTTTTATGTAAAGGTATTATACTTCTTTTTTCTGAAACATTATTCTCGGCTTCCAATATTCAGAGGATGTGCTTATAACAGCTTAGTTTGCAACTACCAAGGCTTATTTTTTGAAGGGGATAAAAAGAGTTGTGTTTTCCCTTCCTGCAAATGATAATAATAAATTTATGGAATTAAATTGATTCCGAACAAAACGTATTGTCAGAGTGCTGATCTTTAGTTAGTAATTGGTTTATACTAGTGTTCTCTTATTTATTTTGTTTCAAAGTACTGACGTGACGTCTACCATATTGACTAGGAACTGCTGAAAAAATTCGTCGCCTAACCCAGAAGGAGCGCACGTGGATTGGTGAAGTTTTACTTCTTCTTCTCTTTCCCGAGAGTCAATATACTACCTTGTACAGTACTCCAGTTTTTGCAAAAAAGTTTAAAAATCTGAAGATTTCCTCACACACTGTTCGTAACACTACCCTATTAGATCTAAAATGGGGTCCTTTCAAGTGTTATTTAATTTTGGGAAATACGTACACGTAATAGTTAGACGGAGCTAAATCTGCGAAATAAGAATGATGGTCTAGACATTGAAATCCTAGATTATGCAATGTCAGTTGTGTTCGCAGGGGCTTAATGGACAGGTGTATTCTCCTAAAGGAACAGAATTCCTTTCTTTTCATTTTCCGCGGCGTTGAACTTTGAATTTTTCTTTAGGTTTTGTAAGTAATGTAGAGATTCTGGATTAAATATCTGACGGTTGCGGAGGTAGTCTATGACTACCACTCCATACTTATCCTAGAAGAATGTTGCAAACAGTTTCTCAACCTACTTCTGTGTCTTGAACTTCTTGCGGCGGGGAGAAATAAGTACTACTACTCCATTGACTGTTGTTTCGTTTCAGGATCATAGTGGTACAACCATATTTCATCTATGGTTACTATTTGTGAGCGAAATTGATCAGCATTACGGTCAAATTGGAAGAAAACTTCTCTTAATGCCGTCACTCTTTTATTCTCCTGACAGATTTTTGGGAACCCATTATATCGAGAACTTGAGCATACCCAAGCCATTCTGAATTATGCTACCGACGAGTTTCAAAGAAATACCCAGAATCTCTGACACAAGTTTTGCTAAGAAGGCAAAGACTGAGAAAGCGGGGCGCAGTCAGACCTCAGACTAAGTATATCGTGAGTTTACTATACACTTTAAAAACTATATAAATAATAGCTTAAATTATTTTTGTCACTCAAAAACTGGGGTGGCCTAGGCCCTTCGAACCCGGGCGATATCCACCACTGGCTGAAATGCTGCAATTTTCAAGAATAGTGTCACAAATTGTATCCATGATTTCGGGCAGAGTCATTGCTTTTAATCATCCTGGATGTAAAGCATAATTTGTTGAGAAATCGCCAAGTTTATACTAAGCCACTTACTTCTCCACCACTGTATATAACGGAGGAGAGTCCCGTGGTGTTTCACTGATTTCCTAATTAATTTACTTCGGTGACTTTTCTTGGTGGAACAAAAATGTTATAACAGTTCGGATCTAGATGTTCGTGAAATTATCTGTCTGGGCACACATAATCACTTCAGAGGCCTGAGAAACAATAAGAATTTCATTATTAATATAAAAATTTGTATTCGTACATACAGAGATATGTTTTTCTAAACCACGGTTTCATTTTTCTACCTAGTACCTACACACCTTCTGGATTGGACTACATTTTCAGCAGCTCCTTGTAAATTCTCTCTCTCTCTCTCTCTCTCTCTCTCTCTCTCTCTCTATATATATATATATATATATATATTATATATATATATATATATATATATATATAATATTAGAGAGAGAGAGAGATACGTAGCATATGGTACTAGACGAATGTGTTACTTGTAGCATACGCGAAACTAATTCAATTTATGTTTAGGCTTCAAAAGTTTCATTAAAAAATATTTCATGTACAGACGTTGTTTATTTGTTAGATACAAATATTACTTGAAATAAGTTTAATTTATAATCATATAGGTCTAATATGAAACAGCAACAAAATACAAAATGTAATGTAAAATAAGTCAAACGTAATAAATATGTCGTTTTTGGTATGGCAAATAGCCGCCCCCCTGAAAATGTATCTGCCCCTCCTTTGCCCCCTAAGAACTTAAAGCTGGCGTCGTCACTGCTATCTATCCATCTATCTATCTATCTATCTATCTATCTATCTATCTATCTATCTATCTATCTATCTATCTATCTATCTATCTATCTATCTATCTATCTATCTATCTATGTATAGGGTGGCCTATTTTATCTTTCCACGGAAATATATCGAAAACGGTTGAACATAAATGAACTGAACAAAAATTAAGATAAGAAATACCATGGGTCAGATCGAATGGCGATGTCATGGTGTCCCAGGGCCGCTCTTCAAGGGGGCCCGGGGCCCAACTTTAAAATCTTAAATGGAAAACATGGGTCGGGTGACACCTCGTTCGACAGGTCTTTAAAAACCAAAAAGCTATGTGGCAAAAGATTTTTCATATCGGTCACCGTATTCAAAATAGCCCGCAAGATATGTTACCTGCATCAGATGAACGTCCAGTAGCACTAATATGAAAACGGTTGAACATAAATGAACCAAACAAAAATTCAAATATTAAATCCACGGGGCAAATCGAATAATGTTGTCGCGGTGCGCCCCAGGGCCGGCTCTCATGGGGCCCAGACCCAACTTAGAAATTTTAAACGATAATATCGGTCAAGGGATACCTAGTTATAGATCTTTATACACTAAACAGCGTTGTGGCAAAAAAATTGTTCATATGTGTCACCGTTTTCAAAATGGCCGCCAAGACATGGTGCCTGTATCAGATAAAACGTCCAGTACCACTAATATGAAAACGTTGAAGATAACGGATGAACAGAATAAAACTCCTATAGGAAATCACAGAGGGTATTTATCATTCCAGGACTCGAAAATGTTGTAACAGACGAGAAGATGCTTAGAGTAAAAGTGCCATAATGCAAAGGAGGAAATCTAGTTCTTAGAAAATCATCGTTCCAACGTCCTCCGTAAGTGGGTGAAGCGGGACAGGAAGAAACGGTTGAAATTGCAAATGAGAACCTTAGTTTTTGCAAATTGTATCTAGACAACAAAATTATCTGAAATGTGATTTTATAACAAATAGGTGTCTGTAATAGAAAAAATCAGGTAAAATTCTTGTTAAATATCACTTTCCATTTGATTGCAGGCAATGATTTGTGCAAAAATGTATCAACTGAAATGCGAAACCAATTTGTCGAACAACGCAATTTTAGAACAACTTGTACAAATGTTGGTTTTGCTCAAAAGTCGTCTGCACAATATTGGTCCGTTACTTCATTACAGTACCAGTCACTTGTACACCCAAGTGTTTCATACAATCCATAGCTATTGCAAGTAAAAGTGGGGTTTTCATTTGAGATTTTACCATTCATTTCCGCTTCACCCACTTACGGAGGGAGATAGGAAAGATAATTTTCTAAGAATTAGATTTCCTCTTTAGCATTATCTCACTTGTACTTTAATAATCTTTTTCTCCGTTGGATTATTCTCGAGGCGTTGAATGATAAATACCTTCTGCGATTTCCTATACGAGTTTTATCCTGTTGATTTATCTCCAACCGTTTTCATATTAGTGGTACTGGACAATTAACTGATACAGGTAATATAATTATCTTGGCTACCATTTTGAAAACGGTGAAAGATATAAAAATCTTTTGCCACATTCCTCTTCAGTTATTAAAGATCTATCTAACGAGGTGTCTCTCGCCCCGTTTCCATTTAAAATTTTAAAGTTGGGAACACCATGACATCATTCGATTTGCCCCATAGTATTTCCTATTTAAGTTTTTTTTTTAAGTTCATTTTTGTTCAACCATTTTCGAGATATTTCCGTGGAAAGTTTAAAATGGGCCATCCTGTACATATATAAATACAGGCGCGAATCCAGGATATGATCAAGGGAGGGGCTAAACCATACTTTGCCTCTTTATCTAGTGTAAAGCAGGATTGAAGCTCATTTTATTCAGTGTATACCTGAACATTAAGCGGGGATATAGTTCAGAAGAGGCCGTGGATTGTGTTCAGAGTTAATGACGATGAATTTTGGTGTCAGAGTATGTCACAGTCGATGAGAGTGGTTCATGGTGGGTGTTGGGTCAGAGTGGGTCATGGTGGGTGTTGGGTCAGTGGGTCGTGGGTCACGGTGGGTGGTGAGTCAGTGGGTCGTGGGTAAATTTTTCGTTGACACACGCCAACTCTGCTACCAAGGGGGGCATATGAGGCACACAAGCACTTTCTTTATTTATTAATAGAAAAAACAAAACACTAAAAACTAAGAAAGCACTTTTTATGATGAATGGTGTCAAGCTTGCCAATGTCGTTTATTTTTAATATGTTATATGAAATTAGAAATGTTACAAAATGTAACAAAAATAATTTGTGGGCCTCTGAAGCCCTCCCTTGGTGTTTCTAGGATTAAGCAAAACATATTATATATATTTTCATAGAATATAGATTGCAGAACATAATAATTATTTATCGTTTCTTGGGTGTAGAATTACATTTGATTAATCGTACAAAGCTATAGTGTCATATAGTATTGGACCCGTTTTTCAAACTTTGCGCTCAACAAACAAAATTTTCTGGGTGCGCCTGGTGAGTACCCCAAATATTCTATCACTATTCGTACGCATGATCATTTCTGTTAAGACTCATAATAATTTTGTAGAAAAAGAATTCACATTTTCGCACTTTTCATCTATTGCGTCAGATTTTAGGATGTTTGAATATGCTGTATATTTCCATTTGGAGTCCAAAGATTCTAGTAGCTCTGGTGTTTTTTTCTGGCTTGGTTAACTACATGAAGTGTCATATCATCCTCCTTTGTAAAGTGACTAATATATATTTTTGGTGGACAAACCTCAGCTTCAATTCCAGGTGGGAGAGCAATAAGCATATTACAGTAATCTCTCTTCTTAAACTGTAAATTAGGGATAGGCACAAGTCAAGCTAAAACTCGATTCGACTGAAACTCGAGTCTAATTCAAGTCAAGTTTCGAGTCGAGTCAAAGGCAATTTTCTTCGGTCTAGTTTCAAGCCGAGTCACTGTTATTGAGGACAAGTTTCGAGTCGAGTCGAGTTTGATAAATAGCTCACCCCTTTCAGCTCCTATTAACTCATTTTGAACTCATAACCTTTTTAGATTGGAAAGAGAAATCATGAGAAATGTAAGTAGTACTGTGGAATATATTTAATGTTGCTTATGAGAGCGAACACTTCTCCCATCTCATGTTGGCTCGATAACGAGACGAAGATAAATTTTTATAACGAGACAGCCTCAAATGTCGTGAACACAAATAAAAGCATATTCTGTAGTTCTTACCATCAAGGCTGAGACCTGACGGTCGAAATTTCGAACCCAAACAAAAAGCCCAACATGGGTAGTGATGGCAACCGGCTCTGCTCGGTTCAACTGAGCAAATGGTTAGAGCAGGTTCGGTTGGGACGATCCATCAGCTCGAGCCGACTCGGTTGGGGTACGAGATCATCTAGGTTCGGTTCCGTTAAGGTGAACCACCGGCTCAAGCTGACTCGGTCGGGATGAGCATTTGGTTTCGCTCACTTCTTCGTTCAGCTCCATAGTGAATGAACTATGAGCCGAGCCGTTAGGAAGTGAATTGGCAAGAATAAAATTGATTGTATGGTGAATTGTATTTTGAAATTTGTACAAAAGTACTCAGTGGAATTATAACATGTATGTTTCACTTCTACAATATACTTTAAAGGCTTAGGATGGAGCTGGTCAACAATAAATTCGAACTATAGTGGAAGTTCATTTATTTTTCACAAACATAACATTGCTTTCGTAGTCGACATATTAACATATTAACAAAACGAAGAAATATATTAACAAAATATTGTTCGTGAGATATGTTATGTCATGGTATTTTTATGTACATTTTCCGTGAACATTTAAGAAACATAAGACGTAGAAATGATGTGACATTTTATATGGTGCTTCCTTTTGATTTTTGGAAAATATGCCAATTATCCAATAGTATATTAATGCATTAATGATATAAATTAAAGTCCACGCATATCATGGGACAATCAAATTCTGCATTCTTTTTTAAGAAAAACATGAAATGAAGCTAATGGTCGACACATGGATTTCCGTTTTGGAATCTGACCATAGTTTCAATCCAAGAAAAAATGTATTGAATTGCAGCATTAAAACAATGAAACAAAACATTTATCTCTGCAAGTCATACAGCACAAACTTACACGAAGAAATCTATCTTAAAATAGAGTAGGGGTTGTATCGAGACGAGACGAGACGAGACTTGGTACAGTCTCGGTTGATAAGTAGCGGGCTCGGTCTCGATCTCATCTCGAGTCAAAAATCGCCGTTTCGGTCTCGGTCTCGTCTCGGTCAACATATGCTTGTCTCGATCTCGGTCTCGGTCTCGTCTCGGTCAACATATGCTTGTCTCGATCTCGGTCTCGGTCTCGAACAGCAAGTCTCGGTCTCGTCTCGGGTCTCGTCTCGAAAGTCTCGAAATAAATAGTATGAAATTAAAATTGTGAAAGTATTATTATCGAACAGTCTGTCGTTTCCAGTTGTTACTTTTTGCCTTCATTCTTAACAGATTATGGTATGATGTACTTCGTAGCTAATTTGCTAGCACTAATGCTTTCCATGCGTGTGTTCCGGGTTCAATCATCAGTGGGTATAACATACCTGGGATAAAACCCTAATATTAACCTATATTTCACTTTCAACAATAGACTTTGTCTCAAATAGCCTCAGTACTGCCTATACAATTAAACTTTATTAAATTAACTCCAGTACTATACAGTAGTTTATTTACTTCCTTTGAATCAGAATTGTTCAATACCTCCTAACGGATAACGCAACACATAGCAGCACGAATGTATTTAATCATACCGAAATTGAAATTTTATAATTTCTCAGTTATTATCCAAAACACACTGCTTTGATTGTCATTTTAAAAACAGAATATAACGTTCATTATCTTAACAAATAGAATAAATTATTACTACCATATATTTTGTTTCAAATTGATCAATTGCTTTATTTCCGTTTTACATCTCAGTGTTTAATTGACACTTTAAAACAGGCACTCCTTAACCTTATGGTGGGAGCTACGTTACCTATCTTTGCTATCTGTGTTCTCGGGTTGGATCACCAAACAAGTTAGATTCAAAGTCTTATGTTTCGTATATTTCGCGTCTCACTTTAAGTACATTCTGTTTCTTATACAAGTTTATAAGGTCGTAATGTATTATATAAGCATATATCCAGTGCCGTAACATAGATTAAGCTTATTCCTGAGTTCTCAGCGGCGCATGGGACCGCGGTGGCTCAGTGGTAGAGCGTTCATCTCTGGTGCTTGGGGTCCCTGGTTCGATCCCAATCCCCACCAAGTGAACTTTGTGGTGGACAAACACCGTGTGTGGGGGTTTCTCGGGGTTCTCCCGTTTCCTCCCACTTTCTTCATTCCACCATACGTTGTTTCCACTATATTTAGAATAATATTTAGCAATTTATTTAAGTTGGCAATACTGCTTAAAATAATGGAACTGCAACTTGTTGTAATTAAAACAACCAAAAACTATTGTTGTAATGTTATAGAAGCAAACTAAAACCACAATCATTATAAAAACTAAACAGAAATGCGTTATTTGAAGCAATGAAGCAATCACTATCCATGTGTTAGGTATCTCTGAAACGGTTTGAAATAACAATTCTTGTAAATGACATTATGATCGCTTAAGTCTTTTGGAAGCATCTACATGATGAGACGTGATATATCAGCACGTTTTCAAAGTAAAGTCTTTAGAAAGAGTTAAATTTCTCATTCCTTGTAACTTTGTTCCTTCCTTCATCTTATCTAAAAGATAAGATTTTGTATCCCAGGAGAACGCTTATTTAAATAATATGGGGATTTCTTCATCTCCATTTAGACTCTTTAAAAGTTAAAAATATTAACTTTTAGCACTTTTCCTGTAGGTTAGTCCTGGGAGGCTACAATCGTGCCAAATTTCATCATTCTAATCCTGCCGGAAGTGCCTAAACATTTTGAGGTGTAGAACACGTCCGGTATAAATAACATGGGAAAGGTTTTTTCTGTTCCTCATAAAACCACATGAAAGTTGGATTTTTTTATTTTTACTGATTTACTTAGGTAATGCTAACGAAAACATTCGAGCTTACCGAATTTCACGTTTGTATTCCAGTTGCAAGTACCTAAAATATGAGATTATAAGTCAAAAAAGGCCCATTTAAATAGCATGGGGAATTTCTTCATCTCTCTTTTAAACTTCCTAAAAGTCAAAAATATTCATTTTTAGCAACTTTTCTGTCGGTTAGTTCCGAAAAGCTACAATCATGTCAAATTTAATCATTGTAGCCCTACAGAAAGTGCCCTGTAATTTTGAGGTGTAAAAGATGTCCCATATAAATAAAGTGGGAAAGATTTTTCAGTTCCCCATAAAACCACTCTAAAGTTGGAATTGTTTAATTTTACTGGTTTACTTAGGTAATACTAACGAAAACGTACAAGCATACCGAAGTTCAAGTTTTTAATCCAATTCCAAGTTCCTAAAACGAGATTATAGGTCGAAAAAAAGACCCATTTATATAGTATTTGATGAGAATCTTACACTCGCCGATCACATGACTGTTACTGTAAAGAGTACTATGATAATACTGGGAATTCTTTATAGATTTACTGAAATTTGCGACATCAAACCACTCATTATTTTCTTCAAAGATTTGAATCTCCTAAAAATAAATATTACACACAAATATGGAATATGGTTCTTGCTTTAAATTCATTCCGTTTTGATTCTGTTCTTAACTTCTTTCTTGCTATTGTGAAGCAAAGAATTCCTTCAGTACGTACTCTTAGTAAAACACAGTTCATAAACAAACTAAATATGCAGACTAAAATTACACATTGCGTGGTGGTAGACCTGCTGTTTCTCCATAAAATTATCAATGGGAAAATTATCTCCAATTTAATGGTTCCGGTTCTCAATTTACGTGTACCTTCTCGCCTTACTAGCAGTCATATCCTATCATAGGTAACACCCAGACTTTCACTTATACAACGTTCCTTATATTTCAGGCTGGCATCGTTGTATAAAAGTTAATCCTGAAATGTTGATATTTTCGACTCTGAAAATCATTTTAGAAACAAAGAGAATTCTCTGTAAATGTTGTACATACTGTGTATATTTTATTTTTTATTATTTTGTATATATTTTTCTTTATTTTTGTTATTTCTTATATACTTTGTTACATTGTTTAAGTCTAAAATGGATTTAGATCTGTATCTGAAACGTATGTAAATAAATAAATAAATTCGGGTTCTACTATACTGAAACTTTATTTACTTTTAACAACCATAACATTATTCTTGTAGTGGATAGTTCCGATTAAAGTATTCACAAAATTTTGTTAACTTGTATCGTGAGAGATATTATGTCACAGTATTTTAATGTGCATATTTTCAGTAAACGTTTAAGAAATGTAAGAGGTAGTGTTCCATTTAACGGAAGGATGGCGAGGAAATCCCCCTCTCATAAGAGTTGAGTGGAGTTGATTTTAGTTTACCGTCCCTTTCAGCAGCGAGACTATATGAGACGTGGACATACTGATTAACGTGGAATTCGAACAACGTCGGTTCCCGCCGGGAATTGAATTTGGGTCTTCCCCTCTCGTAAAAAATCATCCAATGTTCATATAACAGAAATAACATAACACCCTTACCTGGCATAACATTTCCCTCTTGTATGTATACCGATATTATACAAGCATCTTCATATCGTCCGGAAGTTTAATTCAAACAATAGCAAGAGGCAGAAATAAGACAAGTTCCCGAGTGGTACTTCTTCATTTTGAGATATGCGCAATGTATTTAATAGTATACTAATGCACTAGCGACATAAATTAAACTCTAGATATATCACGGAAGAGTCATTTCCTGTCCTCTTCCCTAAGGAAAACATAAAATGAAGGTAATGGTTGAAATATGTGTTTCCGCTTTGGATACTGACCATTGCCTAAATCTAAGAATTGCAGTATTACAACAGCGACATAATAGACCTTTATCTCTGCAGGTCACACAACATAAACTAAGACAGAAAATTATCTCCAAACAACTTGTTCAATATTTATTTAGTCTCATTTCTTTAGTAATGAAATATTGTAATAAGGACATAAGAGACCTAAATATTTCTGTTTTAAAAAAAGAAACAGTAATACAATGAACAAATTATTGCAATCACTTTGAAATTTATAATAGCAAAATAAATAAAACGTTAGTACTTTCTACAATTAAAAATACATATAACATTATCTGTAAGCTAACAAGGTACATTCGCCAAGTGTCTCCTCGGGATTCGTGCAAAATTGATTCAAATGCAAAATTCTGCGCGGCTCAATGTGTATTGTACTAATTTTAGCGGCCCATACGGGTAATTTGCATATTTATGGGCCTTCATATATCCGGAATTTAGTGAACCACTACTATAAAGCTCGGTCACAAAATTGCTTTCAGTTTCTTTAGATATAATTGGAGATGAATGTGGGTATATGCAAAACAAATAGGATCAAGTACTGCTTCTCTCACGCGTTACCCATTCCGACCGCCATCTTGGATCCGCCATATTGGATTGAACTTTCGTTTTTCAAATGGAAATAGGTCCATGTGATTCATCAAATTCATATAACTTTTATCGGAAATTCATTGGTGTAGTTAATTTTAACGTAGCTTGTACCGTTTGCAAGGTATTGCATGTTAAATATCAGGCACTTAGCGAATGTTGAAAAAAATAGAAAATTGTGCAGTTCCCTGTGTGTATATGTAATCTTTCAAATGATTTATAGTTGACTAAATATTCTTCGAACGTAAATACATACATAGACACAGACATAAATGGTAGGTCTTCACCCAAATCTGGTGGTATCTTCATTTACATTAGGCATTTTGACCGTAACGGAATACCGGTACTTCCCAGTTATAACATGAAAGTAATAACATTCACTCACAGAAATGTAATAAGATTATATCACTAATGTTGTAAAGAGTTTGTTTATAGCTACAGTCCGTGGCGTATTTACGATTTTGTTTCGGAGGCTTTGCTAACTTTATTTCTGGAAATGTGAAAATTTTGCAAGGTATTTCATTTACTTTAAGATAGTAAATGAAATTTTGGGAGGCGGCTTAAACCCCGTAGCCCCTCTTAAATACGCAACTGCTTACAGTTTTTTGCAGTTAGAAATTGTTTTGATTTGTCAACATCGTTACCGTAACTGATATTACTGTAAAATGTCTATTCGCGAAGTGCCTGGAGGGATTTAATATGCAATACCTTCCAAACGGTACAAGCTACGGTAAAATTAACTACACCAGTGGATTTCCGAGAAAATTCTACATGAATTTGATATATCACTTGTACCTATTCTCATTTGAAATCCAATATGGCGGATCCAAGATGGCGGTCGGGATGGGTAACATGTGTCAGAGAAGCCGTACTTCATGCAATTTTTTTTATATACCCACATTCATGTCCATTTACAACTAACGAAACTAAAAGCAATTTGTGTCCGAGCGTTATAGTAATGAATGATTTCCGGATATATGAAGGCCCATTAATATGCAAATTACCCGTATGTGCCGCTAAAATTAGTACAATACACATTGGGCCACAGCGAATTTTGGATTTAAATCAATTTTACACGAATCCCGAGGGGACATGTACCTTGTAAGTCACAGTATAGGGCAAAGGCTTAGAACGTCTAGGCCCTTTCAAAAATTAACTGTATGTAACTGTACAGTATAATTATGTTCCTAATAGCGAGAGGATTTTTTTTTGTAAAGGGTTAGGGATTTTGGGAATTCTTTATTCATCATTTGTTGCCATGGGGATAATATTTCTAACCCTAGCCATTAGAGGGTTACGCCCTCTCTTTGGCTCAGGTGTTATTACACATTGGTTTTATTTCATTGGTTGATGGACTATGTGCAATTGTGAAATGAAAAAGTTGAAAAAATATCTAAACAGGAAATCGTGTAGAAAAGCATTAAATATGAGTGCAGAGAAAATAATATATATATTTATATACACAATAAACATACATATATAAGTGGTTCAAGTAGAAACACCTTTTTTTGGTATGACTATTTAGAGAAAAGAGTCTACAAACATAGAACTCTGTGTTTAGGAGTAAATAAATATTATGCAGATGAAAGAGGAAGTGCAGTGCATGCACACCACAATCCCAGACACAGTATTGAGAAGACAAATGCAGATTAGTATTTCTGTCTCAGGGCGGTTACACCCTTTCAAAAAGTAACTCTATGTAACTGTATAGAATGTAACTGTAACGAGAGGAAGTTCCTGGCTACCAGCAGTCTCCTATATTCACCTATGAATCTTTGGGTGTTTGGATAAGCTTGCTTGACATATTTAAACACATTTACTGATATGCACTTTACGTAAACATTCTAACAAAGTGTAGTACAAGAAATAAGTTGCTTACAAATGATTCAGTACGCTGTAAGTTTGCTAATACATTTTACAATCAGTTGTCAGGTCCAATATCCTGCCATCTACTGCGGGTATAGAATACTAATGGATATCAGAAACTAATTTTACTACCTTCGGGAGTAAGAAAGGAGTCAATTCATTCAAGCATGTGTCGCTCGACCATCTCCAAAAAATCTAATTGTTTCATGAATGTTTATCCTATATAAGGGTACGACGATCATTGAATTTTTAAAACATTTTGTAGCTACACAGCGGCTTCCACCATTTTGCGTTTTCTCGATTTAGGCGTTTATGTTGTTTTGAATATCTCAGCACGTATTTGTTCCACCCATGGGCGGCGATTAGGGGGGGCAAAGGGGGGCAGTTCCCCCCACTTTTTTGAAATGACACATTAATATATATAGTTTCATTTGGAAATATAAAGTTTTTGTATAGGTTAATGGTTCATAGAATAAAAATGGTGCCAAAAAATATTTGCTGTTCCGTTAGTACTTATTGGTTGTCTTCCCGTGGTTAAGAATGCTAAAGGAATTGCGTTTTAATTGCCACGAAAAGTGTCCCAAAATTTAACCTATTGGAGCGTCAAAATTTGAGCGTACTTTCATTTCTTCTTTCAAGGGCTCGATATGCTAGTCAGCCGCTTTGGAACTAATTGTCATAATATTTCGCAAAAAAAAAAAAAAAAAAAAGTTATTCTTTAATTGCACAAAAATCGACAGTTCCTAAAATGTCTTTTCATCTTTCTAATAGTAAGGAATATTTTGATATGATTTTTTTTTAGTTTAACATCCCGTTCAGCAGCTAGGCTAGATATGAGACGTGGACCTATTGATTAAAGTGGAATCCGAACCACATGAGCTCCCGCCGAGAATCGAACTTGGTTCTCCCACGTCAAAGAAGTGTACGCTAACCGCTTAGCCACAAAGGAACTCACAAGTAAACCTTACGTTTGGGTGAATCGAGTTGCTGACTGAGACACATATGAGAAAGTAGTACTAAATATGGTCAGTATTTCAGTGAAGTTTTAGGTGCGAAGCTCCAGGGGTCTAGGAGATACAGCTACCAGAACATCACATGGAAGTACAAAATAGTCTGCATACAGTTGGAGGTAAATGCCCTGTAAGACCTCTTGTAACGACAAAAGGTGGATAACAAATATATGGGCACATATTAGGACTAGGGGGAAGTCATATAGTAAGGGTATACCTGACGGCGGCCATCTTGAAATCCGCCATTTTGAATTAAGGCTACGTTTTTAAAATAGGAATAGGGTCATGTGATACATGATTTAAGGCGCAAATTTAATCAGAAGAAGAATGGTGACGTTAATTTTGATTTACGCGCAATAGGTAAAAAATTACAGGGAAATTAAATATTGTTGCAGCATATGTATTAGTCCTTTACCCCACCTTGTAAATTTTGTGTTTATGATAATAATTAAATAAAAAGGAGGTGGATAAATATTAGGTCTATGGTAAGAGTTGTCTTGATGGCGGCCATGTTCAAATCCACTATTTTGAATCAGAGAAAAGTTTCAAACAAAAAGCATAACATTGACACCTTATTAATAGCAAATTTTACCATAAATCCAACGGTATAACGCCACCATTGTATTTCTGATTAACTTCTAGCCCGAAGTCATCTATTGCATTACTCTATTCCCATTTAATTTTGTGCTGGTTAATGATAAAGCAAAAATGGTTATACCGTTGGATTTATGGTAAAATTTGCTATTAATAAGGTGTCATTGTTATGCGTTTTGTTTAAAACTTTTGTCTGATTCAAAATGGCGGATTTGAACATGGCCGCCATAAAGGCAACTCTTACCATAGACCTAATATTTATCCGCCTGCTTTTTATTTATTATCATTAACACAAAATTTACAAGGTGGGGTAAAGGACTAATACACATATGCTGCAACAATAATTAATTTCCCTGTAACTTTTTACCAATTGCGCGTAAATCAAATTTAACGTCACCATTGTTCTTCTGATTAAAATTGCGTCTTAAATCATGTATCACATGACCCTATTCCTATTTTAAAAACTTAACCTTAATTCAAAATGGCGGATTTCAAGATGGCCGCCGTCAGATATACCCTTACTATATGACTTCCCCCTAGTCCTAATATGTACCCATATATTTGTTACTCACCTTTTGTCGTTACAAGAGGTCGTACAGAGCTTTTACCTCCAACTGTATACAGACTATTTTGTACTCCATGTGATGTTCTGGTAGCTGTATCTCCTAAACCCCTGGAGCTTCGCACCTACAACTTCACTGAAATACTGACCATATTTAGTACTACTTTCTCATATGTGTCTCAGTCAGCAACTTGATTCACCCAAACGTAAGGTTTACTTGTCAGTAAGAAATATTAATTAAAAAGAGAGTAACAAGAAACAATTTCTACCTTTTCCATTGTTTTGCAGTGCAATATACGAGTTTAGGGTGTACATATACAATTTTGTATATACAATTAAATTTAATGGAATTCGACATAATTCTAGGTTTTAGGATTATTTTGTATAACTGGAATGTTTAGTGATTCTAAGTATTGTTGAGTTTTGATTTACTCCAAGAAAGTGAAAACTGTACCTAATGGCAACGGACATGTTTCGGGAAGCTGCTAAAATATTTCTTTAAATGTCGTAGCATGTGCTTGTAGTACTTTGTATTTACTGTCTTTCTAAGAGTAATAACACGTATAACAGTATGCGTGGAATTAAAAATATAAATTGTTCATTAATTCCCTGTTTCAATATAACTTTTGCAAAACAAGCCTCATTATTCGTTACTATGATTATTTGATTAATATTATCCTTTCCATTTATTTGTTTAGCAAATTTGTTATTAAATAGGCCCCTAATCTGATCACACAATTTTTCAGAAGAATTTTAAGATGTTCATAAGTAAGGAATCAAATCTCTTCTTACACCTTCGTTGTTTATGAGAACAAAGGGCTAGTATCTACTTGCGTTGCTCTTGTCAATAATTAATAAAATACGAAAAACGATATACGGTATTTTAACTGAAAAAGACAGTATCCTAATAGTTATACAACCTTTCGTCAAAGTGTTAGAAGCAACCAGGAAAACTAAGATTGATATACAAATATTCAGACCATGTCTTGCCCCCCACTTTTAATATCCAACCGCCGCCACTGGTCCCACCGAAATGAAAGTTGCAGGACGTCTTCAATTTGTGCAGAGCTAAAGCTTTGTTCTCATAACATTTTTGCCTAAAACCACGTGCAGTTATTTATCCAGAATTTTGAACTTAGGGGGGGTGTTCAAAAACTACGGGAGTGCAATCTTGCATTAAGGTCATAAACTATTATTGTCTTTTTAATTAACTTTTTATTTTTTTATTTTAATTTATATATTTATTTATTTTATTTTATTTTATTTTATTTATTTATTTATTTACAAATTTTAAAATTCGATGATGCAACGAACGATTGTGTTCGATTTCCCTTCTCAGCCAAAACCAATAACCGTTGACTTTCTCATGCTTGGTTTGAAGTCGAGATGAAATCGTTGGCAATCGATTGATCAAACGTTGTTGTTACGATCACAGGCGAGTAAAGGTTGACTTCCATTCAATCTTGCGATGCGTGCGTTGCTCGAAAATTTATCTTGTCGAAAGTAAGTTGTTTTATTCTATTGACAATTAAAGACAAGAATTCAAAATCTTATAGAAACCAAAAGAGAAAGTTTTAATGGTGTCTCCCCGTTGTGTTTAAAGGCCCTCCATCACTTCGTAGAAAATATTTTAAATGATTTTAAATTATCTTTAAATTATCTTTAGGCAGAACGGGGATTCCCGTTCTGCCTAATCTTTCGAGACGAGGAATTCTGCCCAGGGAAGGATTTCTTCAAGTGAATTTTTCTTTAGTAACTGTAACAGATTCTATAAATTTTGGATGCTAAGCTACTTGTTCTTTTCGGGAAAATGACTAGATACAGTTCTGTTATTAACAGTGTTATTCACATCTATTTCAGTAAAAATGAATGTGATTTTTGAAAAAGCTACCTGCGGAGAAATGAAAAATTGATTGACTCAGTTGCAAGAAAGCCATTTCACATTGTAGCTAAAACGAAGATAAAACAAACTTATTCGGTCTAGTATCAAGTCATTTCACAACTAAATTTTATTCAGTTTTCCAGTAGTTCGCCTTCCACATGTTAACTCTAGCAGTCAGGAGGGGGGGGGGCTTTAGGATTTTAATTTTGGGTAGCCCGGTTCCCTTGTGTATGGATACATATGCACATCTGATAATCACAATTGGAAATTATATTTATAATAGTGGTTGATGCTGTTTATTAAATAATTATTTACCATTAATATAGAAAGTGGAAAATATATTTAGTCTTAATTGTATCTTTCAGTGTTTATACATTATTCAGGGCAAACCCGAAGGAAAATTCAGACATAACGAACTAATTCCGAGCGACAGAATCATAGGTGCAGATTAAGAAAAGAATGATTATTTTTGTTTCAATTATTATAAATATAAAATGTTATCTGAAATTCTTCATTTTTATTTTTTTAAAAAAATGCAATATATATGTAGTAAGTATATATTGCACATTTTGATCTTTGCTAAAAAAATCTTGTTCGGTATGTCAGAATAAAAATAAAAATTTATACCAGGGATACAAATAAACATTCGCCCAGCGCGAGTGGTTCATAGGAGCGGGCGAGTATTTAGTCTAATATCATATCGAAGATAAGTAAATGATTTCTATAGTGGGATGTGGGTTAGTTTTTCTTGGTCTAATAAAATTTTGTTGCTTATTTGCATCCCTGATTTATACATTAGTCAAAACAAAAGACTGGTAAATGATACCACACAAGAACGTCTTTTTAAAAATCAAATAGCATTACAGTTACTTTCCGTAATTAAAATGAATGGTACTTACTGTAATACGCTAAAAGCATTTCAAATGTATTAAATTTACACTAAGAAAAAATATTGTAGGTGACGCACTTAAAAAGATACGTTAGATGAGTAATTCATGTAGTTTTTGGACTTAACGTACAACAGACGTATAACTGAAAACGCATGTTTTATAATACTTTCTGTATAAGTGTTCTATCTGTACGTACTTTCCGCATGAAACAATATAGGCGGTCAGGATCTCAAATACAAATGGACGTATACAACATACAGCTGAGGATTGTAACATAATTATATGGATGTGAGATACGGAAAACTGTGAGGGTAAATGCATGCCGAAGAGACCTCGCGATGTCTAAGTCGCGGTGGATGAATGGCGCACATAGCGAGGAGGTCGGACCCTTGCTGTAAGTTCTCAGTTTGAGGAGAAACATTACTGCGACGCGTGTGAAATTATTCCGTCAGTGCATAAAAATTACTGCGAAACCACATTTTGAAATTGAAAGGACCAAATAGTTTATAAATAGAGATTAAAGCAAGACGAGATATGAGAAATGCCAAAGTCTCGTCTCTTGTTTCGAAAAAAAATTGAGTCTCATCTCTTGTCCATCTCTATCAATAAATCAGAGTTTTACATTTTTTAATATTCTGTGAAGAAATGTTTTCTTTCAGCATGCAGGCGAGAAATCATTTTCCAGTAAAATTACAAAAAAAAAAAAGTGTCTTAAGGTTTCGAAATGGAGGGGGTATTAACTTCAGCAAATGAAGTTTCGTCACTGCAATTCCATTATTCGACATTTCCTCCCTATGGATACATGCCTGTTTTTACAAGTATTTCTTTACCTTATACCAGTAACAAATTTAGAAGAAACCCTTTTTATAATAATCTTGGAATTGGGGAGGGGGCGTGTAGTTTTCAAGCATAGATATGATTAACAGTAGCTTCTTTCTTCCTTTAGAAATCCCACAACTTACGGACTCAGCCCGAAAGTCCACTCCTTGTAACCACCACTGCCTTATATAATAATAAGCTATAATATAATTTTCAAATAAATATAATAATTTATCTGATATTCCCATTTCAATTGCTATTTTTTCCATTCTCTACTTAAAACGTGCCTATTATGATGATGTTTGTGTCTTTTTTTTATCCCATATTGCTGGAACATTCCTCACTAATTCTATTAATATGTCTTTCATAATCAAATCTAATAGTGCAGCAAAAACTCTCCAGCATAGACACACACAATCCTCTGTAGACGAAATTCGAAACAAATGAAGACTTCATTCCGTGCAGCGCTCCAGCGAGAACCAATGAGAACACGAGCCACAGCGATGCTTTCGCTGAACACCGATGTAAAAACAAACTCGGTTGTTTATCACCGCGACCACTAATTCACCTTCGCGGTCGACCTCTAGGTCGCGATGTAGCGTACATATTCGGCATGCGCTTACTCATTTGAATCCATGGATTTGTGCCAAGGTCGAGGGTGCGATCGCGACTTAAACCTCGACTTCGATCGCGAGATCTCTTCGGCCTGTTGGTACCCTTAGATGTTACGGTATGATGTAACATCAAAGGGCAGTGCCTATGTATTATACGAATAACCTATGCTCCGTACTGATTTCTGTAGTAAGCAAGAGGATAACGTATATTTGTACAATATACAGTTGTCCGGAGAACGGATTTTTCTCAATGTATAATAAATAGGTATACCCAGAACATTTTATATGGGTATGTGTGAAAGTAATTAAAATTAATCTACAATTTTACCCCATGGGGAATTGCCGCCGATGTCAGCCTCCGCAGCGAAAGGGCCACCCGCGACTGTCCGACTCGCGGAAAATATTATACGAAAGTAGCCATGCCGCACAGCAACGTCGAAACAAACTTCCCAGAATTCGATTTGGGGTCAACAAGGCTCGGCAAGCCTACGACATTGGTTATAAAAAGATGTCGAAAAGACAACATTCCGACCCGCGACGGTTGATTTACGGTCGACAAAACGGCGACGTAGTGGTAGGCAGTATGGCGTTTGAAAGGCTGGCTTAGGGTCGAGAATTAGGCGACCTATCGGCTAAGTAGTCTCGGAAACAACGCCGGCATAAGGGCTTTCAGTTTCTTCGGCAGAGAGTCGGATCTGTGACCGGCCTTGCCCGACGTCGCGTTTCTGCCGACATACAGTTGGCAAAGGGTCGACGGTTACCTGCCGCCTCTGATCGAACCGGCGAAAAGATTAATTTTCTGTACATAGTCGTGTATGATCCGAACCGGTGGCCCGCCACCGTTGGCTGTGGCCCTCCCACTTTTCGACCGCGAATTTTCAGCATTTTAAAAGAAAGAAAAAATGATTTCAGTCGAAAAAAAACATAACATTTTAGAATATATGAGAATTTAAGGGAAAAATAATCTTATAGGGTGTGCACTAGTACATCCAATAAATTTTATATACTTCTGTAATTTTGTTCCTTGAATTTTGTCCTCATCAGAATTTGCCTTGCATTTCGACTGCTTGGATTTAGTCCCTGCCGTTGTTAGTACAGCTATCTTATACACGAATTTCGATCAGCATACAAACACGCTAGGAGTCAAGCTTTTCGATGCTGCATTTCCTCCTCGCACAGAATTCCTTGTCTCCAAAGATTAGACAGAACGGGAATTCCCGCTCTACCTAAAGATAAAATCATTTAAAATATTTTCGATAGTCCTGGATTGCCTTCAGACAGAACGAAAATGAATATTTTTAATATTGCACTCCCCTATTGAGGGTGTGTGAGGAATTTATTACCAGGGGGTGTCCGAAAATTTTAGGGGGGTACTGGGGGTGTTAGGGGTATAGAAAGATCACTGACCACTTGAAAGGGGTAAAATCAGGGCTTATAAGTAGGAAAAAAGTGATCGATCTGGCTCAACATTAGCCATAAGAGGCCAACTCACAAGCCCCTGGAAAAATGACCACCGTGCACCGTGAGCCCACGGTCTTTTACGACCTAAAATTTAGGGGTGAATTTAATCCCTTTTATGAGCACTTTTAAGGGGTGTATTCGTTCTCTTTTATGACCACGTTTAAGGGGTGAACTCGTTCCCTTTTACGGCCCTCCCTGGGAATTGACCACCGTACAACGTGAGCCCATGGTCTTTTACGACCTCCATTTTAGGGGTGAACTCGTTCCCTTTTATGACCTCCATTTTAGGGAGTGTACTCGTTCTCTTTTACGACCTCCATTTTAGAGGGTGTACTCGTTCCCTTTTATGAGCATATTTTTCAACCCTTATTTTAACATAGCAGATAACACATAGAAGAGCAGATAACACATAGCACTATTTTAACATAGCAGATAACATGTAAGATTACGAACACATATAAGAGCAGAAGACTACATAACATAGCAGGCCTCCATTTTAAGGGTGAACTCGTTCTCTTTTATGAGCATATTTTTCAACCCCTATTTTAACATAACAGAAATGACATAAGAATACGTAACATAGCAGGGTATACTCGTTCTCTTTTATGAGCACTTTTTCAATATAGCAGACAAAGAACATAGCAAAGGGGTACGAACACATAACATAACAAGGGTGTACTCGTTTTCAACCCCTTCGAACACAGAGAAGAGAAGATAACACATAACACTACGTAACGCACAGCAGAACAGATAACAGATAAGAATATGAAACATAGAAGGGGTGTATTCGTTCTCTTTTATGAGCATATTTTCCAACCCTTATTTTAACATAGCAGAAAATACACTGAGACTATGAACACACAGCACAACAGATAATACATAGCACAGCTAATAAAAGAGCATGGCGAATTTTCCAACCCCTATTTTAACATAGCAGAAATTACGAACACATAGAAGAGCAGATAACACATAACATAGCAAGGGTGTATTCGTTCTCTTTTATGAGCATATTTTTCAACCCCTATTTTAACATATCAGATAACACATAAGATTACGAACACATTACATAGCAAGGGTGAACTCGTTCCCTTTTCCAACCCCTATTTTAACATAGCAGAAATGACATAAGAATACATAACTCATTCCAACCCTTATTTTAACATAACGAGCAAAGATTACAATTGAACACCCACGGTCTACACATAATCATTTTAGAGGGTGTATTCATTCATTCTCTTTGATGACCATTTTTTTCCATCCCTAATGAAATTACATAGGAGAGCAGATAATACATAAGATTCGTTCAATTTTATGAACACTTTTAGAGGGGTTAACTCGTTCCCTTTTATGATTACTTTTTCAACCCCTATTTGAACATTTTAACATAGCAGAAATGACATAAGCATGTCCTCAAACTACTGACCATCGTGAACAAAGGTCAAACTAAGAAACGAAACAACATATCGAGGTGCTGTTTCCACATTTAGCAATTGGTCATCAAAAAAGTACTGACCATCAAGGTCAAAAATTAAAACTCGAAAACAGAGCCACATTTAGCAATAGGTCATCAGGTACTACATGTCCAAAATTAGTGGTCATCTAGGTCAAAGGGCAAAATACTTAAAACCAAATAACTCTTAAATGGATCCACATATTGATATGCTGTTTCCAAATCTAGTAACTGGTCAACAACTACTACAAGTTCCAAAATAGTGGTCATCGAGGTCAAAGGTCACAATACTTAAAACCTAATAACTGGAAAATGGATCCACATATTGAGGTGCTGTTTCCACATTTAGTAATTGTTCATCAACCACTGCAAGTTTCAAAAATAATGACCATCGAGGTCAAAGGTCAGCATACTTAAAACCTAATAACTCGAAAACGGATCCACATATTGAGATGCTGTTTCCAAATCTAGTAATAGGTCATCAGGTACTACATGTCCCAAAATAATGACCATCGAGGTCAAAGATCAAAATACTTAAAACCCAATCACTCGTAAACTGAGCCACATATTGATGTGGTGTTTCCACATTTAGTAATTGGTCATCAACTACTACAAGTTCCAAAATTAGTCGCCATCGAGGTCAAAGGTCAAAATACTTAAAACCCAATCACTCGAAAACGGAGTCAAATATCGAAGTGGTGTTTCCAAATCTAGTAACTGGTCATCAGGTACCACAAGTTCCAAAATTAGTGGTCATCGAGGTCAAAGGTCAAAATACTTAAAACCCATTTACTCGTAAACGAAGCAACATATTCAGGTGTTGTTGCCACATTTAGTAATTGGTCATCAGGTACTACAAGTTTCAAAATAATGATCATCGAGGTCAAAGGTCAAAATTTAAAACCTAATAAGTCGAAAATGGATCCACATATTGAAGTGCTATTGTCACATTTAGTAATTGGTCATCAACCACTGCAAGTTCCAAAAATAATGAACGCCCAATGAACCAATGAACGCGAATAACTCTTAAACAGAGCAACGTTTTGAGGTGCTGTTTCCAAATCTAGTAATACGTCATCAACTACTACATGTTCTGAAAACACTGACCATGGAGGTTAAAGGTCAAATATTTAAGCTTTAATAACTTTAAACAGAGCCTGTGTGACCTATTCAGTTTTGTACCAAGCAGAGAGAAGTGAAGAATGAAAAAATATGACTGGCTTACTTCGAGAAAGAAAGCAACGACATACATTTTAACTAGCTGCGTATTTTAAATGATTTTGTACTATTTAAATAAACAATCGGATAAATTTAACCGGCTCAGAAGTTCAATACTATTTTGTACTCTTGAGTGAGCTTTCCAATTTTGTAGCAAGAAGGACCATTTTTTAAACTAACTCAGAATTTCATTTCATTTTGTAATACTCAAATTTGGATGAAGTGTTTAGTTTTGTACAAACCAGAAAAAATTTGATTGGATTATTTTCTTAGGTATCAACTGGAAAAAGTGAAGGACCATTATTCAAATAAACGAAGGAATAGAGTATTTAGTTTTTGTACGAACTAGAAAAAAAGAAGTGAAGTATGAATAAAATTTAGGTGGACTATTTTCTTTTGTACCAACTGGAAAAGAGAAGAAGAGCTACTTTAACTAACTCATTATGTACTGTTTAAGGAAACGAAAATTGACTATTTAACTAGCTCAGAATTTATGTAAGAATAATTTCGATGTTCTACTTTTTATACCAACGAGAAAAAATGAACTAGCTGAATATTTAAATATACGAAAGAATAAATTTAAGTGACCTATTCAATTTTGTACCAATGAGAAATGGCTCAGCAAAAGGCGAAGAGGGACTATTTTATATAATTTTACTACTCAAATAAACAATGAACTATTTAGTTTTGCACCATTTTGGAGTATTCAAATAAACAAAGGAATTATAATTCGTGTCAACTCTAAAATCAATTAAACGAAGTAATGCATTTGAATGAGCTATTTAATTTGAAAAACCGAAGTTGAGTATTTTATACCATTTTGTATTATTTCAACAAACAAAGGAATAAGCAAAACGAAGGCATAAATATGAGTGAGCTATTTAATTTTGTAGCTGAGTATTTTAACGAAAGAACAAAATTGTACTAACCAGAAAAAACCGAAGAAGGCCCATTTTAACTAACTGAGAATTTCTGTACCTTTTTGTACTATTTAAACAAACGATGGAGCAAATTTGAGTGGCCTGTTTTTTGTACTAACCAGAAAAATCGAAGAAGGTACCTTTATACTAGCTCAATGAACGAAAGAACAAATTTGGGTGTTCTACTTTTTTATTTTAACTTGCTGAGTATTTTATACCATTTTGTACTACTCAAATAAACGAAAGAAAAAGCGAAAAAAGACCTTTTTAACTAGCGCCGTAATTTTTTTAACGAGAAACAAAGCAAAGATATGCCATATTAACTATTTAAATAAACGAAGGGATAAATTTAAGTGATCTATTCCATTTTGTACCAAGGAGAAATGTCAGTTTTATCTAGCTTAGAATTTCTAGTGCATGTTGTATTATGTAAACAAAACGAAGGGCTAAATTTGAGAAAGCGAACATGAACCATTTTACTCACATTTGGATGGAGTATTTAGCTTTGTATGAACCAGAAAAAAAGTGAAGAAGGACCATTTTAACTAGTTCAATATTTCTGTATAATTTTGTACTACCCAAATAAACGAAATTTTATTTTTGTACCAATCAGAAGGGTCATTTTAAATAGCCAAGCAGAAAAAAGGAAAGAATTAACACTTTGTACTAATCAAGTAAACGAAGGTATAAATTTATTGAGGTGTTCTATTTCTTTTTTACCAACGAGAACCATTTTTAACTGGCTTAGAATTTTATACCTTTTTGAAAAATTTGTATCAAATCGAAAAAAGCAAGGAAATACCATTTTAAATAGCTCAGCATGTTATAGGTTTTTGTGTTTTTGGTCTACCCAATTTCTTGACCAAGTTGTACTATTTAAACAAACAAAGGAATAAATTTGTGTGATCTATTCACTTTTATAGCAAGCAGAAATAACCCCTTTTAGTTTTATACCAACCACGAAGGTCCATTATACCATTTTGTATTACGGGTGGTCTATTTCATTTTTGTAACAATCAGAAGAAAAGATTAGAATTTTATACCTTTGTGGTGTTACATTTTGTATATTTTTGTGTCATCCAGAGAACAATTTAAATTGACTCTCCCGTCACTAAGAAATGCTTATAAAATATTTCAACGTAAGATTTAACAAACCAGAATTGTGTCATAATTGTGTGGAACAGACTCCATAGCAATTTGCGTAACATCATGCATGGCCATTTTTGATCACAACAGAAGAAGAGATCATATCAAAGTAAGAAAAGCAGATATTTAAGCAACGTTACGAATGCGTTACCTAACATTTGTATTGCTAAGGTACTGCCTATTGTTCAACGATTCAATTATTTATAGACTTTCCTTCCTCGTCTAAGTCAAAAAAGACAAATATATATTTTTGCATTTATGTATTTTATTATAATGGAATATAAGTTTATGGAGTATATTTGGAAATAATAGAACATACATTATGCTGTTGTATTGCCTTGAAACATATTATTAAACACGGAGAATGCATAGAACACCTGAGAAAACTATTTATTTGATTTGTTTTTGCTGAAGAGTAGAAAAATGACTAGCATGGAAATTGCTTATGTTTCACCTAGAGAAAAAGAAATTCAGCGTGAAAACGAAAAACCTATACTGATAATCCAGCCGTCTGACCCCGATTTGCCAGATGAATTACGTGATAAAGTGAGAATCATATATCCAACACAAGAAATAGAAGAAGTGTATTATTTTAGACGCTATAATAGATATAATGATGAAATACTCCCGGAAAGTGATGATGACAGTGTTTCAAATATTACCTGTTTTGAACTGGAAGCTAATGAGTGCGACTGTACTAGTGAAACTATTAGTGATACATGTGTTATACAATTATTTTATGAGTATACAACAAATTCAGTATTATTATGTGAAGCATGTTCTAAACATAATGAGAATGAAGAAGATCACAACTATTTGCTGCAGTATGATTACGAATTATTGCCAAAGGTGTGGACGATCTTAATTAAACGTGAAACGAGAGAAAAAATCTATAAACTTTATATAGAGAAGCATTTTAAAAGTTGTAATATTAAGAACACTTATACTTTGGAGAAAAAATTTAATCTGGTATATGAATACATTACAGAGTGTGATTATTATATCAACAAAATAGTAGAAATATTTTTAGAGAAAGATAAACAATTATTTAATTCTGTAAATGAACACTGAGCCCACTGTAGCATATGCATTTGATTGTGTAAGAATAGAAGAACTTGAACTGTTAACTGGATCAATTTGTAGTATTGTAGATAACTAACATTGGACTCTGGCAACTGAATTTTCAGGAAAGTCAATTTAAATTGTTCTCTGGATGACACAAAAATATACAAAATGTAACACCACAAAGGTATAAAATTCTAATCTTTTCTTCTGATTGTTACAAAAGTGAAATAGACCACCCGTAATACAAAATGGTATAATGGACCTTCGTGGTTGGTATAAAACTAAAAGGGGTTATTTCTGCTTGCTATAAAAGTGAATAGGTCACACAAATTTATTCCTTTGTTTGTTTAAATAGTACAACTTGGTCAAGAAATTGGGTAGACCAAAAACACAAAATGCTATAACATGCTGAGCTATTTAAAATGGTATTTCCTTGCTTTTTTCGATTTGATACAAATTTTCAAAAAGGTATAAAATTCTAAGCCAGTTAAAAATAGGTTCTCGTTGGTAAAAAAGAAATAGGACACCTCAATAAATTTATACCTTCGTTTACTTGATTAGTACAAAGTGTTAATTCTTTCCTTTTTTCTGCTTGGCTATTTAAAATGACCCTTCTGATTGGTACAAAAATAAAATTTCGTTTATTTGGGTAGTACAAAATTATACAGAAATATTGAACTAGTTAAAAGGGTCCTTCTTCACTTTTTTTCTGGTTCATACAAAGCTAAATACTCCATCCAAATTTGAGTAAAATGGTTCATGTTCGCTTTCTCAAATTTAGCCCTTCGTTTTGTTTACATAATACAACATGCACTAGAAATTCTAAGCTAGATAAAAATGACATTTCTCCTTGGTACAAAATGGAATAGATCACTTAAATTTATCCCTTCGTTTACTTAAATAGTTAATATGGCATATCTTTGCTTTGTTTCTCGTTACAAAAATTATGGCGCTAGTTAAAAGGTCTTTTTTCGCTTTTTCTTTCGTTTATTTGAGTAGTACAAAATGGTATAAAATACTCAGCAAGTTAAAATAAAAAAGTAGAACACCCAAATTTGTTCTTTCGTTCATTGAGCTAGTATAAAGGTACCTTCTTCGATTTTTCTGGTTAGTACAAAAAACAGGCCACTCAAATTTGCTCCATCGTTTGTTTAAATAGTACAAAAAGGTACAGAAATTCTCAGTTAGTTAAAATGGGCCTTCTTCGGTTTTTTCTGGTTAGTACAATTTTGTTCTTTCGTTAAAATACTCAGCTACAAAATTAAATAGCTCACTCATATTTATGCCTTCGTTTTGCTTATTCCTTTGTTTGTTGAAATAATACAAAATGGTATAAAATACTCAACTTCGGTTTTTCAAATTAAATAGCTCACTCAAATGCATTATTTCGTTTAATTGATTTTAGAGTTGACACAAATTATAATTCCTTTGTTTATTTGAATACTCCAAAATGGTGCAAAACTAAATAGCTCATTGTTTATTTGAGTAGTAAAATTATATAAAATAGTCCCTCTTCGCCTTTTGCTGAGCCATTTCTCATTGGTACAAAATTGAATAGGTCACTTAAATTTTTTCTTTCGTATACTTAAATATTCAGCTAGTTCATTTTCTCGTTGGTATAAAAAGTAGAACATCGAAATTATTCTTACATAAATTCTGAGCTAGTTAAATAGTCAATTTTCGTTTCCTTAAACAGTACATAATGAGTTAGTTAAAGTAGCTCTTCTTCTCTTTTCCAGTTGGTACAAAAGAAAATAGTTTACCTAAATTTTATTCATACTTCACTTCTTTTTTTCTAGTTCGTACAAAAACTAAATACTCTATTCCTTCGTTTATTTGAATAATGGTCCTTCACTTTTTCCAGTTGATACCTAAGAAAATAATCCAATCAAATTTTTCTGGTTTGTACAAAACTAAACACTTCATCCAAATTTGAGTATTACAAAATGAAATGAAATTCTGAGTTAGTTTAAAAAATGGTCCTTCTTGCTACAAAATTGGAAAGCTCACTCAAGAGTACAAAATAGTATTGAACTTCTGAGCCGGTTAAATTTATCCGATTGTTTATTTAAATAGTACAAAATCATTTAAAATACGCAGCTAGTTAAAATGTATGTCGTTGCTTTTTTTCTCGAAGTAAGCCAGTCATATTGTTTCATTCTTCACTTCTCTCTGCTTGGTACAAAACTGAATAGGTCACACAGGCTCTGTTTAAAGTTATTAAAGCTTAAATATTTGACCTTTAACCTCCATGGTCAGTGTTTTCAGAACATGTAGTAGTTGATGACGTATTCCTAGATTTGGAAACAGCACCTCAAAACGTTGCTCTGTTTAAGAGTTATTCGCGTTCATTGGTTCATTGGGCGTTCATTATTTTTGGAACTTGCAGTGGTTGATGACCAATTACTAAATGTGACAATAGCACCTCAATATGTGGATCCATTTTCGACTTATTAGGTTTCAAATTTTGACCTTTGACCTCGATGATCATTATTTTGAAACTTGTAGTACCTGATGACCAATTACTAAATGTGGCAACAACACCTGAATATGTTGCTTTGTTTACGAGTAATTGGGTTTTAAGTATTTTGACCTTTGACCTCGATGACCACTAATTTTGGAACTTGTGGTACCTGATGACCAGTTACTAGATTTGGAAACACCACTTCGATATTTGACTCCGTTTTCGAGTGATTGGGTTTTAAGTATTTTGACCTTTGACCTCGATGGCGACTAATTTTGGAACTTGTAGTAGTTGATGACCAATTACTAAATGTGGAAACACCACATCAATATGTGGCTCAGTTTACAAGTGATTGGTTTTTAAGTATTTTGACCTTTGACCTCAATGGTCATTATTTTGGGACATGTAGTACCTGATGACCTATTACTAGATTTGGAAACACCATCTCAATATGTGGATCCGTTTTCGAGTTATTAGGTTTTAAGTATGCTGACCTTTGACCTCGATGGTCATTATTTTTGAAACTTGCAGTAGTTGATGAACAATTACTAAATGTGGAAACAGCACCTCAATATGTGGATCCATTTTCGAGTTATTAGGTTTTAAGTATGTTGACCTTTGACCTTGACGATCATTATTTTGGAACTTGTAGTACCTGATGACCAATTACTAAATGTGGAAACAGCATCTCAATATGTGGCTCAGTTGTCGAGTTATTAGGTTTTAAGTATGTTGACCTTTGACCCCGATGATCATTATTTTTGAACTTGTAGTAGTTGATGACCAGTTACTAGATGTGGAAACACCATCTCAATATGTTGCTTCGTTTACGAGTGATTGGGTTTTAAGTATGTTGACCTTTGACCTCGATGATCATTATTTTGGAACTTGTAGTAGTTGGTGGCCGATTACTAAATGTGGAAACAGCACCTCAATATGTGGCTCAGTTTTCGTGTTATTAGGTTTTAAGTATGTTGACCTTTGACCTCGATGATCAGTACTTTTTAACATGTACTAGTTGATGACCTATTACTAGATTTGGAAACAACATCTGAATATGTTCCTTCGTTTACGAGTAATTGGGTTTTAAGTATTTTGACCTTTGACCTCGATGACCACTAATTTTGGAACTTGTAGTACCTGATGAACAATTGCTAAATGTGGAAACAGCACCTCGATACGTGGATCCATTTTCGAGTAATTAGGTTTTAAGTACTGTGACCTTTGACCTCAATGGCCACTATTTTGGAACTTGTAGTAGTTGATGACCAGTTACTAGATTTGGAAACAGCATCTCAATATGTGGATCTATTTAAGAGTTATTTGGTTTTAAGTATTTTGCCCTTTGGCCTCGATGACCACTAATTTTGGACATGTAGTACCTGATGACCTATTGCTAAATGTGGCTCTGTTTTCGAGTTTTAATTTTTGACCTTGATGGTCAGTACTTTTTTGATGACCAATTGCTAAATGTGGAAACAGCACCTCGATATGTTGTTTCGTTTCTTAGTTTGACCTTTGTTCACGATGGTCAGTAGTTTGAGGACATGCTTATGTCATTTCTGCTATGTTAAAATGTTCAAATAGGGGTTGAAAAAGTAATCATAAAAGGGAACGAGTTAACCCCTCTAAAAAGTGTTCATAAAAGGCAAGGAATCTTATGTATTATCTGCTCTCCTATGTAATTTCATTAGGGATTGAAAAAATGGTCATCAAAGAGAATGAATGAATACACCCTCTAAAATGATTATCTGTAGACCGTGGGTGTTCAATTGTAATCTTTGCTCGTTATGTTAAAATAAGGGTTGGAATGAGTTATGTATTCTTATGTCATTTCTGCTATGTTAAAATAGGGGTTGAAAAAGGGAACGAGTTCACCCTTGCTATGTTATGTGTTTGTAATCTTATGTGTTATCTGATATGTTAAAATAGGGGTTGAAAAATATGCTCATAAAAGAGAACGAATACACCCTTGCTATGTTATGTGTTATCTGCTCTTCTATGTGTTCGTAATTTCTGCTATGTTAAAACAGGGGTTGGAAAATACGCCATGCTCTTTTATTAGCTGTGCTATGTATTATCTGTTGTGCTGTGTGTTCATAGTCTCAGTGTAATTTCTGCTATGTTAAAATAAGGGTTGGAAAATATGCTCATAAAAGGGAATAAATTCACCCTTGTTATGTTAGGTACTCTTATGTGTTATCTGCTCTGCTGTGTGTTACGTAGTGTTATGTGTTATCTTCTCTTCTATGTGTTCGTAATCTTATGTGTTATCTCCTATCTTAAAATGGGGGTTGGAAACGAGTACACCCTTGTTATGTTATGTGTTCGTACCCCTTTGCTATGTTCTTTGTCTGCTATGTTGAAAAAGTGCTCATAAAAGAGAACGAGTATACCCTGCTATGTTATGTATTATGTGCTCTTCTATGTGTTCGTAATCTTATGTGTTATCTCCTATCTTAAAATGGGGGTTGGAAACGAGTACACCC